>NC_088716.1:52962880-53299964 GCF_963576615.1 Watersipora subatra
TGTGAACGCTAACCATTATGTCTGTCTATTAGTCCATGTGAACGCTAACCATTATGTCTGTCTGTTAGTCCATGTGAACGCTAACCATTATGTCTGTCTATTAGTCCATGTGAACGCTAACCATTATGTCTGTCTATTAGTCCATGTGAACGCTAACCATTATGTCTGTCTGTTAGTCCATGTGAACGCTAACCATTATGTCTGTCTATTAGTCCATGTGAACGCTAACCATTTCCACACTTTTTGGCCAACTTGTTCCAAACTTCCCACACATTTGATCCGTCTCTTCTGCCAGGTTTTCAAAAATATGCTATCCTGGTTCTAGAGAGCCAGCCTTTTTAGACACCCATTTGCTGATTATCTGATTGGAAAAATTAAAGAAATCCAGGGCATCACTAGACCTACTAACAGACTTTTAATAAATAGCTGTCAGAAATGGTAGACGCTCTAATTACGTACACATTTGGTATAAGGAAAACTATTTCCTTACCTTCAGCTGTGACCAACAAAAGATATCAAACATGATCCACTTGTTGTTCTATATTTATTGTTTAAAATAGTCATTTTGTTACAAATTTTAGCATTTAGCTAATCAACAGTTATGTGAATGAAATGATCCCTTCATAACTCTAACCTATAAGACATTTTGTTTGCTACAACCCCTATCTGCTATTGGTCAATCAGCTGCAGCACAAATAGATACCCACAATTCTCACAAAGACAGTCGATGAAACTTGGAGACCCGCTGTTGACAAAAGCAAGTCATGTTATGGAAAATTTGAAGCTTACAAAACTATCATACGTAAATCTTTACTATAATAAGAGCCGTGTCTGTACATCCAAAGCCACGTTTAGAACATTAAGAAAGGAAATTGTCTCCCACAGGGATTGAACTCGTATGTTCAGGTTGGTGAAGTGACACACTAACCACTGCACCACTGGACCACTAAAATTAAAGAATAACTGTGCACATAGTTATTACATCTGATGATCTCTTAATGCGAATAGAACTGCTAGGGTACTAATGTAGCTTAAAGTCAACCTGTAGTAAAACATAACTCTCATACAATGGGTAACCAATCAGAATCCTGAATTTTCAACTAGCTGAGAAGAATAAAAAAGTAGCTAACCCATCAAAAAAGGACAGATAAGCGCTAGCAAATCTGACAGTTTTCAGATTGTGTCCTTCTTTGCAAATTGGCGTCATACTCTCAACCTTTGACCCTGTGAAGCGGTTGGCTTAAGCTACTCTCACTCGGGTGCAGTAGTTGTGGACCTCAAGTTCTAAAGGCAGTAATAGCTTGAGACTCGGAGTTCCCGTCAGCCTAGTCTAGCACGCCTGCAGCACGTCAAAAATTGCACCCAAATAATAACTATTGAAACTTCAAGAGAAAACTCTATGGACGTTGTTTTGATGTCGCACTTGTAGATTTGTGAATCACTCAATGCTGTGAATATTTTTGTTCACATTTACTCTTTAATATTATATTGATTTCGTTATATTGTGCATGACTAAATTTGTAATTGTTATGTTGGGCTTTAGACAATACATACATACTCGATATTCTGTTAAAACGCTGTCCACGCTCAGTGGTAACTTCTGTGAAGGTCGCCTATAACGTTTGTGACTAAGCATATTTCTTTCAGACCTTTAAAACAGATTGTATTCAAAGTTATGAAAAAACTAGTATGCTTGCCAGTCCATTCACTGTGAGAGATCGTCATGAGTACGCCGTTTATGGAGGAGTATCCTGTGAGGTGGGAAGTTGGTGTATGGTGTGATGGTAGTGTGCTTGCCTGTCAATCTAATGCCCAGGGTTTGATTCCCACGCGTGCAATCTCTTTCTTAGCACTCTTAGCATCCTTCCGACAGGTTGTCAAAGGTTGTCAAATTTTAAGGCAATGTCAAAGTGTCTCGTAAATTCAACTTGCACTGACAAACTCATACTTTTGTTGCTCGTTTGGTAATTGTCTACTCATTCTTACTTATTTGCAATGGAAAGACAACTTGCTATTGCAGGCTGAAGTTGCAAAACAAAACTTATGCTAACCTGTACCAGTGTGTTACTTTGATAACTAAACTTAACAAAAGCATTCTTTCTCTTTTCTATGTATCTGTCCAAGATTGTTTAACGCAAACATTTGTTTGCTCTTTGCCCGCAATGCCATGTATCTATAACATTGCAGGGGTGTATTCCATAGAACTACTCAATGGATGTGATTGTGGTGGACTGGATAGTAACATTTCCTTCTTAAAATATTTTGCTGCTGCTCTAAATACAAAAATAAAAGCTGGTAGAGTTAGCAAAACGCGATACAGCAAATTTTAGCCGAATTGTTGTTGAAAACTGCTTACTGTTCAGTTTTTGTTTTGTATGTTTAATCATTTTCAAGCTGCTGGATGGCTCAAATTCAATCAACATTGAGAAAGTCATGGAGTGATTGTAAGGTAGCTTACAAGGCTTAGGAGTGAACTTGATGCTGCTTAGTTTGACTGGACCTCAAATGCTTTTGCCTAAAGCTTAACACAAAATAAACCTCAAAAATTTGTGGCCCGCTGGTCAAACCGATCACAGGATTCGATAGTCCACATTTTGTAAACATACCTTAAAATAGACTTTTAAAACACATATTTACCTAAACCATAGAAAGATGCTATAAGCTCTATCCATCTCGGTAAAGAAAGAGAAGATAATACTGTCCTTGCTCCCAAGAACTTTATTGCTAAAAGAAATACATTAAAAGCAAACCAAATTCCAACAACTGGTACACCACAAAGCAGAACACAAAGCATAACGATAGGAAAAACAAAAAGACTTGGCAGTGGCGTTATTAGGAATATATTATGATTATTATTGTAAATATAAATAAAATGATGTGTACCATAAATCTGATATACTTCTATGAACTCTACTGACAGTGATATGACAGCGAATAATTCAGACACGACAATCCCTGCTAAATATGAACCGTTAAACGGTTGTCAGCAAATAATTCTTAGCTTACAGATTTTTCTGACTGTTGAGTGTCTTTAGCGTAGACAGAAGCCTTGAGCAGATCAGATATGCCAGACAGAAGGGATGCCATCCACACGAGACCACCAATAATCCAAACGGTTACAAAAAGTCTGTAGAATATTGCTGCTGTCGATGTATCTCTTCCGGCAGCAAATCCTGGGTAATAGTCACCGAGTCCAATAGTTGATAAAGTGATGAAAGTGTAATAAACAGACTCTTGGAAGGACCAACCTTCTACAGTTGTAAACACCGCGGCAGCGCAAAGGCTAAAAATAGCATACCCAACAGCGAAAATGACCAACAAGGCTACGATTCCTCGGTATTTTACTTTCGGTACTTTCTTTCCTATTTTTTCTGATAACTTGTCATTAAGGATGTTCAGTTTATATCCTAACTCTCCCGATGCCAAAAGGAACAGTGGTATTCCAATGGCGGCATAAAAGACGAGAAAGATTTGGCCGCCTACTGTAGCTGGTGCGATATTTCCATAGCCTATTGTCGTAACAACGACTGTTGAGAAAAACAAAGAGCTTGGAAAATCCCAGTTAGATGTTTGCGACGTTGTGTCATTATCTGTCAGAATGAATCCTTGGTCGTAAGCTCTAATGATGGCATCTGTTAAGTTCTTGAATTGTTCTCTTGTCAAGCAAGTATGGTTTGCTAGAAACGCTTCAATCCAGTTTCCATGGTTGTTCACAGATACCTTCTCATTTGAGCTTTCAATGAAGTGGAAGGCGAGGCCACCTAGAAGGATGTATACGAGGTATATTAGCAACAAAAGGGCCACCCATTTTCCTTTTATTCCATTCGTTGAACTTGTTTGCTCTGAAGTTGTCTGGCCCTCTTCAGGAGAAGGTTCACATTTGCCTGGATGATCTCCGACTCCTGTTTGCTGCATTTCCATGCCAGTTTTTTCATAGTCAACTTTGTTAGCAGTCATTTTAATAGCTGCAGTTCCACGAACCACTCGTTATTGAAGCTTGTATTTCGACTACAATGTCCTAAATAACGCGCATATGTCAATTCGGAACGACCTTAAATTATCGCATTCTCGGTGCAACCTGGTTATTCGCACTGCTTTCCGTTTCTTAGTAATCGGCGAAGCTAAACAATATCCTATGGTCATTGTAAAATAATTTTGTTATGTCAACAACACAAAGTGGTCAGACTCCGCTATACATCATCTATTATGGGTTTTGTTTCAATGCAAATAAGAATGTAGCGTATAACATAGCAACTGTTCTGGAGTAATTTCACTATTTGTTCTCTAATGGGCCTCTCACACTGCAGGCGTGTATCGATGTTAACGCTTGGTTACACAGAATAATGATTCGCGCCGAATATAAATACTGTTATTTTTGATATACGCTTCTGTTGGCAATTGGCAGTACACCAAAATGTCTGAGCTCTTTTGGAAAAAGGTTTTCAGTGCTTTTATTTCATTGGCTCATTTTATTAGCCTAACCTCACTTTTTAAATCTTATATATTTATCGGCAACAATGAATTTACAATTTTATAAACTTAATAAAGATGAAAAATATCTGTATGAGTAACTTTATTGGCCAATGTGCGACCAGAGCAAGTAATATATATTTAAACACTTCGATGTTTTATAGAGTATCACGAAGAAAACAAAACACTTTCCTGTTTGCATAGCTTCAGTATGAACATGGTTTAAAGACAACAGGTCTGCATGTAGACAAACCATAAATTAAGGGCATTTTGATATACCTTGATAGATCAGGCAGTGTGCAAGAATGGTCATATGTTTTAAATGCCAGATATAATAATAGTAACAATGATAAACATTAATTATACTAATAATAATTATTATTATCGTTAGTACTATTATTTAGAAGTAGTAATACAAATAGTAACAACCATTATTTTCTGTAGCACTTTGTAATACTAATAAAAGTAATAGCAATTATTACTATACTGTATTTGTAAGTAGTGTATGATTTTACGCATTGTCTGGTTTGTCACCTTCCTTGTCTTGTAGATGGGTCTAATTTTGCTCGTCTGAATCTAATTTGCTTCAGAACAGCTAGTGGTGAGCTGATTCTCCATTTCTATTGCAGTCATTGTCGAGGACTTCCAGCATTTGTTAGCTTGCTACTATTGACTTGTACAGTGTGAATCATTTGTTTAAAATGATTCTAGAAGACATCAATGATTCTAGAAGACATCAATGCAAGACTTTATAAATCACTAAGTCATCGGTTTTTACATTTCACATTTTTCCAAAGAAAATTGATATACTAATGGGATGGTTCATTTTTACACTTTATGTTTGTGGCTAACAATTATTTTTATTCAATATAGATTTGATATTTGATGATAAGATCAAAGTTACTGATATCTTGCTTGTGAACCTCTGTGATTGAATTCATCTGGAGTTGCTTTCTATAGGAACTATCTCCTTATTAGCCTCATATCTTGCAGAGAAGTTAGATTGATCAATTGCATAGATATGCCACCTAGGCTTGTCTTTTAAATAATTTTATGTAAGTGTTTCAATTTAACCATTGTAAGCTACTATCGGCAGCGCTTAAACAATTTGCCTATTTGTAAAAAGTAATTGTCTCATAATTGAGCAAGACGCTTCATGTTTTTTTCATCCTTCTAGGAGTTTCTAAAGCAAATAAGCTTCTCTGAAACCCGATTTTTTCTATCATAACCAAATTCCCTGGCTAAACAAATACTCTGCAAATATTCAATTATTTAAACAGTATCTATGCACGCACACCTGACATGCCTAGTTCAAAGGAGTCTAAAGTAAGGCCAACTATGTTATAATTTTGTGTCGACATTTAAAGTTTAGCTAGAATCTACAAACAGTTGTGTATAAAAAGGCTTCAAATGATGAAACATAGTGAACTGCATGTACAAAAAAAGCAAATCAATGTCTTGAACTGTATGCTGAGTGTTTTCAAATGAAAGGTCATTGTATGGTGTGACTAAATCTGTTGTTCCGCTCTCAATCTTTGTTCTCAGACTTCACCGAGTTTTCAGCGTCTTTACTGTAGATAGAAACCTTGAACAGAACAGATATGCCGGACAGGAGCGATGTCACCCACACGAGATCATCAATAATCCAAACGGTTACAAAATTATGTAGATTACTGCTGCTGTCGATGTATCTCTTCCGGCAGCAAAACCTGGATAATAGTCACCCGGTCCAATAGTTGATAGAGTGATGAAAGTGTAATAAACAGACTCTTGGAAGGACCAACCTTCCACAGTTGTAAACACTGCGGCAGCGCAAAAGCTAAAAATAGAATAACCAGCAGCAAAAACAAACAACAGGGCTACGATGCTTTGGTATTTCGCTTTCGGTACTTTATTTCCTATTTTTTCTGATAACTTGTCATTAAGGATGTTCAGTTTATAACCCAACTCTCTCGGTGCCAGAAAGAACAGCGTTATTTTAATGGCGGCATAAATGACGAAAAAGATTTGTCCGCCTACTGTAGCTGGTGAGATATTTCCATAACCGATTGTTGTAATAACTACTGTTGAGAAAAACACAGAGCTTGGAAAATCCCAGTTAAATGTTTGCGACATTGTATCATTATCCGTCAGAATGAATCCTTGGTCATAAGCTCTAATAATGGCGTCTGTTAAAGCACATAAATTACATAATTTTTTTATCATATATTTCAATACATCAGAGTCTTGGCCTTCGAATGAGCCATTGTTTGACATGGATAGACAGACATTGGTTGGTGTTTATAGTATTTCCCCAGAGCTCTACCGCAAAAATGTTCAATTGTATAGGCTCGATAATTGTGGCGTCACAATTTTCATATTCGATGTTGTGTGCTCTTACCGCTTATTTTATTGCTTACCGCTTAGGTATATTTATCAACTGCGATAATTACGCTAGTGGCAGGCGAATTCAGGACAACTCCAGAAAACCAATGAAAATGACAAAGGAATCAGTGTCATTAGCTCTCCATGTACAAAAAATTTCTATGATAAATAACTCAGATTCCAAGCACCATACTATGTTTTTCCGATGATATTATGCACCAGCCTTTTCTTTTTATTGTGATGTTGATGGGCACGACTGAGACTAATTAATTTTAAGCATTGCATGATCTCATGAAAGTGTGATTGACATATAGTCCTAGGGCCATGCAATCGCAGGTCACAATTTAATCGATGTGATTTCATTACCTTTATCAACGACAGTATATTTATTGAAGCATACGATAATTAATTAGCGTTAGCACGATCCCGGGTATTGTTGATTATCTAGAATTCTAGTTTATTATTAGCTCTCTCTAGTTTTAACAGCACTGATTGTCATAAAAAAGCGCAGGCTCAATGGCAGCGCAAGAGATCGACTACCTAAGGCTAAATAATAATTACGACATCATATTGTGGAAACCGCAACCAAGTGTTTTTTATTGCAGGACATACTTTTGGCACCCTGTTTTTCATAGTTCTATTATTCATTGTATAATGAATATAGGCTCATTCGAAAGCCAAGACTCTGATGTATTGAACTATATAACAAAAAAATTATGTAATTCATGTGCTTTAAGTTCTTGAATTGTTCCCTCGTCAAGCAAGTATGGTTTGCTAGAAACGCTTCAATCCAGTTTCCAAGGTTGTTCACAGATACCTTCTCAATCGAGCTTTCAATGAAGTGGAAGGCGAGGCCACCTAGAAGGATGTATACAAGGTATATTAGCAACAAAAGGGACACCCATTTTCCTTTTAGTCCATTCGTTGAACTTGTTTGCTCTGAAGTTGTCTGGCCCTCTTCAGGAGAATGTTCACGTTTGGCTGGGTGATCTCCGTCTCCTGTTTGCTGCATCTCCATACCAGTTTTTTCATAGTCAACTTTGTTAGCAGTCATTTTAATAGCTACAGTTCCACGAACCACTCGTTATTGAAGCTTGTATTTCGACTACAATGTCCTAAATAATGTGCATATGTCAATTCGGAACGACCTTAAATTATCGCATTCTCGGTGCAACCTGGTTATTCGCACTGCTTTCCGTTTCTTAGTAATCGGCGAAGCTAAACAATATCCTATGGTCATTGTAAAATAATTCTGTTATGTCAACAACACAAAGTGGTCAGACTCCGCTATACATCATCTATTATGGGTTTTGTTTCAATGCAAATAAGAATGTAGCGTATAACATAGCAACTGTTCTGGAGTAATTTCACTATTTGTTCTCTAATGGGCCTCTCACACTGCAGGCGTGTATCGATGTTAACGCTTGGTTACACAGAATAATGATTCGCGCCGAATATAAATACTGTTATTTTTGATATATGCTTCTGTTGGCAATTGGCAGTACACCAAAATGTCTGAGCTCTTTTGGAAAAAGATTTTCAGTGCTTTTATTTCATTGGCTCATTTTATTAGCCTAACCTCACTTTTTAAATCTTATATATTTATCGGCAACAATGAATTTACAATTTTATAAACTTAATAAAGATGAAAAATATCTGTATGAGTAACTTTATTGGCCAATGTGCGACCAGAGCAAGTAATATATATTTAAACACTTCGATGTTTTATAGAGTATCACGAAGAAAACAAAACACTTTCCTGTTTGCATAGCTTCAGTATGAACATGGTTTAAAGACAACAGGTCTGCATGTAGACAAACCATAAATTAAGGGCATTTTGATATACCTTGATAGATCAGGCAGTGTGCAAGAATGGTCATATGTTTTAAGTGCCAGATATAATAATAGTAACAATGATAAACATTAATTATACTAATAATGATTATTATTATCGTTAGTACTATTATTTAGAAGTAGTAATACAAATAGTAACAACCATTATTTTCTGTAGCACTTTGTAATACTAATAAAAGTAATAGCAATTATTACTATACTGTATTTGTAAGTAGTGTATGATTTTACGCATTGTCTGGTTTGTCACCTTCCTTGTCTTGTAGATGGGTCTAATTTTGCTCGTCTGAATCTAATTTGCTTCAGAACAGCTAGTGGTGAGCTGATTCTCCATTTCTATTGCAGTCATTGTCGAGGACTTCCAGCATTTGTTAGCTTGCTACTATTGACTTGTACAGTGTGAATCATTTGTTTAAAATGATTCTAGAAGACATCAATGATTCTAGAAGACATCAATGCAAGACTTTATAAATCACCAAGTCATCGGTTTTTACATTTCACATTTTTCCAAAGAAAATTGATATACTAATGGGATGGTTCATTTTTACACTTTATGTTTGTGGCTAACAATTATTTTTATTCAATATAGATTTGATATTTGATGATAAGATCAAAGTTACTGATATCTTGCTTGTGAACCTCTGTGATTGAATTCATCTGGAGTTGCTTTCTATAGGAACTATCTCCTTATTAGCCTCATATCTTGCAGAGAAGTTAGATTGATCAATTGCATAGATATGCCACCTAGGCTTGTCTTTTAAATAATTTTATGTAAGTGTTTCAATTTAACCATTGTAAGCTACTATCGGCAGCGCTTAAACAATTTGCCTATTTGTAAAAAGTAATTGTCTCATAATTGAGCAAGACGCTTCATGTTTTTTTCATCCTTCTAGGAGTTTCTAAAGCAAATAAGCTTTTCTGAAACCCGATTTTTTCTATCATAACCAAATTCCCTGGCTAAACAAATACTCTGCAAATATTCAATTATTTAAACAGTATCTATGCACGCACACCTGACATGCCTAGTTCAAAGGAGTCTAAAGTAAGGCCAACTATGTTATAATTTTGTGTCGACATTTAAAGTTTAGCTAGAATCTACAAACAGTTGTGTATAAAAAGGCTTCAAATGATGAAACATAGTGAACTGCATGTACAAAAAAAGCAAATCAATGTCTTGAACGGTATGCTGAGTGTTTTCAAATGAAAGGTCATTGTATGGTGTGACTAAATCTGTTGTTCCGCTCTCAATCTTTGTTCTCAGACTTCACCGAGTTTTCAGCGTCTTTACTGTAGATAGAAACCTTGAACAGAACAGATATGCCGGACAGGAGCGATGTCACCCACACGAGATCATCAATAATCCAAACGGTTACAAAATTATGTAGATTACTGCTGCTGTCGATGTATCTCTTCCGGCAGCAAAACCTGGATAATAGTCACCGGGTCCAATAGTTGATAGAGTGATGAAAGTGTAATAAACAGACTCTCGTAAGGACCAACCTTCCACAGTTGTAAACACTGCGGCAGCGCAAAAGCTAAAAATAGAATAACCAGCAGCAAAAACAAACAACAGGGCTACGATGCTTTGGTATTTCGCTTTCGGTACTTTATTTCCTATTTTTTCTGATAACTTGTCATTAAGGATGTTCAGTTTATATCCCAACTCTCTCGGTGCCAGAAAGAACAGCGTTATTTTAATGGCGACATAAACGACGAAAAAGATTTGTCCGCCTACGGTAGCTGGTGAGATATTTCCATAACCGATTGTTGTAATAACTACTGTTGAGAAAAACACAGAGCTTGGAAAATCCCAGTTAAATGTTTGCGACATTGTATCATTATCCGTCAGAATGAATCCTTGGTCATAAGCTCTAATAATGGCGTCTG
Organism: Watersipora subatra; assembly: GCF_963576615.1. Classification (NCBI taxonomy): domain Eukaryota; kingdom Metazoa; phylum Bryozoa; class Gymnolaemata; order Cheilostomatida; family Watersiporidae; genus Watersipora; species Watersipora subatra. Next base: position 52,973,453 of record NC_088716.1, read on the forward strand.
TTAAAGCACATAAATTACATAATTTTTTTATCATATATTTCAATACATCAGAGTCTTGGCCTTCGAATGAGCCATTGTTTGACATGGATAGACAGACATTGGTTGGTGTTTATAGTATTTCCCCAGAGCTCTACCGCAAAAATGTTCAATTGTATAGGCTCGATAATTGTGGCGTCACAATTTTCATATTCAGTGTTGTGTGCTCTTACCGCTTATTTTATTGCTTACTGCTTAGGTATATTTATCAACTTCGATAATGACACTAGTGGCAGACGAAGGTAGGACAACTCCAGAGAACCAATGAAAATGACAAAGGAATCAGTGTCATTAGCTCTCCATGTACAAAAAATTTCTATGATAAATAACTCAGATTCCAAGCACCATACTATGTTTTTCCGATGATATTATGCACCAGCCTTTTCTTTTTATTGTGATGTTGATGGGCACGACTGAGACTAATTAATTTTAAGCATTGCATGATCTCATGAAAGTGTGATTGACATATAGTCCTAGGGCCATGCAATCGCAGGTCACAATTTAATCGATGTGATTTCTTTACCTTTATCAACGACAGTATATTTATTGAAGCATACGATAATTAATTAGCGTTAGCACGATCCCGGGTATTGTTGATTATCTAGAATTCTAGTTTATTATTAGCTCTCTCTAGTTTTAACAGCACTGATTGTCATAAAAAAGCGCAGGCTCAATGGCAGCGCAAGAGATCGACTACCTAAGGCTAAATAATAATTACGACATCATATTGTGGAAACCGCAACCAAGTGTTTTTTATTGCAGGACATACTTTTGGCACCCTGTTTTTCATAGTTCTATTATTCATTGTATAATGAATATAGGCTCATTCGAAAGCCAAGACTCTGATGTATTGAACTATATAACAAAAAAATTATGTAATTCATGTGCTTTAAGTTCTTGAATTGTTCCCTCGTCAAGCAAGTATGGTTTGCTAGAAACGCTTCAATCCAGTTTTCAAGGTTGTTCACAGATACCTTCTCAATCGAGCTTTCAATGAAGTGGAAGGCGAGGCCACCTAGAAGGATGTATACAAGGTATATTAGCAACAAAAGGGACACCCATTTTCCTTTTAGTCCATTCGTTGAACTTGTTTGCTCTGAAGTTGTCTGGCCCTCTTCAGGAGAATGTTCACGTTTGGCTGGGTGATCTCCGTCTCCTGTTTGCTGCATCTCCATACCAGTTTTTTCATAGTCAACTTTGTTAGCAGTCATTTTAATAGCTGCAGTGATGTGTTCCGCGGACCACTCGTTATTGAAGCTTGTATTTTGACTACAATGTCCTAAATAATGCGCATATGTCAATTCGGGACGACCTTAAATTATCGCATTCTCGGTGCAACCTGGTTATTCGCAATGCTTTCCGTTTCTTAGTAATCGGCGAAGCTAAACAATACCCTATGGTCATTGTAAAATAATTCTGTTATGTCAACAATACAAAGTGGTCCGACTCCGCTATACATCATCTATTATGGGTTTTGTTTCAATGCAAATAAGAATGTAGCGTATAACATAACAAGTGTTCTGGAGTAATTTCACCATTGTTCTCTGATGGGCCTCACGCTGCAGGCGTGTATCGATGTTAACGCTTGGTTACACAGAATAATGTTTCGCACCGAATATAAATACTGTCATTCTTGATATACACTTTTGTTGGCGTTGGCACTACACCGAAATGTCTGCGCTTTTTTGGAAAAAGATTTCCAGTGCTTTTATTTCATTAGCTCATCTCATTAGCCTAACCTCACTTTTTAAATCTTATATAGGTATTTATTGGCAATAATGAATTAGCAAACAAGCGAACTTTAGAGACTTGATAAATTAAAAAAATATTTGTATGAAAAACTTTATTGGTCAATGTATGACCACAGCAAGTAATATTTAAACAATTCGTTGTTTTATAAAGTATCACGAAGAAAACAAAACACTTTCTCGTGTGCATAGCTTCAGTATGAACATTGTTTTAAGACAACAGGTCTGCATGTAGACAAACCATAAATTAGGTGCATTTTGATATATCTTGATAGATTAAGCAGTGTGCAAGGATGGTCAAAATTTTGTTTTCAATGGCAGATATAATAATAGTAACAATGATAAAGATTAATTATAATAATAATATTTATTGTTAGCTTGTTACTATTGACTTGTACAGTATTAATCATTTGTTTGAATTGATTCTAAAAGACATCAATGCAAGATTTTATAAATTATCGAGTCATCAGTTTTCACATATGCACATTTTACATGAATAATTGATATACTAATGGAATGGTTCATTTTTACACTGTTTATGTTTGTGGCTAACAATTATTTTTATTCAATAAAGATTTGATATTTGATGATAAGATCAAAGTTACTGATATCTTGCTTGTGAACCTCTGTGATTGAATTCATCTGGAGTTGCTTTCTATAGCAACCATCTCCTTATTAGCCTCATATCTGGTAGAGAAGTTAGATTGATCAATTGCATAGATATGCCACCTAGGCTGGTCTTTTAGATAATTTTATGTAAGTAGTTCAGTTTAACAATTGTAAGCTACTACTGGCAGCGCTTAAAAAATTTACCTATTTGTAGCAGATAATTGTCTCATAATTGAGCAAGGTGCTTTGTTTTTTTATCCTTCTAGAAGCTTCTAGAACCAATCAGCTTCTCTGAAACCCTGTTTTTATTATAACCAAATACCCTGGCTAAGCAAATACTTTGCGTATATTCAATTATTTGAACAGTATCTATGCACACACACCTGACATGCCTAGTTCAAAGGAGTCTAAAGTGAGGCCAACTATGTTATAATTTTGTGTCGACATTTAAAGTTTAGCTAGAACCTACAAACAGTTGTGTATAAAAAAGGCTTCAAATGATTAAAAATAGTGAACTGCAGGTACAAAAAGTGCAAATCAATGTCTTTTACTGTATGCTGAGTGTTCTCGGATGAAAGGTCATTGTATGGTCTGATTAAATCTGTTGTTCTGCTCTCAATCTTTGTTCTCAGACTTCTCCGAGTTTTCAGCATTTTTACTGTAGATAGAAGCCTTGAGCAGATCAGATATGCCAGACAGAAGCGATGCCACCCACACGAGACCACCAATAATCCAAACGGTTACAAAAAGTCTGTAGAATATTGCTGCTGCCGATGTATCTCCTCTGGCAGCAAATCCTGGATAATAGTCACCGAGTCCAATAGTTGATAGAGTGATGAAAGTGTAATAAACAGACTCTTGGAAAGACCAACCTTCCACAGCTGTAAACACTGCGGCAGCGCAAAGGCTAAAAATAGCAAACCCAACAGCGAAAACAACCAACATGGCTACAATACCTCGGTATTTTGCTTTCGGCACTTTCTTTCCGATTTGTTCTGATAATTTGTCATTAAGGATGTTCAGTTTAGATCCTAACTCTCCCGATGCCAGAAGGAACAACGGTATACCAATGACGGCATAAAAAACCAGAAATGTTCTTCCACCAGATGTAGCTGGTGCGATATTTCCATAACCGATTGTTGTAACAACTGTTGTAGCAAAAAACCATGAGCTTGGAAAATCCCAGTTAGGGTCTAATGATGTAGTGTCATTCTCCGTCAGAATGAATCCTTGGTCGTAAGCTCTAATAATGGCGTCTGTTAAGTTCTTGAATTGTTCCCTCGTCAAGCAAGTATGGTTTGCCAGAAACGCTTCAATCCAGTTTCCATGGTTGTTCACAGATGCCTTCTCATTTGAGCTTTCAATGAAGTGGAAGGCGAGGCCACCTAGAAAGATGTATACAAGGTATATTAGCAGTAAAAGGGCCACCCAAGTTCCTTTTAGTCCGTTTGTTGAACTTGCCTGCTCTGAGGTTGCCTCATTCTCTTCTTGTGAAGTTTTACAGTTATTCGATTGCTCTCCATTTTCTGCCTGCTGCATCTCCACTCTAGTGAGTTCGAAAGCTCCCTTCTTGCCATTCATGTTCTCACTGACTCAAAACCATTCAGCGAATGAGTGTAACTGAGCATTTATTCATTAAGTCATATAGAACTGTTATTACAATGGGCTTGAGCTGCTTGTTAATGGCCATCTCTTATAAGGTTTTTCTCTTACTGTATTGCAATTTGCTGCTCAATAACCAAAGACCTTTTCAAAACAATTTGGTTGGTTAGGTAAACAGTATTGAGCGGCCAATATCTGGACATTTTAGGCAGTCTATTCTTTGTTTAACGGCAATTGCATAGAGTAACAATCAAATAGCTGGGACAAACTTTCTACGATCTGTACATCCAGTGTCATTTAGTCCATTGATCCTTGCTTACAAAGTTTCTGTTGTAGTTGGTGATAAAATATTCGCATTTAATCTGAAAACAAGTAATTAAAAATTTTTAAAAAGGCATGTTACATGTGTCATGCTCATGCAGCTGAAAAATGGAGCAATGAAATACTCACAATGGTTGCACAGCTGCTATGTTTTTAAAACTAGACCAATGTTTTGTACTTTTTTTTGGCCACTGCAACGCATTATAAAATCAATTTGTTTTTCTAATTTGCTACAATTTCATCTTTAGCAATCTGTATATTGGGAAGACAACTTTAAAATGCACATGAAAATGTAGATTATTTTATACTATAAAATATTAGCTGTGGTTCAGGGATGTGATAGAAATGCATGCATATCGACCTGTTTCAGTACTTGCTGGTTATGATAATAGGCTGTTGTATTGTGCAGCATCTTGATGTGTGTACAAGTACCGGTTTAAAGACTGTACAGTAATTATAATTATATGTATAGTCACATTCAAACAATCAACAACTGGTTGCTATAAATCTTTACTATAACAAGAGTCATGTCTGTCTGTTTGTCTGTTTAAAGCTACGCTAAGAGCATTAGAAAAAAGAATGCACCACATGGGAATTGAACCCAGATAAGTAGGTTCTCAACCAAGCACACTTCAGTCTGCACCACTACACCGATTTCTGCATTTAAAATTAGTTTTGCACATAGTTATTACACCTGATGATCTCACACGACGCACAAAACTGTCAGGGTATGAGTTTAAACTAGAAGAAAACCAGTTCTACCAGAAGTGGAAGACTCTGAAAAAGATCGATTTGTAGCAGCTCGGAACAGCAGGCTATTATTAATAGTTTTGTTATGCAACTGAAGTCGTGGTAGACTCAATGAACAACTTTCAACTTAAGGATAATTTTTTTCGCAGGTATTTCAAAGAAGTTAAACTATCAATGAGATATCTGGCGGAGAAGAAGAGATAATCAGAATAGTGTTGGCAAGCAGTCATGGCTACCTTGCTCAGAGCAAGGAGCACCAAACTCTTTTAGATGTATAACAAGGCAGGGTCTCCAATGCTCGCTAGCTTGGACTATTTCATTTGTAGCGCATCTAGTTACCCTTAAATGCTGTCATTTAAGGTACTTAGGTGCCAGAAAGTAGGAGTGCAAATCAATATTGTAACTGAACTGTAATTAAGTTGTGCTGATGATTAATTATTGGGTATGAAAACATCTACTATGTTTACAGTAATATACAATAAATGCTGTTTTAATAATTGATGCCATAAAAGACCAATTTGCTAGCGTAAATGACACATATTCTAACAGCTAATAATTGACAAAACTGTAGTAAAGGAAATGGATATTGTGTAATTAATTATTAAAATATCATCGATTTATTTGATGCACCTAGCAAAGGCACTTCATCAGTATTCGTCAGTATATTCGACAGTACCCTAACTAGGCAATCTACTTCTAAACTACTTGGCTTTATCATCAACGACTCTTTATCATGGCTAGACCACATCTCATTCATTTCAAATAAAATATCATCTAACCTATATTTATTTTATAACATTCGTCATCTTATGAACTTTGATACTGCCAGACTATATTACTATAATTTTATCCATTCCTATCTTATATATGGCCTACATGTGTTCTACCCTACAACACCTGTAAAATATACCAACACACTATTTGTTACAATAAAAGCTTTACGACTTGTATGCAAAGACCTAAACATAGCCCATAAAAACCATCACTTACCACCTACCAACTTAATAACAAGCACTTCGGGTGTTCTTCCCTTACCTAAGCCATCATATTACTTTACCTGCCTCACTGCTCATTCAATACTCCACGATAACTACCCTAAATATCTCAGCTATAGCTTTCAAACCGTAAACCATGGTCACAAAATCAGGACCAGATTTAAATTACCTAGTGCCATAAACCACAACAAACTCAACAGTAACCTGCTAAATTCATTTAATAACCTCTGCACTCATTTAAGAACTCTTTTTCTGCAATCTTTTAAAACAAAACTCAAACTACACCTACTATCCTCTGACCAATAATACCATTCACCATATAGCCTTACCTATTTTAACATTTATATACATGTATTACACGTTGTTTTCATAGCTAAAAATTTGTTGTCATAGATACGTACAACTCTTTTCACAGAGCTTTTATTTGTCTACCTTTTGTTTAAGCAAAACTCAAATCAACCCTCAAACTTGTGTCTTACATATTTTATGCTTTCAGTTCCAACATTATTATATTAGCTAGACTATTCACTAGTTACTTAGTTTAGACTATAGTTTCTTTGCGTTTTTTTTTTAATTTTTTTGCTGTACACTGCTTTTTAGTTAGTTTACTTGCTGTAGTGCCTTGCGGAAAACATATTGTAAAATATGACTATCGATTACCACAATAAAGATTGCTCATATATATCAGTCTTACTTCGCAACAAGTCCTTATCTAGATTATTAGAGTTATCTACCCATGAACATGAGCATCGCTAAAAAGAACAATGGATAAGTAGTGGTGGAGAACCATAATTGCCCACATCCTCACATGAAATGGCATTTGAAGATCCATAAATAATATAAAACATTAATTTTGATCAGCTACACATCTTCATTTTTTTACATTTAAATATTTGCCAGAGCATAATATTAATGAGGCCTTTTATTATTTAACTAGAAATTCCCTTGTCATACAGCCCACGACCAAAGTGATATTGGAAAAAAGAAAGGGTACTGATGGTTGAGAAATGCAACATTAGCAGTCAAATGGCACTACAGTGCAATAGGATAACTGCAATGGTAGCTGTAATGTTCTGGGTGTGAGTGTTATTATATACAACAAACAGCAATACTGAAAGGAAAAGATTATATGTTTATATCTCTCCCCCTGCAATAGGAGAAATGCAGTATTGGCCAATATTAGAAGTAAAATGCACTGATATTATTAGGATAACCAATATTATTAATATAGTGATAATAGAAAACCTATGCACAATTATGTTTACAATTCCAAACGTCATAGCTAACAATATCAAGGAGTTGTGATATTTACAGGCATATAGATTTTTGAAAATCTATTTAATAAAGCTATTTAGAAAAAATAACAGTAACATACTGCCCATCATCGATGTTGTTATTGTGACTATAAGACTTCAATAGTCATCAAAACTCATAATTAAATATTGTAATAATCTCATAAGAATCGTTAGAAAAAAATATCATCGTCATTTCCTTTACTTTCACTGCTTTGGACATCAGTTAGAATACCAAAGTACTCAAAAGTTTCCAACATGTCAGTTACTTTGAAATCGGCAAAAAAGAAACGATTTCTGTACTTCTACGTTAATTACAGAAACCTTCGGCAATTCGACAATGCTATAGACTCGTGAAATGTGCACGTTATTTTTTCGTTAAACGTGCACGACTTAATGGTTTTATTATCTGTCACTCGGCGTTTTGTTTGCCGGTCTTAATTTTGATAAAAGTAAGGCTTCGCCAGTTTTAATAAAGATTGTTGGTCGAATTAATCTGTCTATTTATGTATAATCCGATCAGATGGGTTAGTTTTAAGATATTGCGGTAACCTTTCAAAGACTTGGTAACATATTTAAATAGGTTTATACGTGTTTTGTATCGTTATTATACTTTAATGACTTGACAAAAAAATGGTTAAATTTGTTGATGAGATTTCGATGCAAAGGTTTGCGACGTTGTTGATGAATAATTTTCGTAAGTTGTGTGCACATGCATTTATCATAAAAACTCTCAAACTTCGCTCCGTCCGTTTGGTTGTGGGAAAGTTATAGCAGTAGATGATCACATTTGAAACAATATAGTGCAGAGAAGCCATGAAATAAATTTATTAACAGTACGTTGTCAAGGCAAGAAGAGACAATTTGTCGTTAAGTAAAAACTAATGTAGGTAGTGTCTAGTAGCTGTTTGGAAGTGAGAGAAGACAACTTACAAAAATATTTAGTTGATATTTCTTAAATCATGTTTTATACTAAACAATCGATGATTCTGACAATTGTTTGGAAATGACACTTGTTCAAAGTGAAACAGTGCAGTTCTCATTATTGCAGGAAAATGGTCTTTAGATCGACTGTGGTTTTAAAGTCACTTGTGACAAGCACCCATACAGACAGTAGCTAAAAACTGATAACCAGAAAAAAACACCGCTAATGATTATATATTTTACAAAAACCTTTCTATGGAATTCTTGTAAATAAAAACTTGTCCAGCCTCACCATAAAAATTAAAAGGCCTTTTAATTTGCCCAAAAACAGCTAGGCTACTGCGCCTAGTGTTATCACTATAGCCAGTTGTGTCCAACTCAATGACGGGGTTCAACAGTTTACAGTAGTTCGAGTTGTAACAATAATTTGAAAATATGAAAAACTTTTTGATTTTGCTGACTTGCAAACCTTCGTGTAGAACAGAGCATACTTATTTGTTGTTATTGTCTCTGCTGTGATCTTGTAGCTTGGAGAATTAAGTTTTTGATTTAGTTAAAAGATTGTACCGTAATTACACTTCGCATTAAATAACCAAACAAAAGATAAATTGTAATAATGATAATTATATTCAATTTATATCAGATGCAAAAGGGATTATTATTAAGGACCACCTAAAATACTGTAAAAACTTTTAAATACTTTGGCAGTTTATCTAAAAAAGGAGCTTGCTAAGCTCTCAGTGTTTTGGTCTGAACTCAAACTCTGCTTTTCACGGTAGCCCTTCAAAAAAAACTTCTGCTCCACGCGCATTGATGCAGGCTTTATAAACTTAGGCTTTCATTCAGGTTTTATCAAGTAGCATTAATTTATTCATGTAGTATTGCTTCACTAGCGTGATCATTCCCATATCATTAGATAAAAAGGGCTGTGCCCATGCGGTAATCTTTACTATAATAAGAGCCGTGTTCATCCATTAGTTCATCTGTCCGAAGCAGTGCTAAAAGAGTTGGGAAAAATTTTTTTGCCGTTCGGGAATCAAACCCAGATATTCTACTTAGCAGCCAAGCACACTACCAACTGCTATACTAGACCATCTTGCAGCATCACGCCATAATTGGGTACATACTTATTACACACGATTGATGATCTCTCATGAGGCACTGGACTGTCAGCATACTACTGCTTTCAATTGGATATAAAGTCAATGACAAAGCAATTATCTAGCTTTTAATCCTCAAGCTAACTTCAATCTCAAGATACTTCTTGTGGAATGAAAGGCCTTAAGACAGTTCTCAATACGTATCACAGTTTGACATAAAATATCACAACCGAAATGCAAAACTCAAAGGGGTCTGGGAAAATTACCTGGGTTAGCCGATAAATGTAGTCGATTAGCTTAGTTGCTTGGAGTGTGATGAGCTGATCGACACGCGTCGAAGCCCCACACCTGGCTATCTTTTCTACTTCATCTATATATATATATATATATATTTCAAAGTTTGTCGTTGTATGTGTATTTGTAGGATTGATTGTCCGGCTATAGATCTTAAAATTTTGGAATAAAGTTTCGTACTGAAGAAAATTTGATTTCGGACCCTGCCATTTGCAAGTCTGACACTCTACCCACTAGAATACAAAAATCGAACTGCTAGCTAGCCAATATAAATCATTATATGAAAGCTAATACCTAACTGCTTTGCGTACGACACGACACAGGTCATAGCACAACATCACGAGAAACTGTTTGCTCACATTAATAAATGTACTGGCTAATAGCACGCAGGCCAATAACAAAAACTCTCACTACTTCTCATTGTTTATAAGACAAAAAGCTTTTATCATGATATGTAGTTTGAAAGTTAGAATGGCAAATGTTGTTATATGTTAAATACAAATCAATTTTCTGTCCAAATACTCTTCTATTACCCGGGCAACACCGGGTAGCACAGCTAGTTGTAATACAAAAATAAAATTTTTTGGTATCCATACTGCACTTTATAATTTCTTCCAATTAAACGTTGGTTCAAAAGTCATCTTTTATTAATGACGAATCTGTGAGTTTTCTTAAATGAAACTCAAAACAAGCTGATTTCAGCTAGAAGGAATCACAAGAAAAATTATAAGCTACACAACGAGTACCACCCATTCCAACAGATCAAATATGTACAAATTATTCCTCATACATCAATTACAAAGGCTTCCATTTAAAATGAACAATGTCAATAAAGAAAAATACTTGCGAGATTCTCTCTTGTTTCAAGTTTAACTATGAACAAGCTGAATGAGAGCACTTGGTGTCATTTAGCTTGTCTGATAAAGATCATGCTCCTCTAGCTGACCTGAGGAAGATACAGTCAAAAGTCTCCTAAATGATATCCTGCCTTAGTCAATTTATTGATAAAAATGGAGATGGAGCTTTATTATAGGTCATTATAAGTAACGTTGAAGATCAGATTATTATTTCCTGTTTAAAACAAATCATAGAAACTTTGACGCTTTCGATGAATTCATTTCCTATTCATTGTCTCTCCCTAAAGTCAAGATGCTGACATGCCTCGAAGCGAACGGAAAGTTTATGAGAGTGTTACCAGCTGTTGCTCGTCTTAATGGAGTAATTGATTTCTTTTGTATCTATCTGAAATAGTATTCCTCTTTTACTACCGACTACTTGACCGGTTAGTTGAGCTAATTAGAGTCCTGGCGCAACTAAAACTCTGTAGAAGAGAGGTTTTGGATTTCAATGGTTGCTATTTCTAGTTCATTTCCTTTTTATCATGTTTTATTATATTCACAACTCTACGAAGGAAAGAGGAATCAGGGTAGACCCAGACTGAGACACAAAGATTTAACTAAGTGTAACATGAAGTTGAGGAAACTAGACACAAACAGATGTAGTGAGAAGGTGGAAAACAAAGTTGCGCCGAAGTCAGTCAAACCTGAACAATAAAACAGCCATTGTTGAAACGACCGACTGAGAGAGAGAGAGAGTTCAGCTCTTAAATATATAGCATAATTTATGTATTTAAAATCTACGTGTAGCAAAGTCGAGAGCTGTTAGTATACTGATAAATCTTTGACATGACACTGGCATTCCTACATGTGACAGAGTTCACTTGTGATGGAGGTCAAAGAGAATAGGGTAAAATATTCTGCAAAAACCATGGAATAAAAACTTTTGTTTTATTCACAAATTCAAATGTCTGGTTATTTTAGGCTATTTTATTTGGAAGTATACAATGCAGGTATAGATACACAATAAAATAAAGAGTTGCTGCCATGGCGTCACAATTACCAGGTATGCCCAAATTCTTAGAGACAGCAAGATTAGAACTGCCATAGAGAAAAGGAAACTTCTACTAAGAAAACTTCTTTTATCCAGTTATATAATCTCTCTTTCCATAACTGTAAAATGCAAGTGTTCTTATAGTATGTACTGTGCGTGTAAAAAAGCTTAATATTCTGGTAGACACAGCAAGATATTGCTGAGATCACCATATTAGATCTGGTTTGTTCAAAAAGACTTCTCTCTGTCATGCTTGACATTACACGCTAAACAAAAAAATTTTTTTGTAAATTGAAATGGGTACTAAATGGGTGAAATAGGTGTATAAATACAGATAAAATAGTCTTGGATTAGATACCAAATGCAAAAAAGCAAAACAGTCTCAAGCTGTGTATAATTTCACAATAGCAAGGCATGTCATCATTTAGCGTTAGCTTCCTGATACTTGTGATGGTTAACACTGCCACTTGTGACAGTAAGCGCTGCCACCTGATGCCTTGAGTTTGCAAAGTTATGATTAGCCAGTCTGTGAGTTCAACACAATTATCAGCCTTCTGTTTTCATCGTACCTACTGCAGTTTTACTACGAAGAACAGTAGTAAGCAAATTTGATATGCCAGACAAAATCGACGCCATCCACACAAGACCACAAATAATCCAGCCAGTTACAAAAAGTCTGTAGAATACGGCTGCCGTTGATGTACCCCCTCCGGCAGCAAATCCTGGGTAATAGTCACCGAGTCCAATAGTTGATAGAGTGATGAAAGTGTAGTAAACTGACTCGCGGAAAGACCAACCTTCTACAGCTGTAAACACTGCGGCAGCGCAAAGGCTAAAAATAGCATACCCAACAGCGAAAACGACCAACAAGGCTACGATTCCTCGGTATTTCGCTTTCGGTACTTTCTTTCCGATTTTTTCTGATAACTTGTCATTAAGGATGTTCAGTTTGGATCCTAACTCTCCCGATGCCAGAAGGAACAACGGTATTCCAATGGCGGCATAAAAGACGAGAAAGATTTGTCCGCCTACTGTAGTTGGTGCGATATTTCCATAGCCTATCGTTGTAACAACGACTGTTGAGAAAAACAAAGAGCTTGGAAAATCCCAGTTAGATGTTTGCGATCTTGTGTCATTATCAGTTTTTACGATTCCTTGGTCATAGGCTTTAATAATAGCATCTGTTAAATTCTCTAGTTCCTCCCTCGACAAGCACGAATGGTTTCCTAAAAAAGCTTCAATCCAGTCGCCATGGTTGTTCACAGAGACCTCTTCATTTGGACTCTCAATGAAATGGAAGGCGAGACCACCTAGAAGGATGTACAGCAGGTATATCAGTAACATAAGTGCCACCCACTTTCCTTTTAGTCCATTCGTTGAACTTGTTTGCCCCGAATTTGTTTCACCCTCCTTTGGAGAAGATACGTCTTTCTCTAGTTTCTCTTCGTTTTCTGTTTGCTGCATCTCCATGCCAGTGTCGTACAAGCAACCCTCTTCAATGTTTACGCTGCTAGGCAAGGCAGACGCATTCGTTGCAATCAATGTTCTTACGTATGTCTGAGTTTTAATAAATTAATACTACAATATAATTAGAGAGTATTTAGCACTCCATAGCGTAGGTGAAATAGCTCTTTTCAGATGTGAACAAATCCTTTTTTATCTTTACAGTACTGTGCAATTAGTGATTATCTTTGTGAGATTGTAGGCTTATGTTTATGTACATTTGCATAAATGTTTAAGTCTGTATATAACGACCATTGTACCATTATATAAGCATTTAATCAGGTTAATGTCATGTATGCATGAGGAGATGGAAACAAGCGACTGAAAGTTGTAGGCTTAATCACAGTGCTATTAATATATTATGCAATTGAGACAGCGCTGTTAGCTACTGCTGACCCAAAGTTTTTCGAAATCCTGAAATAGATTTTTTTACATTTAGAGCTGTGTTGAAAATTACTAATACCTTTTTAAGGAAGCGGCAAAATAGCATATTAGAAAATCGAAGTGCCAGACTGCTTCTATCGTTTTTATTCTGGCCACTAATTAAATTTTAAAAGCGCTTTTCTACACGAGTCTTTTTAGTAAATGACTACATACATGTATGATACATACAAGTCTTGTTAGTAAATGACTACATACATGTATGATACATACGAGTCTTGTTAGTAAATGACTACATACACGTATGATACATACGAGTCTTGTTAGTAAATGACTACATACATGTATGATACATACGAGTCTTGTTAGTAAATGACTACATACATGTATGATACATATGAGTCTTGTTAGTAAATGACTACATACATGTATGATACATACGAGTCTTGTTAGTAAATGACTACATACATGTATGATACATATGAGTCTTGTTAGTAAATGACTACATACATGTATGATACATATGAGTCTTGTTAGTAAATGACTACATACATGTATGATACATTTTTGGGAGATTTACAAAAAGTACCATGTTTATGTTACATAAAAAATAAATTTGTTAGCCAACTTGTCAGAGGTAGTCGCTTACAGATTTAAATTACAATACTTAGAAAGAAGCTTATCTGTTTCTTCTATTAGCATCTTTTTTCTGGTCTTATCCTCAGTGCCTTCTGTCTGAGCAAAAGCTCAGTCAGCATATTATATTCAATCTTGAGCAGCAGCATGACAAAATATTCACCTAATTTGTAGTTGTCTTCTCTTGACACTGAACTGCTTCAACGGGCCTTGATGCACTACATATGGTAAAATACTTTGACCTTGACAATAATGTGGTTTTGCTAGTGGCCGTTTAATGATTCAACAGACAAGGACCCACGCTATCCCATTACCTCTTGTGGAATTAAGTAATATATAAAAAAAACTCAATTAGCGTACTATAATCATTTTTGACAATTTGAACAGATGGGACAAAAACCCATGAGTTGGTAGATGAGCAATGCAATGCTGTTTCTGGTTCATAAAAAGATTAATTAGGTTAATTTAGGCAGCCTCAAAAAGACTTAATTTAAATTATTTCTAAAAATATGCACATTGTTGGTGCATTGTTGATGCAAAGTAAAAGGGGTGACTTATCCCACGACTAAACACGAGCGAAGCGAGTGTTTAGGAGCATGATAAATGCATATGTGCACACAACTCCCAAAAATTATCCATCAACGGCATACCCAAACCCTTGTTCCGAAACCTATCAAAAAATTTAACAATTTTTCTGTGGAGTCGTTTAAGTATAATAATGATACAAAACATATAAACCTATTTAAATATGTTACCAAGTCTTTGAAAAGTCTTCGAAAATATCCTAAAACTTGCCCATCTGATCAGATAATATATAACTAGAAAGATTAATTTGGCCTGAAATTGCCATTAAAACCTGACAAGCCTTTTTAATCAAAATTAAGACCGGCCAACAAAACGCCCATAAAGCCGTGCGACAGATACCGAAGGTTTCATTAAATTATCTAGAATATTAGCCAAATTTCTTTACATTTTATGTACAAGCTAGGGCCAACTACAATGCCCCTTCATGACAAGAACATTTCTTTATTTTGCTCCAGTTTGCAGAAAACTTCCAGACACACGTGAATGCTAATGCTCGCTTTCTGTTACAGATCGCTGTCAAGACCATTCTACATTCAACACAACCAACTTTCAAACTGTGTATATTACACAGCAGCTTGCCATTTTACTTCTAATATCGCATTTCTCCTATTGCAAGGGAGAGATATAAACATACAATCTTTTCCTTTCATTATTGCTGTTTGTTGTGCATAACAACACCTAGTACATTACAGCTACCATTGCAGCTACCCTTGCAGTTATCCTATTGCACTGCAGTGTCATTTGACTGCTAATATTGCATTTCTCAACCAGCAGTACCCTTTTTTTCCATTATCACTTTGGTCGTGGGCTGTATGACAGGGGAATCTCTAGTTTTAATATGCTGTTCTAGCTCAGTGGTAGAGCGTCCGGACGAGAAACTTGTTGATGTACTTGTTGATGTACTTGTTGATGCATTTGTTGTAAGTTCAAATCCATCAGATTGCGGAATTATTATATCAAGATTTTAATAGCTATAACCAGAATGACAGAAAGATGGACGTTAGGAAATATATATATAGATTTAACATTGCTATGCTGTTTCTGTAGACCTGCAAATGGCTGATAGTTGTTCATTTTTTCGAAGTGCGTGTCATGCCAGTTTTTACATTACCATATTATAGCTTTCTAATTTTGTAATGACACAGACCTAGATACTAGGAGTTGGACTAGAACTAGATCTTGGATTGAGCTGTCGAGGTAAAATCCAACCTGAAGTTTGGCTTGAGGACTTGGATTCTTGTTATACATATGGCATATTGCCAATCATTTAGTAGAGCTTGCCAAATAATTTAGTAGTTCTTTTTTGTCGTGTTCTAGATCCTTCTTGGGTGGTATATGACTTCATTCTTATGCTACATACATACACAGCTGTATTAAATGGAAGTAAGCGATGCAATCACAAAGAACTAGTTCTATGATTTTGTGACAGTGATTATGTGAATACATGGAAGTTTTTTTGGTAAATGTTCCATCGCTATGGTTACCTGTAGCAAAGAAGTAAACAATTAATTATTAAACAATTGATCAAAGTCATTCGTCAACATACTAAAGAGTAATATCCTAAATGAGCAATGATTAGTAATATTATTTTTATATTAAATTTCCATGAGCAGACAATAAAAAGAGTTATGCATGTAGCAGCTGCCGGTAATAATATATACATGACTAAGGTCAAGTACTAAAATACCAACAGTAGTTCAGACTTCGGCATTTGAAAGCATTGTAGAGTTACTCTGTATAGCGAATACCTTTCCTATTTGTATTTGAAAGTATGTGCATTAAAGTAGTGCATAATTGTGTAAAGCTATAGTTACTAACAATAATCATGACTCTGTGAAGTTATCATCTCATGCATTGAAACATGACATAAAATACTAACAATGAAATTTACTTGCTGCAGAGTAGAACGGGCAGCAGTTTTATGAGCGAGTAATAATACAAAATCAGCTAATATGTCTGACTGATCTCACGCCAATCTAAAAACGCTGAATATACTTATTTAGTTTGACACACTAAAGTCTTAAGATTGTTTTATGACGAACACTGATGTCTCAGCCACTAGCACCTTGCTTGTTGCGTGTTAGGGTTGTATAATTGGATTAAACATACAGAGTGCAGACTATATAAACACATGAGTGCAAATATAAGAGAAAGTCAAAATTTTGTCCATTTTAGATTAGCTGTAGTGTTTCTGAGAAAGCATGTTGTTTAGATTAAAATGGCCAAGCTGAAGTCATGATAAAATTAAAATCGATTGATTTCTGCTTTTGATTGTTTTGTACGCTCTATTGTATAAAGCCATCTAACATCACTTTGAGTAAAGTTTAATATGAATGGGAGAAAATTCAGATATTAGACTATATCTTGACATAATGCAAAAACAGGGGGCGGTAGGGAAGCGCGCCTTTTACCTGCCAATATATAGAAAGCTGTAGCTGTTATGTTGCTCCTACCTGATAGCAACTCTACTACAATAAGACAGACTATTGTCTTTAGCCAGTAAAACTCTTAGGTAAGGCTAAAATTATTATACTGTAGTTTATTAATATCATGCTCAAGAAATAATATCTAGCAAATCCTGGCATCAAGGGAAGGTGTGAAAAAACAGGAAAATGGTTGACCTTTTTAATGTTGACCTTGTCAATGTTTTGAAACCAACAGTGACCAAGATTTCTGTTGCAGATTATCATCAGCTGGTATGATTAATACTGATATTTATTATATTTTATCTTAAAGGTTACATGTAGGTATTTAATTTTGAGAAAAATAAAGCTTATTAGTAAATTTAATTGCTTTAGTTAGTTTAACTTTTCTGACTCTTCAGAATACAGGAAATTTTTGTAATCAACCAAAAACTAAGCACATACGGTAGTTCTGTTGCAGTATAACATAAGAGCTGAATATAAAATATTCATTAAACATGTAGAAAGTCATATATGGTGTAGAGACAAGCTATAATAATAATGAGGGCCGCTACAATAGTACTACTGACTAGGTGCTTATGATCAGAAACTAAATTTTTACTAATTCATTAGTTGCGTTTTAAAATAATATTAAGAGTAAAATCAAACTATAATTAAATATAAGTGGGGATAATCCAATTTTACTGCATGGAAAAAATTGATATAGAATATTTTTCGCATTACTATTTCATCAAGTTTATCTTCTGTACCGCAAACAGGAAATCCTATTCAGCTAATTGTCTTATTTCATTTTTATTTTTTAGCTAATTTGTTTTGCCATTGCAATTGGTTCAAATGTAAAAAAAATGATATCTAAAATTGCTGGTTTTCACAAATAGTAGCTAAAATTTAACTGTTAGCATTTTGCTAGCAGGATCG
Source organism: Watersipora subatra (assembly GCF_963576615.1). NCBI lineage: Eukaryota > Metazoa > Bryozoa > Gymnolaemata > Cheilostomatida > Watersiporidae > Watersipora > Watersipora subatra. Next base: position 52,991,460 of record NC_088716.1, read on the forward strand.
TGAGCCAACAAACAAATTCCAAATACGGGATAATGAGAGATCTTGTCTGACAATTTTGTGTCTAAATTTTTGAGCTTAACATGTTGGTAGGCGCAGTAAGACATTGGCAATCACCATATTGAGTCTGGTTTATTCAAAAGAACTCTTCTCTGTCACGCTTTACATTACATGCTAAACAGAAAGTGTTTTCTTTTTTCTTTTATTAATTAAAATTGGTACTAAATGGGTAAATCAAGTATATAAATACAGATAAAATAGTCTTGGATACCAAACGCAAAACAAGCCAAACGAACTCAGGTTGTGCAACAACCAATAGCAAGGCATGTCATTCCTTATTGTTTACTTCCCAATACTTGTGGCGATAAGCGCTGCCACTTGATGCCTTAAATTTGCAAAGTTATGATCAGCCAGTCTATGAGATCAAGACAATTATCCATCTTATGTTTTCATCGTACCTACTGCAGTTTTACTATAAAAAACAGTACTAAGCAAATTTGATATGCCAGACAGAATCGATGCCATCCACACAAGACCACAAATAATCCAGCCAGTTACAAAAAGTCTGTAGAATACGACTCCCGTCGATGTACCTCCTCCGGCGGCAAATCCTGGGTAATAGTCACCGAGTCCAATAGTTGATAGAGTGATGAAAGTGTAATAAACAGACTCTCGGAAAGACCAACTTTCTATAGTTGTAAATACTGCGGCGGCGCAAAGGCTAAAAATAGCATACCCAACAGCGAAAACGATCAACAGGGCTACTATGCTTCGGTATTTTGCTTTCGGCACTTTCTTTCCGATTTTTTCCGATAACTTGTCATTAAGTATGTTCAGTTTGGATCCTAACTCTCCCGATGCCAGAAGGAACAACGGTATTCCAATGGTGGCATAAAAAACGAGAAAGATTTGTCCGCCTACTGTAGCTGGTGCGATATTTCCATAACCTATTGTCGTAACAACGACTGTTGAGAAAAATAAGGAGCTTGAAAAATCCCAGTTAGATGTTTGCGACGTTGTGTCATTATCAGTTTTTACGATTCCTTGGTCGTAGGCTCTAATAATGACATCTGTTAAATTCTTCAGTTCCTCCCTCGACAAACACGAATGGTTTCCTAAAAAAGCTTCAATCCAGTCCCCATGGTTGTTGACAGAGACCTCTTCATTTGGGCTCTCAATGAAGTGGAAGGCGAGACCACCTAAAAGGATGTACAGCAGGTATATCAGTAACAAAAGTGCCACCCACTTTCCTTTTAGTCCATCCTTTGAACTTGTTTGCGCCGAATTTGTTTCACCCTCTAATGGAGATGATACGTCTTTCTCTAGTGTCTTTTTGTTTCCAGTTTGCTGCATCTCCATGCCAGTGTCATACAAGCAACCCTCTTCAATGTTTACGCTGCTAGGCAAAGTAGACGCATTCGTTGCAATCAACGGTCCTACGTATGTCTAAGTTTTAATGAATTGATACTACAATATAATTGGAGATCATTTAACGCTTGTAGCATAGGCAAAATAGCTCTTTTCAGGTGTGAACAAATTCTTTTGATCTCTACAGTACTGTGCAATTAGTGATTATCTTTGTGAGATTGCCGTTTTATGTTTATGTACATTTGCATAATTGTTAAAGTTTGTATATAACGACCATTGTCCTATTATATAAGCATTTTATCAGGTTAATGTCATGTATGCATGAGGAGAGAGAGACAAGCAACAGAAAGTTGTAGAAGTAAAGTTGTACTGCTGACCCAAAGTTTTTCAAAATCCTAAAATGGATTTTGTAACATTTTGAACTGTGTTGAAAATTACTAATACACTTTTAAGGAAGTAATAATATAGCGTATTGCAAGATCAAAGTGCCAGACTGCTTCTATTGTTTTTATTCTGACACCTAATTAAATTTTAAAAGTACGATTGTTTATGACTCTTGTTAGTAAATGACTACATTTGATGCATTTTAGGGAGATTCACAAAAATAACCAATTTTATGTTACATTAAAAATAAATTTGTTAGCCAACTTGTCAGAGGTATTCGCGTAAAGATTTGAATTACAATACTTAGACAGTAGCTTATCTGCTCCTACTACTAACACCTTTTCTCTGGTCTGATCCTCAGCGCCTTCTGTCTGAGCAAATGCTCAATTGGCACATTATATTCACTCTTGAGCAGCAGAATGACAAAATATTCACCTAATTTGTAGTTGTCTTCTCTTGACGATGAATTGCTCCAACGGCCCTTGATGCACTACATATGGTAAAATACTCTGACCTTGACAATAATGTGGTTTTGCTAGTGGCCGTTTAATGATTCAACAGACAAGGACCCACGCTATCCCGTTACCTCTTGTGGAATTAAGTAATATAGAAAAAAGGCTCAATTAGCATACTATATTCATTTTTGACAATTTGAACAGATGGGACAAAAACTCATGAGTTGGTAGATGAGCAATGCAATGCTATTTCTGGTTCAAGAAAAAAAATCAATTAGGTTAATTTAGGCACTCTCAATACGATTTAATTTAAAATAATTTTAAAAAGAAGCACACTGTTGGTATTAAGAGTAAAAAGGGTGACTTGTTTTAATCTGATTTTGGCAATTTGCTGCTGAGCTCTGGTTAGTGAGGATATACTGACAGTGCACTGGGTTGTGGTCACACTTGTATTCTTATTGGTAGAATGATGACATTATGTCATAGTCCAAGGTAAAACATAAAGGCATCATTTTATATCACAGCAGAACATTGCGAAATAGCAAAGCAGCGTGGCTGAGGACAATAAAGAGAGTGTACATGAACAGAGAGAGATTAAAAAATGACAACTAAATACCGGCAGCAGAGAAAGGATGCACTTAGGAATATAGCTAATACAGAAAGAAACAGAAGTGGTAGGCATCACTAGCTTATCATAATACTGCTGTGTTGTCTCCATATTCCTTTGTCTTAAAATATAATTATCCAAGGTAAGCAACATGGATGGAGAGATGTCCATGTTAACTCATCATACAGTGATACAGCGATAGAAAGGCTCGTTGATTCAGTCCTTTAAAAAGTTCTCAAGTAACAATTATAGACAGAGCTGCACAGTAGATGCTTGTCTTAACATTAAACTAGCAATATCAAGTTTAGCCTAAGTGTTCATTTCACCATGATCACTTTTAGTATGTGAGTATTTTACTATCAAACCTTTGCTATGTCAAAAATGTTTTCTTGTTTTTGGCCACATTCAACAACTCAATGAAGCTGATGTATGTAACCTAATATTAGAGCTTTAAGTGTGTGAAAGAACTGTAGACCTATCTCTAGAGCTTAAGAGTTTTATAGCAATAAACGAGGTTGGGAGGTGCCTTGGAGGACATTACATAAATGAATTTCATATATACATGTACATGTATATATTACTTTATTGGCCATAATTTAATAGACACTTTTTTTCACCCAAAGCAGCTCTGTTTCCGTTTGTAGAGCAACTTACTGAGGCTCCTGATTTGCTTTTTAATTGCTAGATATTGTCAATGCTAAAAAGCTACGAACCAAGGCTTATATGTATAGAATCGTCTTCTCTTACATCAAAAAAGTAGAAACCTCTTAAATGATCTGCTAATTTCAGTGTTAATAATAATTGAAGGTAAAATGAAAACAACCTCATTAATTGAGTAAACTATTTATGCAGTGAGTTCTGTGTAGAATTTTTAACTTTCATATTTTGCTGCAGAAACTATATTTACGAAAATACTATGTAATGCTATCTAAAATACAAACGATTTTCTAGTCTAGCAGAAAACTTGAAAGATGGAATATAGATGTAAATTTTAGAGAAATGAATGCTATTTTGTATTTGAATGTACTGTAAGTATAAATATAATTATCATTAATGCATTAGATTATATGTTGTGATTATGTGTATAGATGTTCTTTTACAAAGACTTGACTTTGAGGCTATCAGGTAGTCTGATAGAAGAAGGTTTTACATTTTATATGCAGTTTGACAGCACTGGATTTAGGAGAAAGTGCTGTCATTCTACATTGAATGATAGAAAAAAGTGAAACCTGGTAAAGAGGAAGTAACGTTTGTCTTCTTGGTGTTTTTATATAAAAAGTTGAAATTGCTTTGCTGTTTCTGTAGACTTGCAATTAGCTGATAGTTTTTTATTCTTCCTCAGTACGTGCCATGCCAGTTTTTTACATGACCATATCATGGCTTTCACATTTTACATCTTTCACATTTTGTAATGACACAGATCTAAATAAATACCGGAACTAAAAGTTGGACTAGAACTAAATCTTGGATTGGGATGTCGAGGTAAACTCATACTTGAAGTTTGACTTGAGAAGTTGGATTTTTGTTATACACATGGCATATTGCCAATCCTTTAGTAGAGCTTGCCAAATAATTTAGTAATTCTTTTTTGCCGTGTTCTAGATCCTTATTGATTTGATATATGACTTCATTCCGATGCTACTGACATACACAACTGTACTAAATGAAAGAAGTAAGTGATGCGATCACAAAGAACCATTACTATGATTTTGTGACAGTGACTATGTGAGTACATGCGATTTTTTTTGGAAAATGCTCTATCGCTATGGTTACCTGTAGCAAAGAAGTAAACAATTAATTTAACAATTGATCAAAGCCGTTCATCGACACACTAAAGAGTAATATTCTAAATGAGCAATGACTAGTAATATTATTTTATATTAAATTTCAAAATACATTTGGTATTTTAATACTTGACTAAGGCCAAGTATTAAAATACCAAAAGTAGTCCAGACTTCGGCATTTGAAAGCATTGTAGAGTTACTCTGTATATCGAATACCTTCCCTATTTGTATTTGAGAGTATGAACATTAAAGTAGTTCAAACTACCTATCAATTCACTATATTCATGCCGCATTATTCCTTTAGCCCATCGTGAATTTTATTGTAATTACATCTCTCGCACAATATACCCAACTCGATTCTCAAATTTCTGTCTAAATCTCCTACAATCTTCTTCACGTGCAGGCCATCACAGGGTGGATTACCAACAAGCCATTTTTTGGAACCAACTCCCTAATACTATAAAAAAATAAAAGGATAGAGAAGGTGGCCAATTGCAAGAATAAAATTAAATTACATCTTTTAACAAGTGAATAAAAACTAATTACCCATAAAAATTGGCGTTGATTACACGATGATGACAAGCCCATCGCCACGACTAGCTATGCTATTGCGTATTCTGGGCTCCATCACTCCTCCCACTTTTTTCTTTTGTTTAACTACTTTTGTTGATGAAAATAAATCACAAAGAAACAAACTATGTAAAGCTAGTTATTAACAATAACTATGACTTGGTGAAGTTATCATCCCATGCATTGAAACATGACATTCATAAATACGTACTAAAATGACATTTACCTGCTGCAAAGTAGAGCGAGCAGCAGTTTTATGAGAGAGTAATAAGACAAAATCAGTTATTATGTTTGACTGATCTCACGCCAATCTGAGAACACCGGATATACTTATCTGCTTTGACACACTAAAGTCTTAAGATAGTTTTATGACAAACACTGATGTCTAAGCCACTAGCACCTTGCTTGTTGCGGGTTAGGGTTGTATAAACGTACAGAGTGCAGACTATATAAACACATGAGCGTAAATGTAAAAGAAAATCAAAATTTTGCCGATTTTAGATTAGCTGTAGAGTTTCTGTGAGAGCATTTTGTTTAGATTAAAATGGCCAAGCAAAAGTTTGTTTGTTTGTTTCGTTTCACATTAAATCATGGCATAATAAGATTATAGAAAATTAGGGCGCAATGTGAGCCCATATGCGCAGTAGCATGGCTATTCGAGGCGAGGCGCAGAGCCCGAGTTAACAGATGTGATTGATTGCCAATGAAATAAACATGGTTGTCTAAGCAATAGAAATCAGAACAAATCTATCCCACAGAGTCCAGCAAGTACTGCTGGACTCTTTGGGATAGCAGTTCTAAAACCATCATGACTACCAATTTTCCTTAGCCAAGTTGGCAAGGAATTCCATGCTGATGACACACGATAGGCAACCCGTCTTTGGCCACCAATAGGGGCGGAGGGTGTAAGAGGTAATAAAAATAAGGAATTACGAGTGTTATAATGTGTTGACAAGTTAGTTTGAGATTTAAATTCTGTGAAAGCTAAAAGACATATTCTTAGTTGCTAAAGTTGCTGTATAGGCAAAACACGATGTGATGATTCAATTAAAATGGATTGATTTTTGCTTTTGATTGCTTTGTACACTCTATTGTATACAGTGATATAATGTGAGACAATTCAGATATTAGACTATATCTTGACATAATACAAAAACAGGGGGAGGTAGGGAAGCACCCTTTACCTGCCAATATAGAAAGCTGTGGCTGTTATGGTGCTACTACCTGATAGCAACTGTACTACAATAATATGGACTGTTGTCTCTAGCCAGTAAAACTCTTAGGTAAGGCTGAAATTATTATACTTAAAATTATTAAAATTTATTTAAAGTATATTAATATCATGCTCAAAAAATAATATCTGGAAAATCCTGGCATCAAAGAAAGGCGTGAAAAAATAGGACAATGGTTGACCTTGTTAATGTTGCCCTTGTCAATGTTTTGAAACCAACAATGACCAAGATTTCTGTTGCAGAATATCATCAGCTGGTATAAATAACACTGATATTTACTGTTTTATCTGAACGGTACATGGTCATGTTTAATTTTGAAAAATAAAAGCTTATTAGTAAAGTTAATTGATTTAGTTATTTTAGCTTTCTTGAATGTTCAGAATAAACAAAAATAATGGGATCCAACAAAAAATAAGCACACAGTTTTTTTCTCAGAATAACGCCACAACTGACTGTAGAATATCACTCCAAATTATTAGACACGTAGAAAGCCATATATGGTGCAGAGACAAGCTATAATAATAGTGAGGGCAGCTACAATACTATTACCAATTAGGTGCTTATGATCAGCAACTAAAAATATTACTAATTCCTTAGTTGTGTTTTCAAATAACGTAAATAGCAAAATCAATTAGCTTAGACTAGCTATTGAAGTGACTCAGTGACTAGAGTCAACTAATATGTATTGCTTGGAATCAATAGAGACTTGTTTATCCATAAATTTCCAATTAATTATTTGCTAAAGCAAAACCTTCGTTTCTACTGCGTGTCTTTTAAATACTTCAATTAAACAGGCAGGATATTTGCAAGAGATGATTTATGCAAATTCACAGAAAAAAAATTATTAGCTAAGAAATTTTAGGTAAAGATGAAGGAACAATTTTTCAAAATGCTAAAACCATAAATTAATGTTGCATTAAAACTTCTCAAAATGTAAATATTTTGTGCGTAACTAAGGTAACAAAAATGCACAAGTTATATGTTGTAAATTCTACGTAAACTATTAATCTCACAGAAATTGCTGACGTTACATATCGGTTCACAAACAGTTGCTGCTTACAATAAAATATGAGTTACTACTCTATTTTAATAGCTTTATTTGCTGCCTATTTGCTTCATATTTGCTGTTTTATTCCCACTGCTTGAGCTAACTGTAAATATTACCAAGTTGCTCTTGTAGAGAAACTGTTTTAAATGTCACGGATAACAAACTTCTAACCTTATTATTAATGATACTGACAAAAAATGAAACAGAAAATAGGATTTAGTTGTTGATCCTTCTAGATCATAATTAATGATGTAATTGTGTTATATTTATATAGCAGAGGACAATGTCTGGACTGATGAGTGAACACAAAGTTTGTACCAATATGAACTGTGAAATCTGCATCCATAAATATGGAAGAAACTTCGATAGCACTGAATGTAAGTGATATTTACTTTAATGATGATACTCGTAGCTCAGGACTTACTGGGGTATATAGTTTATGCTTGAAAGCTAAATAACAGTAATTAAACAAAACATTCACTTTCAAAAGAAAATTTTTTTTTAGTTAAAACTAGAATACTAGCCTCAATTCTTACTATTTTAGAAAACAAAAATACGTAGCACATGCAACATTTACTATTTACCATTTTAACTTTTAGACTTCATATCACAAGAAAAGTGTTTTGTGCAGTTCAAATAAAATGAGACAAAAAAATATAAAACAATTACATAAGTGTTCAAATGTGAAATAATTATCAAATAATGACTAGATAGTCTGTTTTGCTAATATGATTACAATGGAAAATAATTTGATACTGATACAATTAATATGAACCGAGAAAACAAAATGGAAATCATGAATTATATATGTTGAATTAATAATAACAATGAATACATAGTAGTTTGTGTATAGAAAATGTTATTCTTGCAGCAGAACCTCATTGTATTTAAAGTTTTGATGGATGATACTCGTAGCTCTGGATATTAGCACAAACATAAACTGAGATATCGGATTGTCTTTGTCTGATACTTTATTTAACAGAATGAAGAGTGAATGTAGAGGCACTTCCTACTTGAGATAATCAAATTTTCCACATGAAAAGCATTTAGCGTTTACAGATTTAGCGATTAAACCTTAAGAAAAACCGGAAATAGGACTGTAACGGCACATTTGAAAATTACAAATAAAAAGTTGGTAATGAATAATGGTACAAAAAACTTTTAAAAAAATTTCTAAAGACAAACAAAGGTAATATTAATTAATAATAAAAGGTGCATATTTTGTGTGTAAACACGAAAAGGATATACAGTTCAGGCTATAGTAAGAGCGATGGTAGAGATATTCATCTAGTAGTGATCTTATAAGCTGGACCAGATCCTGATAATGTTGGATTCTGAGAAGCTTCCTTCTGACACAGTAATCTTACTATTCTGGCCTATCTTTTTTTATCTTCAAAAATAAAATATCAATTGCTAGTTAATTTAGCATTTAGATTACCTAATTTTGAAGCACTTTGGTTTTACCTCGAACATTTTTCAGAGCCCCTGGTTGCAATTTAACCTTTATCAATGTCTCTATCAACCGCAATATACAGCTTTTATAATTTTGATGCAAGATTTACAACAAGATAGCTAATGATAAATAAATAGAAAGTAGGAGAAGGGTTCAAAAATGTGTTACACCAAATATGAAACCATTCATAGCACCGCAAATAAACTACCATGTGTTTTGATAAGCTGCCTTCAAAAAATACAACCAAGTACTACTTCCAAAATTTCCATCCCTTCTTCTACAACCTGATCAACGATTCCATTTTTTTCATCATCAATTCCATCATCAGCGGCAGAGGGCAGTCCAATGAAAATATATCGAGGCTACGCAAATTACCAGAATTTCACAGCATCCATTTACCCTCTACGACGACCAATTCAACTGGACTGTTTGACTAATGTGGGACCCCCAACGACTAGACTTACGGAATGAGACGACACAGAAATCCATTATGGCTAGAATAGCAGATAATTGTGCTCAGACTGATACTGCTATGACTGACAAAGAGACGACGACTGACAAAGAGTTGGTGACTGACACTGACTACTGACAGACCTACTTTTATAAACTGGGCTCTGCTGCTATTTCATGTTTGTTTGTTTTCATTTATCACTTCATTATTATAACAAATATATTTATTCTCCATCCTCACACTAATTTAAAGACTCTTTTTGGAACTTAAGTCACTCTAGACATTATTGTATCATTGTTAATTGCTTACCGCATCGTTTCAGAACAAAACAAAAAAACCTGACAAATGTATTTCTAGCAATCGATCAAAAATACTCTGTGCTAATAAAAAGAGTGAATGCATCACCGATAATATAATAGTAGGAAAAGTTGTTGCCTGAATGGGCGTCGCCAATATGAAAGCTGTACTTTTAAATTTCACCAATCCGCACCAACTAGCTCCTGGCTTCTGATTCGTCAATTTTGTGTCAAGTTTTGTGATATGCTAAAATTTTCAAAATTATTTGCCATTTTGTGTGAGCATCTATGTGAGCCTTTTTTCCTCTTTCTGATTAGTCACCTTTCTAAAATGATATTACTTTCGCTTTAATCTGCTTAGCTCATTTCTAAAACTGATACTACTTTTGTATGGAAACTATTTTGTTTTTGAATGGCTGATGTGTGGTACTCGTAGGCTGAAATAATCTATCTCGTCTCAATGGATGAAGAGGATGTTGTCGAAACTGGTCTAGGGAGTGAGGGACAACATCACCTTCTATGCGAAGTAACCAGGTTAGAAAAGCAGCATACCCTCAAGGACCCACATCCAGTTTGGTTACCTGAAGTTTTCTCATCTCCGTTTTTATGATGCACCCTCTTGATGTTAGCTACTGAAGGTACTTTGAAAAGTAGGTGATTTAATAAGAGAAAAAGATGGCAAAATGTTTTAGATTGTGTCGCTGGAATTGGTGGTGTGATCAAAGCGCATGTTGCCTATCACAGCCAATACAACCCTCTGCACACACCCTCTGATGAACATTTCAGTCGCTCAAGATGAAGGTGATTGTAAGCAGCACTTCCCTGCAAACAAAGATGTAGTGATCTGCTAAAGACAAATACAATGGTGAGTTTCTAGGCTAGTGAAGTAAATGTCCAGCGTCAATGTCGCTTAATACAAAGCCAACGAGCAGTGATTCTAATTACCCTTCTACAGCAGGGTCATGGTTTCTGAAACCCCTTTCTTTGTTAGTGGTTGTGGTACTGCTGGTACCTCGCCCTCACTTTCTGTTTCTGCCGTAAGGGCACCCCTTCCTCCAATCTCTCCATTCCTCCGCAAAATCGTATTAATTTTGCAGACATACTGTCAGCTACACAAATAGAAGACAAGAAAACATAAGATGAAATGACGTGTGTGAAAGATGCTACCACAAAAAGAAAAACAAAAATACAAAAAAATAAAGCCCAATAACCTAATAGAGGATGAAACTTTTGCTATTTGTACTACAACGTCTACGCACCCCTACCGCTGTAGTCCACCAACTTGGCAGTCAAAAGGGGACCAATGTAGAGAACAGTTGTCTTACTCCTCCCAGAATTCTCTCCATAGGTGTGAATGTTCGACGAGAAAAGAGGTGTTTATAGGTGTGAAGGTACGACGAGAAAAGAGGTGGCCATAGGTGTGGCTGTACAACGAGAAGAGAGATGTCCATAGGTGTGGCTGTACAACGAGAAGAGAGATGTCAATAGGTGTAGCTGTACAACGAGAAGAGAGGTGCCCATAGGTGTGGATGTACGACGAGAAGGGAAGTGCAAAAAGTGCCATGTAAGAGCTGTCTGCATCCATCTTGATTTACTCAAAATACCTCCAATCTACGCACCTAAATAAAGCAGAGTGCATAGAACAGGCCACAAAAAATAAAGTTAAACACACCTGTGCATGCACTTTCACGCGCATGCACAAAAACACACATGCATTCCCGCACACGCTTTTACAAACATTTCCTACAATATGAGGAAAAAGTGATCCGCAAAAACGCCAGGTTCAGGAATATCAAACGCTTCAATGGTGAGATGCTGTTGCTGGGGAAAAAAAGACACTCGCATGTGTTCTTACACTTACACATAGGCGCATGCGCACACACACATGCATGCATGTGTGCACACAAACACACACTCGCACAATTGCACACTCGCACACTCACTTGTACTCATGCACATAAACCAACACACAGACACACTCAAGCGCATGAACTTGTACATAAATACCCATACACGTGCAAACACATGCACATGCATGCAAACTCACACACGCACATACACGCAAAGAGAGACACAAAAATGCTCACTTGAGCGCATGTTTTTATTCGCGCACACACAAACATACACAAGTACCAGAAAACATGCCAGCACATGCACACATGTGCACACACACACACGCACGCACGCACACACACCTGTACACACACATACATGCCCATACACACACACGCACGCACGCATGCACACACACACCAATCATACACACATACAGACAAATGCGCACACACACACATCTACATGAGCATGTACAACATTTGTGCATACACACACCGGACATGTGCGGGTGTGTGTTAATGCATGGTTAATTATAGATAATAGCATATATAGAATTATAGATATAGTTAATGTTAGTGCGTGGTTAATTATAGATTAGGTAGTTAATAAATAGTAATTAATAGAAAATAAATGGCATTACCCACAAAGCTATATCTTTATGTTTAGTAACCCTCTTTATGGCTTGTTTCCTATGATTTTTGTCATTGAGGGCTTGTAGTGTGTTTATGCAAAACTTTCATTCATGCTAAGCTTGAACAAAAGTTGGACTGAACAGAGATAGAAGGGGGGGGGGTAATAGAAGGGGGGGGGGTAATAGAAGGGGGGGGGTAAACAGTTTAGGTTGATTGTCAAGAAAGGCACTGGAAAAAGCAGACTAGACTAGCTCAAAGTAGATGAGACTGAAATAATTCATATTAGATTAACCTAAACTAAAGTAGATCGATTAATACTAGAATAGATTTGACTAGACAAGTTAAAACGAAACTAAAATGGAGTAATCTAGAATAGATGAAATATTTTGAAGATAGTTATACAGAGAGAGCTTTAAGATGGGTGTAGCATGCAGCGATGAACTAGATATTTTGCATAGTGAATAAATTTTGCAGTATTAATGGATGTTCAAGAATAACTTGAAAGGGTACCCGAACTATTATTGCCAAATCAAGGCTATCAAATAAATTATCACATAATTACTTTTTTAAAGAAGTTGTTCTATCAAAAAACTGCAAGGTTGTTCAAAAGTTGATGTCATTTTACTTGGATAACAGTCTGTTTTAACTCAGTCTGCAGCAGGTTGTTTCCGGAGGGGAATAACAATAACACAATAAATAAATAAATAAATAAATAAATAAATAAATGGAGATGAGTTTCTCTATGGTGACATTTGTTCACAAGATAGGCTAATTATGTTTACTATTCAGCTAGCTACAAACTTTTTTTTTCTAGAGCATATCTAGCCATTTATTTTCACACAATCAGTACTTGTACTCGTGTCAAGGTCGGAGGCTGTAGATAGACTTTAAACTATGGAACAAGTTTAGAGGTGGTCACATCTCTTTTTCTAGTTATGAGTTTAGAGAATACCTGTGTATAATTTTATTCCTTTTATATTGATTTATTTGGAACTGTCTATTTGTTTGTTAACTAATCAATACACTGTGGGCTGAGCTGAATGAACAGCATCCTAGTACTTTTATAGATATCGATAAAAACCAAAAATAAAATTTAAAATGTGCCTATAATATTGTCATTGTTTTATTGGCCAAAGTTTGACAGCAGCACAGGATGATTATATAAAAAAGGTTCATGTTTTGATGTTCATTTAGGCTAGAGGGGTTCAACCTCTTTAGAGTGGGGGCCATTATGTAGTCAAGCCTAGACTGGGAACAACACATAGCTGCTACTTATATCGTAAATAATTGAATTACCACAATTTTATATATTGCAAAACATGATTCCATCCATTATGTGTAATTCTCATTCTCCACATTCAATATATTTATTTTAACTACCTGTAATTACAAAATCACAAATGCGTCAAGTTATTGGTTTTAAATCCATATACATGTAATCACAAAAAACATCATATAAATTTATGTGCGGTGTAATTGTTGAAGAAATATTGCAGTGCTAAGTTTTCACTGGTAATGATACTGAGCATATACTACTCTCAGTGAGCCACTTGGTACTGCTTCTCTCGTACAATCCTGTATAGGTCAGGTTTAATGTCTGAAAGTGAAGTCTTGAGCTGCTGAGCGAGATGCTCATCGGTTAGTCCGGTTCGATATTTGCTTTTGGTATGCTTCATGCGACTGAAGAACTGCTCACATAAGTAGGTAGAGCCGAAGAGGCTGACCATTCGACGAGCATGTTCATGTAGAGCTGGATATGTGCCAGCTGGATATGTGCCAGCTGGATATGTGCCAGCTGGAAAGAAATCATGATAACGCTCTATGAGTTCATGGCTGAGACGCTCGTTAGCCTGCAAGTCAATGAGCCCATCTGTAACTCGGCTGCTACACTGCTGGAGTTGACCAAAAATGGATCGGTAAATATCTTTATCTTTTTTTCAGTTCTTGCAAATGGAAAAAATCTTCTTGCAAATTAAGCTGATAAACCTGACACGATGTTGGCATATTGCTCAGAGTTGACCTCAATGCATTCTCAAGGTCATTCTGCTGACGCTCTGACAAAGTTTGGAAGTGAGCATAATTCTCCTCTCGGAGTTGCTATTCCCACAGCTCAAGCTTTGTCCTGAATGCAGTGGTGTATTTCCAGAGTTGAGATACGTCCTGTTTCTTTCCTTGTAGCTGAAGGTTCACTACTGACATATGTTCTGTGATATCAGCTAGAAATGCCAAGTCAATGATCCAGAATTGATCTTTGAACTCATCACAATCATGACCCTTGTTTCTCATGAATAAATCAATCTATGGTAGCAGACTGTAAAACCTTCGCAGTGTTTCAACGCTGCTGAGCCACCTGACTTTACAGTAATATGCTAAATCTTTGTATTCACATTATATCTCTTCAAGCATAATTTTAAATGGTCGATGGTTCAATGCTCGTGATCGAATAAAGTTAGCAGTGGATACAACCAGTTTGCGCTGCTAAGTTTTCTTGATGTATGACACAATGGTTCACCACAAAAGGAACATCCCAGCAGTGAGAGCTGAGCAAAAGACCTACCTATTAGTCCAGTGCTTTTCTTTGCTATTGCAGGTGCTCCATCAGTACAAATGCCAGACATCTCCAGTGGTAGGCTGAACTCAGCAAGTTCATTCAATAGACTCTTATAGACATCTTTTCCAGTTGTTGCGCCATGAAGACTACTCATTGTTAGGAAATCCTCAGCAATGCTGAACGCATTATCAACGCCCGTATCATAATTGCAAGCTGAGAAGTGTCAGACAGATCTGTGCTTTCACATAATGCTATGCTGAAATAAACAAACTTTTTAATCTGGGCTTTCATTGTACGCTCAATATCCTTACTCAGATTTCCCACTCTTCTTGCAATGGTGTTTCTTGACAGAGCAACACTTTCTAAATTGCTTTTTATCAGGGCAGAATTCATCCACAAACACTGCCGGTGCCTAAAAATAATATAGCAAGGTTAGAATAAATGTAATTGATAGTTACTAAAATATAATAACAATGACAATGGCAAACCACACAAACTTTTGTTGAAATTTTTATTTTAGCTTCAGGTATATCAGGCTATAAAAAGAGTTATAACTTGCCTCTGTCTTTTAAGGCCTACAACTCCATGCCTTTAGTTGTTTTACGCAACTCTTTTCTGACATAAATTCTAAAAACTGCTTACCTCATCAAAATCTCCATGTTGAAATGGTAGTTGTCGGTGACCTATTAGTTGAGCAATAGCGAGACTGCATTCTGTGGCTTTTTCACTATTCTCTGCACATCTTGTAAAATGTTGCTGCTGTTGCTGAAGATTGGATGATAGTGAGTTGTATTTCTCCTGTCTTTCACGACCTGAGTATTGCTCATATGCGCTATGACGAGTTGCATAATGCTGCCTTATGTTGTACTCTTTTGAGCACAGCAATTACTTGATTGCATATGATGCAGATTGCTCAGCTCTTCTCGCGGTATTTGATAAAGTATTGCAATTTCCAACTGCTATTAAATACTCTTCCCTCGCGGTCAACCTTCCTGCGTGTGACCATAATTGTAACAAAGCATTATGTATTGAGCTAGCATCCAGCAAGCTGCAGAACATTCCGCAGCTCAGATTGGGGATTCCTGTTTGAGATGTTCAATTAGCTAATATAAATAAAGGCTGTAAGGAAATTTCTAACAAGCAGATAGGGAAATCGAAATTTTCAATAGTATTAATCGGTGCATTTTCATGCGCACTACCCATATAGCTGCAATGCTCACTAACTATAACCTAAGAACAAAGACAAACTGGAAAATTTTTTTTTAATTTGCCGACCTTCGGGGGCCACAAAAATCAAGCTGAGGGTCGGGTGCACCCCCAAGGTCACCTGTTGGACATGCCTGATTTAGGCATTATTTATCACCTCATCAAATACTCAAACAACTGTGTTTGAACAGGTCTTAGCATAACTGTCAGCATGCTTTCACTTGCTTTTTGCCACAGTTGATTAAATTGTTTATTTATCCTGTTTAATTCAGTAAAAGTATTTAATGCAAAACAGATAATTAGTATACACTTCTTAGTGTCTGACCAAATTAATCAGTATACAGTGCTATAAATCACTCTAAATATTGCCTGCTTTTAACATATTTACTATAAAACCATTTAAATTAATGGTTTTTTTTTATTGCTAGTTCTTCAAACTTGCTGGTACTTCAAAAATCTTTTAGAATCCTGAAAAGATTTAATTACATTTTACGGGTTTGTTCTTCATAGTTAAACATTCAATACTGAACACACTGTATGCATACACCTTAGTCTTTACTGCCATAAATATTGTAAGTATATGGTAAGTTTTCAACATGCGTATTTAAAGGGCGTTGAGCAAGTAGCCTTCTACAATAGTAGTTTACCTTTTAACTTTCATAAAATGATGGTTTACCTGCGCCAGCTGACAATAAGAGAGTATTGAAAGGTAATGAAAACAGATGTATTCGTTTCTGTTGTATTCATCTTACCATCTAAATCCTACTGAATTTGGGTCTAACACTGACTCTAGTTGAGATATCACAATGGCTTCTCTTTTACATGAGTTGTGGGACTGATGAATATTGAGTTTTGATAGTATTTAATTATCAACAGTTCACTCATACATAATATATAGATTGAAAATTCATTCACATTGTAAGAATCTTTGCGTGAAACCTTAATCTTACAGCAGATGTTATTGAGTTCCCAGAAACTCTTCTTCATGCAATAGAGTTACCAAGTTGTTCTCTCTTAGATGTATAGAAACAGTTTACTGCTCATTAGAAAGTGACTTTCATAGATGCGTACCAGAATATATTTAACTTGAAAGGAAGAGTGCAACAGAAAAATAGAACCCACTGACTATTAGCAATAGCCAGTCAGCATCAGCATGATGTCGGTGGGTATGAATAATAAATGAGAAATATCTAGAAATAGTTACCAATTTATGTTCTTTTAACCGAGGGAGTATAATGCAAGGCGTGTTGCTTTGTTATTTACCGTTCCATTCCTTTGCTGAAAAAAGCAGTTCTTAAATGACACAAAACTTTAAAAGCAACAAAAACGTATTATATTGTTATCGTTACTTCTTTCACAATCTTCAGCTTGACAGGAGCTGTAGAGTTATGCGTGTACCCACCAGTGACTCTCACTTCCGAAGCAGTTGTTGTAGCGAGGTTTAGAGTTTCCAGAAAGAGTGCACATCTTCCCAATACCTACAATATTGAGTAAAGTAGCTGTAACTTGAATATTAACAACAAAACACAACTTCTGTAACTCTAATGACTTTCCAGACAACTGAGGCATGCCAATATATTAGAGATTATTAGGTGCTGCTTATTGGAGATATTTTGGCAGTCTGTATTCGCCATTACTTTTTTAAAGCTCCCACTGTGTAGGTCTGTACATGGCAAAAGTGTGTGTACTTGACCTGCTGTCGTATAGATATAACTTTGAAAGGTTGTTGTCTATTCAACTACGGATATGCAGAATAAAGAATCAGGACCTACCATGTGGGTTCACAAGCTGTATGACTGCATTGGGAGATGAAGATGTGATTCTGTTGCAGGCATCAAAAGGGTCAACACTGATACACTCAAACACTCTTGAGTCATATGTGGAGGTCGGGTTAGATTGCCAATTCTAGAAATTATCATTATGTTATACAAAATCATGTGACAGGTCAATGGGTTGAGGCTGGGTTATATCGCAACTTCTAGAAATTATTGATATGTTATACAAGAACATACTTCAGGATCATGTTTAGAATCATTCATTCAGCAATAGTTAAGAGCTCTTGTTAGCGCATTGGACTTTGTAATCATATTTTTAAAAAACTATTATTGCTATAGGTTCATAGTAAATATTAAACATGTCCTGCACTGTCTTTATGTTGAGGTTTACCCAGAATTACAAAAAAATGAATATCTTAACAAGAGCGATAGGTGGTAATGACTTCTTGATACATTTTCTCTTCTCATAAATAAAAAAGTTTTTCTGAATCATTAATAAATGTGCACTACTGGTTCTACAAATTGAAGACTAAGCTCTCATTGGTTACTTTACAATGCAGGACATGCTCCCATTGGTTAATGTAAAATATTGATTATGTGCTCATTGGTCACTGTCCAATACAAATATTATTTCATTAGGTAATGCATATTATAGACTGTAACCTCATTGTAGACTGTACAACATGCTATAATCTCATTGGTTACTGTACAGCATAAGCTATGATCTTATTGGTTACTGTACAACCTATGCTATGATCTCATTGGTTACTGTACAACATACACTATGGTCTCATTGGTTACTGTACAACATAAGCTATGATCTTATTGGTTACTGTACAACAAATGCTATGATCTCATTGGTTACTGTATAATACAGATTAGACTCTTATTAGCAGCATAACACAATTTCTGACAAACACTAAAACAAAGTCTCTTCTAATTTCATTAAACGAATAACAAACGGTCAAAGAGAGTTTAAAGTATACTTTAAAATGTTTACAAATACTGACACACGTCTGATATAATATCCAAGCACCTACCTGCATTGTCACAGCTGAGTTTAAAGAAGGCTTGAACACCTGTTTATTGGCTTTTTGACCTGTCATCATCACGAATACTCTGCTTCCTAAAGTCCATGCAGTGAAGCGATACTTCCCTGCAAATGTATTGTCTCAACTTTATTGTATTGTTGTTTTTACAGCTTGCTACTCGATAGATCTCTCTACTAACCTTCAGTTCTAACTAATTTAGTTGATCCTAGATTTATTTTTGTTTCCATATATTGGTCATTTGATGATTACAGATATTATCCAAATATGTTTTAGAGTTCTAATAAATTAACTTGTTAGACTAGCGCTATTGATAATGCAGAAAGTATTGGGTTTTGACAAATTGAACAATCTACTTCTTATTAACACAAAATGTTATGTCAAGTTATAATATTAACACAGAGTGTTATGACTAGTTATAATATTAACACAAAGTGTCATGTCATACCTAATTATAATATTAACACAAAGTGCAATATCTACTTATAATATTAACACAAAGTGTCATACCTAGTTTTAATATTACCACAAAGTGTCATGACTAGTTATATTACTTCTAGATAATGTTGAAGAAAGAATAATTCTGCTGTGTATAAACGTAGTAGCAGAATTAAAAATATTTATTGATGGAAAGTTTCAAGAGAGGGCAGATATTTCATGGTTAAACTTAGTCATAACAGCATTAAGTAGATCATTTGATTTTAAGCAAGATTTTAACGGATACACTGACTAATAAGAAGTAAGGCTTTAGCTGGTTAAAAGCAGTTTGAAACCAACCAAAATGCCTCAATTTTCTACTGTGCAATCATTGTACTTTTCAGTCAAACATTTGAAGAAAGTGCATATGAGAGAACTTATTCATTACTACTGACAATGGCATGAACCTGACTTCAAGAAAAAGCTAGTAACTAATGAAGTGAAGTTGATGTATACTCACAAGCATTTCCAGTACCAGGGTTGGAGATCCTGAGAGCTGAATTCCGTTGCTTGAGATAGCTGCTACTGAGTCTATGGTTAGCACCTATCCTTATTTTGGCTCCTGTGAAACCCGCACCAAGAGACAATGCGCACGTGGTACCTGCAAAAACAGTAAATAGTTAAAAGCATATCAGACACAAGATATAACTAGTCTAGAAACATATCAGATACAAGATATAACTAGTCGAGAAGCATATCAGATACAAGATAAAACTAGTCTAGAAACATCAGATACAAGATATAACTAGTCTAAAAACATATCAGACACAAGATATAACTGGCCTAGAAACGTATCAGACACAGATATAACTAGTCTAGAAACATATCAGACACAAGATATAACTAGTCGAGAAACATATCAGATACAAGATATAACTAGTCTAGAAACATCAGATACAAGATATAACTAGTCTAAAAACATATCAAACACAAGATATAACTAGCCTAGAAACATATCAGACACAAGATATAACTAATCTAGAAACATATCAGACACAAGATATAACTAGTCGAGAAACATATCAGATACAAGATATAATTAGTCTAGAAATATGTCAGATACAAAATATAACTAGTCTAGAAGCATATCAGACACAAGATATAACTAGTCTAGAAACATATAAGACTCAAAATATAACTAGTCTAGAAACATATCAGATACAAGATATAACTAGTCTAGAAACATATAAGACTCAAAATATAACTAGTCTAGAAACATATCAGATACAAGATATAACTTATCTAGAAACATATCAGACACAAGTTATGACTAGTCTAGAAACATATCAGATACAAGATGTAACTAGTCTAGAAACATATCAGATACAAAATATAACCAGTCTAGAAACATATCAGATACAAGACAAAACTAGTCTATAGAAGCATATCAGATACAAAATAAAACTAGTCGAGAAACATGCCAGACACAAGATACAACCAGTCTAGAAACATATCAGACCTAAGATATAAATATTCTAAAAACATATCAGACCCAAGATATAACTATTCTAGAAACATATCGGATGCAAGATAAAATTTGCCTTCAAACAATGTACCTAAGATATATATTTATTCTAAAAATAGACCAAACACTAATGTTGAACAGCCTTGATAAGTTGAACACAGTTTTCAGCTGTCAAGTTTCTCTTCTACAAATAATTATTGTGTTGTAATTTAAGTACATATCGCAACTTTTATATCTTATTTTCCTTTGTATTTTGAAACTACTACATCAAATAAGTCTTTCTTAGTGGTACTTATGAAGGCAGTCTCAATTTTGTTTAATACGCTGATCTTTCTAGCAAATAATTTCTCAGAAGTGCCCTATTGATCAGTCATCAGTTGGTTACATTCGGAAGTACAACCAATTGTTCTTTGATACTCAATTTTATGTAAACCATTAATATATTTCTCATTGAAAATACAAATAAATGGATGGATTTTGTTGCTTTTATTCAAAAATTTAAATAGTCTTTTCTAGTAATAATCCTGTTCATACAACCAATACTTATAGCAGTAGTTACCTTAGCAACATTAATATGTACATGTAGGCCCTAAGTATTAGGATGTCAACAACTAAATATCAATTTATAGTATGCTAGTAAAATTTTTCCAATGCTCAACGATAAATTCAATCAGTTGATTTGCTTTCTACAATATTACATACCATGTTTCAGCTACTGTATAATATATTGCCTGTACTTACCGATGACTACTGAAGCAAAGAGGACAACGAGGAGTATCTTCATGGCTGTTGCTTTCTATGGTTCTTCAGTTGAGTGACAAGTGAAAAAAGATGCTCGTGTCTGCATTTATATACACAGAAGCAACTCACCGCTGCATATGTCACACACATTATTGGCAGTCAACACCTATAGGTGAGTAACTAGAGATACGTATAACCGGATCATTAGAATGCTTCATTCAAGACTAAATAATTCAATCTTTTTGCTCAAATGTTTAACTTCTGCCAACTTTTTTCACTAATAATTTTTAAAAGTACATGGCCTTTAGCCAAGCAGGATATAAACACAATAAAGATTTTTGAACTAAAAAAATGATGACTGTTATTTTATACACGTGTTGGTCTACTAACTAGGATATGACTTCAATTTTGTTTTCCAGGTATAACTTTCCTTCTATAACCTAAATTGTCTGTATAATCACTTTCTTTGCTTGTGTGTGTTTTTAATGAACTATTAGCAGAGTTTTTATAGTAACAACTACAAAAATAAAATTTTTACCAATATGGTAGGTTCCCAAATGTCATTGCGACAAACCAAATTACCTACGACATATAATAGAAAACAGTGACACAGGAATGACAAGACATGGTAAATGTGAACTCATATAAAATCAGCGACACAAAGAAGTCCGTTTTTAAGCTTCACTCTACTATAAAACTGATGCTATTACACGTTAGTAGAAGTTATACATTAACATGCTTTAACATGCAACTATAGACTGTATAAAGTCATACTTCATACTGAAGACTCTGTCTGTACAGTTATACACTATTTTACTGTATACAATATTAAATACTATCAAGAAGGTATTTACTGTACACTGTAAGCTTATATTATTATCAACTGTTGAAACTAGAACTATCCTTGATGCTTTACTAGTTTACAGTTACCATTGACTCTGTTCACTGCATGTCGTAGTTTACAGATATTAACACTTGTTCACTCCTCTATAATAATCAATTCCTTCGGTGTTCTGCTCAATACCTTTGTTTCTGGTAACAATATTATTAGTAGTTCATTATAAACTCTTAACAGAGTTTTTAGTTTCGTGGTTTATGGCAAGACTTCAAGTAATTCTTTTAGTATTAATTTTATTATTATATTTTTCATAAAGATAAAAACTTGCCAAATGAACATACATGTTGTGAAATTCTATAAAAAGTTAATTACCCATTGTAGATATAATTTTTTGCTATCATTTGGCACTATTGCTCATGTAGCATAACAACAAAAAATTGAAATTACCAATACAACTTGATAAATATATGAATTGCATAAGCTATGATATTTTGCATAAGATCTCAAAGAAAATCAAGTTTAGGTTGCTATAAAATTTTATTGTATTAGAGTCTTTGTTTCTTAAACAATGTTATATAATGCATCATTTTGTGAAAATGAAAATACAATAAAAATTTAGACGCCAACTTATTATATTTGTTTCTATTATCTTTTATTTAATAATGGCTCCTTTCAGCAAATACTAGGAATGATCTCCTGCATGATTGTCAATAAATCAGTTAGTTTTGCCATCTCCAAGGAACATTAATTTTTAAAAGAACAGAGATCAATAAAAGTATTGGCTACGCAACAGCTGATGTGGTGCTTTCTAAAGGGATGTATTTCATCTAGTGTGATGGAGGTTTGCTATGAGTCAAACTAAAAAATCAATCTCTTTCTAACTGTTTTCCATTTTATTGCGACCTGATTTCTACTGTTTTGTGAATAATGAATATGTAAAGATTATATATTGGCACATAAAGATATATGTATTTTACTAATAAAAAGTGGTCCAGTCAGTTTCGAGTTTTGTGACCTAGGTGAGTATGACCAAAGCCTACAGATGTACACGATGTAAACAGTTAAACGTAACTATACTTGGGTGTAGTGTCTTTCTAGAGAATAGGGTAAGTTTTAACGACAGTATCGTTGAGAAGACTGCTTATGACTTACTAAGCTTTACAAGGTTTTATCATAAAATTATCTCACATGTTAAAAATAATTAACAGAAAAGTACACACTCTAGCTGTAGTAAGTCAACATTGTAGTACTTATAGAAAGTAAGAAATTAAAGGATGTTTAGAATGTGCTTTCTGTACTTTTAACTATACATGATGACTTCATAGCTAAGAAGTTAAGAATGTCATCTGTAATATCTTGATGGGTTGATTCAGGGTAAACAACAATGTAATCAGCACGATCTGTAGACAGGGTGTCTCTAGAATATAATATTAGTAATAAAATAGCTAACTAAACAAAAAGACTTTACATAGCAATGTTCAAAACCACATAACAGTGAGCGGATGTCTTGTTCAAGTTTGACGTAGTTCTGTAAAGAGTGTAAGCAATCATTATATGGTATTTGTTGTCTCCACCTCAAATCATTGACCGATTTAATAGCTCCAACTCAATACCAGGATGCTATCTATTGTAAACCTATCTGGCTGAATGGAAGTTAAAGATTAACATCAAGTAAAGAAATGGGGGTGCCTTGAAAATTACTTAAAGCTAGAATCTATGACTGTTTCTCAGGGCTCATGTACCTTTCACAAACACTTACATCCTGTTTGGTATAATATTGACTGTGGACTATGTTTCATCTTACTTTGATTCAAAAAAGTTTGTTCAATAGTTTCTTTGACATGTTATTTCCTTTTAGCAATAATATTGTCTCAAAACTATAATATATTATTGTATTATAACACTATGTTTTGAGAATGGTATTTAGTTTTACTTGTTGATGTACCTGTTACCTTATTCCGTTTAGAAAAGCAATTAAGAAAATATCGCATAATAGTTTTGGGCATAAGAATTACCATAAAGCTTGATGGCTGTCACAATTTACAAATGCTCCTGACAAACAAACAGCAATTATTTTCAAGTAAAAGAAGCGTTATTTAACGGTAAGTACGCAAATATTTTTGTCTCGTTTAAGTTAGTGATGAAACTGGCTTAGTAGCTTGCAACAGTAAGTCAATTACAAAACTGTTTCTGTTTTACTTACTCTAAATTGCTGCCAATAATGGAGCAGCTAACACATTTCTTAATAGTCAACTCTCTCTCTCGTATCATTTCTTGGTAGCACACGCAAACATGCGTACATGTGTGTTCGCATGTACGCGCATTTGTGTGTTTGTGTGTGTGCGCGTGTGTGTACGTAAGTGCGTGTGCGCGTGTGTACATGTGTGAGCGTGGTCAGGTGCATGTGTATGTGCGTGAGCGTGGGCAGGTGCATGTGTATATGTGTGTGCGTGCGTGTGTGTGTGTTCACATGTCTTCATAGACAAGTGGCTACTTCATAGCCACTTGTTTATGAAGTCATTTCCAAATGGCTACTTGATAGCTGCGTGTTGCACCCTTCTCAAAATATCTCTGTAATAACCATCTTTGCAATATTTTGACTATTCTGTTTTACACCAGTCTAGTCTAGTTTTAACTTGTTTGGTCCAGTCTAGTTTAGTTTTAACTGGTTTAGCCCAGTCTGGTCTAGTCAATCCTTCTACTAGCTATTCTCCTACTAATTTACTATAATAAGAGCCATGAAGCCAACTTGTGAATGCTATGTTGCACATAAGGCAATTGTGTCACAACGTAGTCCTTTGCATCGCAAGTAGTGTGGTGAAAGATTGCAGAGACCAGAGACGGATGCCGAGCTAATACTGAAGAAGCAACTGATGCCACGACTGTGATGAACCCTGACTTTGCAAGTGGCATGACCACTAGTAATGATTCCGGTTGGCTAAAGGTTGACTGTTGAGTCGACCATGCCACCGAGGGCAAAGCCAATCAAGAAGCAAAAGTATAAAAGGAATGTCTGAAGGGACGACAACTGGAGCACCTGAAAGTATCATCCTATACCATTCGTTTGTATGCGCACGCGCGACTCTTGAACAATGTTATGTGAAGTCTTTGTGTTTAGCTAGCTATCTTATTACTAGTATCATATTCTAGAGACACCCTGTCTACAGATCATGCTGATTACATTGTTGTTTACACCGAATCGACTCAACAAGACGTTATAGAAGACATTCTCAACTTCTTAGCTATGAGGTCATCATGTATAATTAAAAGTACAGAAAGCTCATTTTAAACTTTCTTTGCCTTCTATAAGTGCTACAATGTTGACTTACCACAAATAGAGTGTGTACTTTTCTGTGAGTTCTCTTTAACATTTGATAATTTTATAATAAAACCCTTGTATTGCTTAGTAAGTCATCAGCCGACCTCTGAATGATGCTGTCGTTAAAACTTAGCCTATTCTCTTGAAATACACTACACCCGAGTCTAGTTACGTTTAACTGTCTACATTGTGTGTCTGTAGGCTTTGGTCATGCTCGACTTTTAGGTCAAAAAACTTGAGGCTGATTGGGCGACTTTTTATTAGTAAATAGAATATACATTCTTTATATATTCGTGATTTACAGTAGAAAATCAGAACGCGATAAATTGGAAAATTGTTAGGAAGAGATTGATTTTTTAAGCTTAACTCATAGCAAACCTCCATCACATTAGCTAAAATATATCCCTTTAAGAAGCACCACATCAGCTGTTGTATAGCCACTACTTTGTATTGATCGCTGTTATTTTGAAAAATAATGTTCCTTGGAGGCAGCAAAACAGACTGATTTATTGACCATCATGCAATGGATCATCCTTAGTACTTACTGATAGAGGCCATTATTAAATAAAATATATTTGAAACAAATATAATAAGTTGGCGTCTAAATTTTTATTGCATTTTCATTTCCGCAAAATGATGCAAACTATATAACATTTTTTAAGAAACAAAAACTCTCATACAATAAAATATTATGATCACCTAAACTTGATTTTCTTTGAGATCTTATGCAAAACATCATAGCTTATGCAATTCATATATTTATCAGGTTGTATTGGTAATTTCAATTTTTTGTTGTTATGCTACATGAGCAATAGTGCCAAATGATAGCAAAAAAGTATATTTACAATGGGTAATTAACTTTTTATAGAATTTCACAACACGCATGTTCATTTGGCAAGTTTTTATCTTTACGAAAAATATAATAACAAAAATTAATACTAAAAGAATTACTTGAAGTCTTGCCATAAACCATGAAACTAAAAACTCTGTTAAGAGTTTATAATAAAGTATTAATATTATTGTTACCAGAAACAGAGGTAGTGAGCAGAACACAGAAGGAACTGATTATTATAGAAGAGTGAACAAGTGTTAGTATCTGTAAACTATGACTTACAGTGAACAAAGTCAATAGTAACTGTAAACTAGTAAAGCACCAAAGATAGTTCTAGTTTCAACAATTGATAATAATATGAAATAACGGTGTACAGTAAATACATTCTTGATTGTATTTAATATTGTATACAGTAAAATAGTGTATATCTGTACAGACAGAGTCTTCAGTATGAAGTATGACTATATATACAGTCTATAGTTCACTTATTTAATGTAACACTTATTTGTGTCGGTGGTTTTATAAGTTCACCTTTACCACGTCCTGTGTCACTGGGCTTTTAATATAGGTCGTAGGTAATTTAGTTTGTTACATCAACGTTTGGGAATGCACCCTAATGGTAAAAAATTCCTGTTGTTAAGTTTTTTTATAGGAAAAATCTGAAAATAAATTCATCAAAAGAAAAACAGAGGAGATATGTATATACAGACAAGTTAGGTATATCAGCTAAGTTATACCTGGTAAGCAAAATGGAATACAGATCATAGTCAGTCAGTCCAAGTGTATAAAATAACATTCACCATATTTTTAGTTTGGAAACCTTTTTTCTGTTCATATCCTTGTTGGCAAAAGACTATGCACTTTTGAAAATTGCTAATGAAAACATTTGGCAGAAGTTAAACATTTGAGCAAAAAGATTGAATTATTGAGTCTTGCATGAAGCATTCTAATGATCTGGTTATGCCTATCTCTAGTTACTCACCTATAATTGTTGACTGCCAATAATGTGTGTGACGTATGCAGTGGTGAGTTGCTTCTGTGTATATAAATGCAGACACGAGCACCTTTCTTCACTTGTCACTCAACAGAAGAACCATAGAAAACAACAGCCATGAAGATACTACTTGTTGTCCTGTTTGCTTCAGTAGTCATCGGTAAGTAAAGACAATATATTATACAATGGTTAAAGCATGGTATGTAATATTTTAGAACGCAAATCAATTGATTAAATTCATCATTGAACATTGCAAAGATTTTACTAGCATTTTATATTTTGATATTTAGTTGTTGACATCCTAATACTTTCAAGTACAAATTCATGTTGCCGAGGTAAATACTGGTATAAGTATTGGGTGTATAGACAGGGCCATTGCTACAATAAATATTTTAAAATTTTGTATAAAAGCAATAAAATCGATTCATTTATTTGTATTTTCAACCAAAATTTAATGATTTACATAAGGTTGAGTATTAAAGAAGACTTGGTTATATTTCCGAATGTAACTAACTGGTGACTGCCCGAGAGGGTTTTTCTGGGAAACTATTTGCTAGAAAGATCGGCGTAATAACAAAATTGACACCGACTTCATAAGTAGCAGTGAAAAAGACTTACCTGATGTAAGAGTTTAATAATAAAAATGAGCAATTAGTTGTTTTATGTACTTAAATTACACAACAATAATTATTTGCAGAAGAGAAACTTGACAGCTGAAAACTGTGTTCACCTTATCAATACTGGTTTAACATTAGTGTTTGGTCTATTTCTAGAATACATATATATCTTAGGTATAATATGTTTCTAGACAAGTTATATCTTAAGTATAATATGTTTCTAGACTAGTTATATCTTGTGTTTGATCTGTTTCTAGACTAGTTATATCTTGTATCTGATATGCTTCTAAACTAGTTATATCTTGTGCCTCATATGTTTCTAGACTAGTTATATCTTGTGTCTGATATATTTCTAGACTAGTTATATCTTGTGCCTCATAAGTTTCTAGACTAGTTATATCTAGTGTCTGATATGTTTCTAGACTAGTTATATCTTGTGTCTGATATGTTTCTAGACTAGTTATATCTTGCGTATGATTTGTTTCTAGACTAGTTATATTTAGGGTCTGATATGTTTCTAGACTAGCTATATTTTGCATCTGATATGTTTTTAGACTAGTTATATCTTGTATCTGATATGTTTCTAAACTAGTTATATCTTGTGTCTGATATGTTTCTAGACTAGTTATATCTTGTGTCTGATATGCTTTTTGACTATTTACTGTTTTTGCAGGTACCACGTGCGCATTGTCTCTTGGAGCGAGTTTCACAGGAGCCAAAATAAGGATAGGTGCAAACCATAGACTCAGTAGCAGCTATCTCAAGCAACGGAATTCAGCTCTCAGGATCTCCAACCCTGGTACTGGAAATGCATGTGAGTATACATCAACTTTACTTCATTAGTTATTAGCTTTTTCTTGAAGTCAAGTTCATGCCATTGTCAGTAGTAACGAATAAGTTCTCTCATATGCACTTTCTTCAAATGATTGACTGAAAAGTATAATGGTTGCACAGTGGGAAAATGAGGCATTTTTTACAGTATAGACAGTAGAAATTCCACTGTTATACAGACCATGACCAAAGTGATAATAAAAAATAAGAAAGGGTACTGTTGATTGTTGAAAAAGTAGTTCTCAGCAGGAATTGACAGCGTATACCTAGGACTGGTAGTGCAAATGAGACTTGCTTGAGATGGTATAAAATAAATGTGAGGGAGCACGACTCTAAAAAGGTGCAACTAATAATTTATTTTGGAGGTAAAGTTGGGTTGAAACCAGGTATATTAGTAATTGATTAATTGTTGATATTACGATATTTGTTATAAGTATACAGTATCTGTTAAAGGTCGCGCAGTCTATTCTCCTCTCTTTTGTGTTGTAAGATTTGGTCATTGATAGCTAATCAATTGATGCACTTCCTAGCGAAGTTGTTAACAAGTAAGTCATTGATGTTTCGAACTTGAGAGAGAGCAACAAACGATATTCCAGCGGTCATTTCGTGGTGGCCTATATCAATGACAGCTTTAGCCGTGGTAAGACCTTGACTCTTGTGTATTGTCAAACCCCATGCTAGATAGAGAGGAATGCCTCGTCATAAAGGGGCATTGCAGTTCGGCCGTAGCTTGTACATAAGTTCTAAAGAATTTCGGCTAACGTTTTCAATAATTCAATGAAACCTTCGGTGATTAGACAAAAAAGCATAGGCTGATAAACTGTGTACCACATTTTCGTACCTGTAAATCGATCTACGCCTCCAACGGTCTACGTTTATTACAGAAACCTTCGAATAAATTCGATTACAAGTAAACAAGGCCATAAACTGTTAAAATTAGCACAGTTTTCTCGTGAATGCGCACTGCTAAATAGTTCTACTATCTGTCACACGGCTTTATTGGCGTATCGCAGGCCGGTCTTAACTTTTATTAAACCGAGCTTTTCAAGCATTTTGTGGCGATTTTCGGCCAAATAAATCTGTCACAGATATGTGTATAATCCGTTCAGATTGGTAAGTTTTAAGAGAATTTCGACAATTTACAAAGACTTGGTAACATATTTAAATAGGCTTAAATGTGTTTTGTATCGTTATTACACTTTAACGACTTTACAAAACGACGGTTAAAATTGTTGATGAGATTTCGGTACAAGGGTTTGCGACGGCCGTTAATGAATAATTTTCGTCAGTTGTGTGCACATGTGCATTTATCATAAATCTCCCAACCAATCGCTCCGCTCGTGTTTGATAGTGGGATAACTAGCCATAACACTTTGTGTTAATATTATAACTAGTCATAACACTTTGTGTTAATTTTATAACTAGACATGACACATTGTATTAATGAGAAGTAGATTGTTCAATTTGTCAAAAAACCTTTCTGCCTTATCAAATAGCGCTAGTCTGACAAGTTAATTTACTAGAACTCTGAAACATATTTTGGTAGTATCTGTAAACATCAAATGACCAATATATGGAAACAAAAATAAAGTTAGGATCAACTAAACTAGGTAGAATTGAATGTTAGTAGAGAGCTCTATCGAGCAGCAAGTTGTACAAAGAACAATACAATAAATTTGAGACAATACAATTGCAGGGAAGTATCGCTTCACTGCATGGACTTCAGGAAGCAGAGTATTCGTGATGATGACAGGTCAAAAAGCCAATAAACAGGTGTTCAAGCCTTCTTTAAACTCAGCTGTGACAATGCAGGTAGGTGCTTGGATATTATATCAGGCGTGTGTCAGTACTAGTAAACATTTCAAGTCTACTCTAAACTTTATGTACTGTTTGCAAATCATTTAATGAAATTAGAGAAAACATTGTTTTAGCATTTGTCAGAAATTGTTTTAAGGTGCCAATAAGATCATAGCCTGTATTATACAGTAACGTATGAGATCATAGCATATGTTATAGTCTATAATGTGCATTATCTAATGAAATAATATTTGTGTTGGGCAGTAACGTATCCAATGAGGGTATAGTCAGTATTTTACATTAACCAATGAGAGCATAGCCTGCTTTGTAGAGTAACCAATGAGAGCTTACTCTGCAATTGGTAAAGACAGTAGTGCACATTTGTTAATGATTCAGGAACACTTTGTGTTTGTGAGAAAAGAATGTGTATTAAAAAGTCATTGCTATTCAGGGTTCCTGTTAAGAATAATATTCATTTTTTGTCATTCTTGGTCAACTTCAACATGAAGACAGTGCAGGACATGTATAATATTGACTAGGAACCTATAGCAATAATAGTTTTTTTAAATAAGATTGCAAATGTCCTATGCGCTAACAAGAACTCTTAACTATTACTGAATGAATGATTCTAAACATGATCCTGAAGTATGTACTTGTATAACATATCAATAATTTCTAGAAGTTGCAATATAACCCAACCTCAGCCCATTGCCCTGTCGCATGCTCTTGTATAACATAATGATAATTTCTAGAATTGGCAATCTAACCCGACCTCAACATATGACTCAAGAGTATTTGAGTGTATCAGTGTTGACCCTTTTGATGCCTGCAACAGAATCACATCTTCATCTCCCAATGCAGTCATACAGCTTGTGAACCCACATGGTAGGTCCTGATTCTTTATTCTGCATATCCGTTGTTGAATAGACAACAACCTTTCAGAGTTATATCTATACAACTGCAGGTCAAGTACACACACTTTTGCCATGTGCAGACCTACACAGTGGGAGCTTTAAAAAAGTAATGGCGACTACAGACTGCCAAAATATCTCCAATAAGCAACACCTAATAATCTCTAATATATTGGCATGCCTCAGTTGTCTGGAAAGTCATTAGAGTTACAGAAGTTGTGTTTTAGTTAATATTCAAGTTACAGTTACTTTACTCAATATTATAGGCATTGGGAAGATGTGCACTCTTTCTGGAAACTCCAAACCCCGCTACAACAACTGCTTCGGAAGTGAGAGTCACTGGTGGGTACACGCATAATTCTACAGCTCCTGTCAAGCTGAAGATTGTGAAAGAAGTAACGATAACGATATAATACGTTTTTGTTGCTTTTAAAGCTTTGTATCATTCAAGAACTGCTTTCTTCAGCAAAGGAATGGAACGGTAAATAACAAAGGGACACGTCTTGCATTATACTCCCTTGATTAAAAGAACATAAATTGGTAACTATTTCTAGATATTTCTCATTTATTATTCACACCCACCGACATCATGCTGATGCTGACTGGCTATTGCTAATAGTCACTGGGTTCTATTTTTCTGTTGCACTCTTCCTTTCAAGTTAAATATATTCTGGTACGCATCTATGAAAGTCACTTTCTAATGACCAGTAAACTGATTCTATACATCTAAGAGAGAAACTTGGTAACTCTATTGCATGAAGAAGACTTTCTGGGAACTCAATAACATCTGCTGTAAGATTAAGGTTTAACGCAAAGATTCTTACAATGTGAATGAATTTTCAATCTATATATTATGTATGAGTGAAACTGTTGATAATTAAATACTATCAAAACTCAATATTCATCAGTCCCACAACTCATGTAAAAGAGAAGCCATTGTGATATCTCAACTAGAGTCAGTGTTAGACACAAATACAGTAGGATTTAGATGATAAGATGAATACAACAGAAATGAATACATCTGCTTTCAATACTTTCCAATAAACCCTTATTATCAGTTGCCGCAGGTAAAATGACCATTTTGTAAAAGTTGAAAGACAAACTGCTATTGAAGAAGGTTACCTCCTCAGCGCATCTTAAACATTTAGGATTCATTTACAATATTTATGGCACTTAGGAATAAGGTGTATACATACAGTGAGTTTAGTATTTAATACTTTATACCACTGTTGGGTAATTGGCCAATTTGGCGGACCAATTAGAATACCAAATACTGGAAAATCTCAGAGCCAAATACCAAATACAATATCAAATACTCACAATTTTGTAAATCAAATACCAAATCAAATAGTACCACTGGGAAAATTGAGAACCAAATACCAAGTGAAATACCAAATACATGTACTGGCAATTGTTCAAACCAAATATCAAATCAAATAGTAATACGTGAAAATCCCAAGACAAAATACCAAATACTGGCAATTCTTGAAACCAAACTCCAAATCAAAATAGTAATACTTGGAAATTTCAAAACGAAATACCAATTAAAATATCAAATACTTGGAAATCTCAGTACCAAATACCAAATCAAATAGGGATAATGGGAAATTTTACATTAAAATACCAAATAAATTACCAAACACTGCAATTTCTCGACATCGAATATCAAATCAAATAGTTATATTGTGAAATTTCCGAATCAAATACCAAATAAAATACCAAATACTGGAAATTTTAGAAACCAAATATCAAATTAAATAACAGTAGGCTACTGGAAAATTTCAGAACCAAATGATGTGCACAGGGTGACAATGATTCAACTTAGCCAGCCAGGCTGCAAAACCATTAGATAAGTATTAGTGGATTCTTTGATGTTTTCTTTGCCTTCATTGTTCATAAGTACTTACTGCTTTTCAGCACTACGGGGTTATAAATCATGAGTAGCCTAACATGCGACTTGGGTGGGTGTTGTTTTACATACTAGCGCAATGCAGACCAAAGACAAAAGGGAGGTTTGATGGTTTCTGTACTGGGTTGCCATTAAATGTGAGCTGTGAAGGAGAAGCTTTCTAAACATCTGTCGAATATCCATATTATTTCTAGCTAGCGGTTTTAAACTTACAATAACCGAAATCAAAATTGATGATCAGAATGCAAAATATTAACGAATATCAAACACCAAATACTAGAAAATATTCATACCCAATAACCAAAATACCAGAAAAAATATTGGCCAATTATAAACCAAATTATGATACCAAAGCAAATGCCAGACACTGGACAATCTCAATTATACCGAACATTACCAAATAAATTAGCAAATATTTATAAATTCAGAACCAAATACCAAATAAAATTCTAAATACTGGGCTATCTCAGAACAAAAATATCAAATAAAATACCAAATACTAAAAATTCTCCAAACCAAATACCAAATCAAATAGTAAATACTAGGAAGTCACAGAACCAAATATCAAATAAAATAGTAATACTGGAAAATCTCAGGACCAAATATCAAATAAAATACCAATTACTAAAAATTCTCGAAACGAAATACCAAATCAAATAGTAATATTAGGAAATTTCGAAATCAAATACAAAATCAATACCAAATGCTGAGAAATCTAAAAACCGAATACCAAATAAAATACCAAATACTAGAAATTCTCAAAACCAAATACCAAATCAAATAAATATAGTAATTGGTACTTGAATTTGCAAATAGATCTATTTGAAATAAAATCAATTACCCAACCCTGCTTTATACTGAACAAAATAAAACGTTAAAATGTAATTTAACTTTTCAGAATTCTGACTGACATAAGCTAAGTTTAAAAATTCTCAAAGTTGTTTGAAGCGCCAGAGCATGAGGGCACACTCAACTAGCAATAGAAAAACCAAATAATTTGGTTGAATTTCAGTAAATATGTTAAAAACAGAAAATATTTAGAATACTCTATGGTGCTAAGGACTATATACTAATTACTTTAGTCTGATCAAACACTAAATAATATATATTTATTATATATTTTACATTAAACACCTTTACAGAACTAAACAACATGAGGAAACAATCTAACCAGCTGTGACAAAGGGCAAAATCTAACCAGCTGTGACAAAGGGCAAGTAAAAGCAGGCTGACGACCATGCTAAGGCCTGACCTAACAAAGTTGTTTGAATATTTGGTGAGATGTAAATAGTGCCTAAATAAACATCAACACGTGCACTTTTGTTTTTATAAACTTATCATGTGTTGCTGTCAAACTTTGGTCAATAAAAACACTGACAATATTATGAGCAAATTTTGCACTTTATTTTAAGTTTTATCAATATCTATAAGAGTACTAGGATGCTGTTCATTCAGCTCAGTCCACAATGCAGTGGTTAGCTAACAACCAATTAGACAGCTCCAAATAAATCGATATAAAAGGAATAAAATTATACATAGTTATTTCTAAACTCATAAATAGATGTTGTTCAGAGAAAGAAAAGAGACCACCTTTCATCTAATATATCACCCATAAGCATATTTCGTGAGCAAATGTAATGGAAAGCAAATTATTTCCATTTTTCTATTAAAACCTTTATTTCTTATCATTTATTGTGCTATTTTTTCCTATCTCGAGGCGACCTCCTGCATACTGCATTGATACAGACTATTATATAAGTGAAATCATGTTAGTTTTTGAACGAGTTGCAGCCTTTTTGTTAGAAAAACTTCTTTAAAAAAGTAATTATGTGAGAATTTATCTGATAGTCATTATTTAGCAATAGTAGTGCGAGTGCCCTTCCAGGTTATCCCCGAATATCAATTGAATCTGCAAGATTTGTTTACTTTGTAAAGTGACTAGTTCATTGATGCGTGCTACACCCTTCTCAAAACTATCTCGGTATAACTATCTTAACAATATTTTGTCCATTCTGGCTTACTCCAGTCTGGTCTAGTTTTAACTGGTCAAGTCCAGTTTAATGTTAGCTGGTCTAGCGTAGTCTGATTTAATCAGATCTAGTCCAGTATCATCCGACCTAGTCCAGTTCAGTTTAATCTAATCTAATATGACTTCATGTAGTTTAGTCGCATCTATTTTGAACTAATCTAGTCTCCTGTTCCCTGTCCTTTTCTCGTCTTGTCAATACCAACTATGACCACTCAGCCTATCTCATTTCGGAACAAGTTTGGTTCAAACTCAACATAAACAAAATTCTTTCATAGAAAAACAGCAAGAACACACTAACAAAAATCTTAGCAAACAAGCTAAATGGAGAGTTACTAAAAACGAATATATTGCTTTGTGGGTAATGCCATTTAATATCTATTAATTAATATTTATTACTATTAATTACTATTTATTACTATTCGTTACTGTTTATTAATTAATTCATATTAGTGGTTGTTGCATGCACACATACACGTGCTCAAACACAAACACATGCACACACGCAAACATGCCCAAACAAACACGCACACACAATGCACACATGTTCTCCCATAAACACATACACAGGCACACGAGTGCACACACGCGTGCACACTCACGCAAAAATACACACGTACACATGCACGCACACACACAAACACACGCATGCACAGATACACCCATGCACACACATACACGCGCGCACGCGCGCGCACACACGCACACGTACACACATACCAACAAACACACACACACACAAATATGCACACACATAGACGCACACGTGTGCACGCATATTAACACGAACACACGCACATATGCACACACGCGCACACAGGCACGTATACACACAGACACACACAAAATTTTCTAATTTTCTTATTTTTTGAGTCAAAGTACAGCTTGCCTGATGGATGTTTTAAGTTTTGTTTTAGTTTAACAAATTGAAGTTATTTATCTATTGTGTAGCTGTAACCAAAATCTGCTGGCAGTAAACAAACCGATGAAAAAAAGCCAAATTTTTGACAAACAAAAGAAGCCAAAAAAACCAAGTTAGAAAACTTTAGAATGAACACGGATGTGAATATTTAACGCACTCCAGATGCAAGCGATTATCTTCTCAGAAAGCTCAAGTAACCAGTTTAATAGCGTAGTCACCTTTACTAAAACTTTACAGAAATTAAGATTTGAGAAACCTAAGATTTGTGTTAGCTAATCTTATATAGGCAGCAATTTGGTGTAAGTGTGACAAAAATTTTTTTATTATTTTGTAATTGTCTTAAAAGACAAGTTAGCTATTCAATTTTGTGGCTTACTTAAACAAGACAAAAATAATTGTGTATTTACTATTAAGTAATGCTTTCTTACTTGAAAATAATTGCTGTTTGATCGTCAGGGGCATTTGTAAATTGTGACAGCCATCAAGTTTTATGGTAATTCTTATGCCCAAAACTATTCTACGATATTTTCTTGATTGCTTTTCTAAACAAAATAAATTAACAGGTACTCCAACAAATAAAACTAAATACCAATCTTAAAACACAGTGTTATAATGCATTAATATATTATAGTTTTGAGACAATATTATTATCAAAAGGAGGTAACATTTGAAAAAAGTCTTGAGCGAGCTTTATTGAGCCAAAGTAAGATGAAACATAGTCAACTGTTGGTGTTATATAAAACAGGATGTAAGTGTTTGTGAAAAGTACATGAGCCATAAGAGACAAACATAGAGTCTATTTACAAGTATTTCTCAAGGCACACCCATTTCTTTACTTGAGTTTAATCTTTAACTTCCATTCAGCCAGATAGGTTTACTATAGATAACATCCTGGTATTGAGTTGAGGCTATTAAATCGGTCATTGATTTGAGGTGGAGACAACAAGTACCATATAATGATTGGCTGCACTCTTTACAGAACTACGTCAAACTTGAACAAAACATCTGCACACTGTTATGTGGTTTTGAACATTGCTATGTAAAGTCTTTGTGTTTAGTTAGCTATTTTATGACTAGTATCATATTCTAGAGACACCCTGTCTACAGATCATGCTGATTACATTGTTATTTACATTGAACCGATTAAACAAGATATTACAGATGACAATCCTAACTTCTTAGCTATGAGGTCATCATGTATAATTAAAAGTACAGAACGCACATTTTAAACTTTCTTTGCCTTCTATAATTACTACAATGTCGCCTTACCACAACTAGAGTGTGTACTTTTCTGTGAGTTCTTTTTAGCATTTGATAATTTTATTATAAAACCTTGTAAAGCTTAGTAAGTCATAAGCAGTCCTCTGAACGATGCTGTCGTTAAAACTTGCCCTATTCTCTAGAAAAGCACTACACCCAACTATAGTTACGTTTAACTGTTTACATTGTGTACATCTGTAGGCTTTGGTCATACTCACCTTCTAGGTCACAAAACTCGAAACTGACTGGACCACTTTTTATTAGTAAAATACATATATCTTTATGTAACAATATATAATCTTTACATATTCGTTATTCACAAAACAGTAGAAATCAGGTCGCAATAAAATAGAAAGTCGTTAGAAAGAGATTGATTTTTTAGTTTGACTCATAGCAAACCTCCATCACACTAGATGAAATACATCCCTTTAGGAAGCATTACATCAGCTGCTGCGTAGCCAACACTTTTATTGATCTCTGCTATTTTCAAAATAAGTGTTACTTGGAGCCGGCAAAACAGACTGGTTTATTGACCATCATGCAGTCAATCATTCCTAGTATTTGCTGATAGAAGCCATTATTAAATAAAATATATTTGAGACAAATATAGTAAGTTAACACTTGAATTATTTTTGCATTTTTTAAGCAAAATGATGCAAATTATATAACCTTTTTAAAAAAAAAGACTCTCATAGGATAAAATATTATGGTAACCTAAAACTTGATGTTCTTTGAGATCTTATGCAAAACATCATAGCTTATGCAATTTAGATCTGTATCAGGTTTTACTGGATGATTTCTATTTTTTACATTTTTTGTTGTTATGCTACATGAAAAATAGTGCCAAATGATAGCAAAAATATATTTACAATGGGCAATTAATTTTTTTATAGAGTTTTATAGCATCTATGTGTACGTTCATTTGGGAAATATTTTATCTTTAAGAAAACAGAACATTGAAAAGAAATATTAAAAGAATGACTTGAAGTCTTGTCATAAACCATGAAAATATAAACTTTGTTCAGAGCTTATCATGAACTACTAATAATATTGTTACCAGAAACAGAGGTAGTGAGCAGAACACAGAAGGAATTTATTATTATAGAAGAGTGAACAAGTGTTAGTATCTGTAAACTACGACATGCAGTGAACAGAGACAATGGTAACTGTAAACTAGTAAAGCACCAAAAATAGTTCTAGTTTCAACAATTGATAATAATATACATTTACACTGTACAGCGAATACATTCTTGATTGTATTTAATATTGTATACAGTAAAATAGTGTATAACTGTACAGACTAAGTTTTCAGTATGAAGTATGACTTTTTACAGTCAATAGCTCACTTATTTAAAGTAACACTTATTTGTGTTGCTGATTTTATATAAATTCACCTTTACCATGTCCTGTGTCACTGGACTTTTAATATATGTTGTCGGTAATTTGGTTTGTCACACCAACGTTTGGGATTGCACCCTATTGGTAAAAATTTCCTTTTAGTAATGTTTTTCATAGGAAAACTCTAAAAATAAATTCATCAAAAGAAAACACAAAGAAGATGTGTTTACAGACAAGTTAGGTTATACCTGGTAAGTTACACCTGGTAAGTTACACCTGGTAAGTTACACCTGGTAAGTTACACCTGTTAAGTTACATCTGGTAAGTTACACCTGGTAAGTTACACCTGGTAAGTTACACCTGGTAAGTTATACCTGGTAAGTTACATCTGGTAAGTTACACCTGGTAAGTTACACCTGGTAAGTTACACCTGGTAAGTTACACCTGGTAAGTTACACCTGGTAAGTTACACCTGGTAAGTTACACCTGGTAAGTTACACCTGGTAAGTTACACCTGGTAAGTTACACCTGGTAAGTTACACCTGGTAAGTTACACCTGGTAAGTTACACCTGGTAAGTTACACCTGGTAAGTTACACCTGGTAAGTTACACCTGGTAAGTTACACCTGGTAAGTTACACCTGGTAAGTTACACCTGGTAAGTTACACCTGGTAAGTTACACCTGGTAAGTTACACCTGGTAAGTTACACCTGGTAAGTTACACCTGGTAAGTTACACCTGGTAAGTTATACCTGGTAAGTTACATCTGGTAAGTTACACCTGGTAAGTTACACCTGGTAAGTTACACCTGGTAAGTTACACCTGGTGAGTTACACCTGGTAAGTTACACCTGGTAAGTTACACCTGGTAAGTTATACCTGGTAAGTTACACCTGGTAAGTTACACCTGGTAAGTTACACCTGGTAAGTTACATCTGGTAAGTTACACCTGGTAAGTTACACCTGGTAAGTTACACCTGGTA
This sequence comes from Watersipora subatra, assembly GCF_963576615.1. Taxonomy (NCBI): domain Eukaryota; kingdom Metazoa; phylum Bryozoa; class Gymnolaemata; order Cheilostomatida; family Watersiporidae; genus Watersipora; species Watersipora subatra. The sequence continues at coordinate 53,031,413 of NC_088716.1, forward strand.
AGTTACACCTGCTAAGTTATACCCGGTAAGCAAAATGGAATTCAGATCATAGTCAGTCAGTCCAAGTGTATAAAATAACATTCACCATGTTTTAGTCTGGAAACCTTTTTTGTGTTCATATCTTTCTTGGCAAAATGTCATGTATTTTTAAAAAATGCTGGCGAAAAAAGTTGGCAGAAGTTAAACATTTGAGCAAAAAGATTGAATTATTGAGTCTTGAATGAAGCATTCTAATGATCCTGTTATACATATCTCTAGTTACTCACCTATAATTGATCACTGCCAAGAATGGGCGTGACTATGCAGCAGTGAGTTGCCTCTGTGTATATAAATGCAGACTCGAGCACCTTTCTTCACTTGTCATTCCACTGAAGAACCATAGAAAGCAACAACCATGAAGATACTACTCGTTGTTCTGTTTGCTTCAGTAGTCATCGGTAAGTGCAGACAGTATTATATTATACAGTAGTTGAAACATGGTATGTAATATTTTAGAAAGCAAATCAACTGATTACATTCATCCTTGAACATTGCAAAGATTTTACTAGCATTTAATATGTTGATATTTAGTGGTTGACATCCTGCCGCTTACAAGTACATATTCATGTTGCTAAGGTAAATACTGCTTTAAGTATTGGGTGTATGGACAGGGCCATTACTACAACAAATATTTTAACATTTTGTATAAAAGCAATAAAATCTATTCATTTATTTGTATTTTCAACGAGAAATATTTTTAATGGTTTACCTAAAGTTGAGTGTTAAAGCACAATTGGTTATACTTCCGAATGTAACCAACTGGTGACTGCCCGATAGAGCTTTTCTGAGAAACTATTTGCTAGAAAGATTGGCGTAATAACCAAATTGAGACTGACTTCATAAGTAGCAGTGAGAAAGACTTACCTGTTGTAGCAGTTTTATAATAAAAATGAGCAATTAGTTGTTATATGTACCTAAATTACAAAACAATAATTATTTGCAGAAAAAAATTTGGCAGCTGAAAACTGTGCTCAACTTATCAATACAGTTTAACATTAGTGTTTGGTCTATTTTTAGAATACATGTACATCTTAAGTATAATATGTTTCTAGGCAAGTTGTATTTTGTATCTGATATGTTTCTAGACTACTTATATCTTGTATGTGATATGCTTTTTGACTATTTACTGTTTTTGCAGGTACCACGTGCGCATTGTCTCTTGGAGCGAGTTTCACAGGAGCCAAAATAAGGATAGGTGCTAACCATAAACTCAGCAGCAGCTATCTCAAGCAACGGAATTCAGCTCTCAGGATCTCCAACCCTGGTACTGGAAATGCATGTGAGTATATACATCAACTTTACTTCACTAGTTATTAGCTTTATCTTGAAGTCAGGTTCATGTCATTGTCATTAGTAACGAATAAGTTCTCTCAAATGCACTCTGTTCAAATGTTTGACTGAAAAGTATAATGAGTGAACGGTAGGAAAATGAGGCATTTTGGTTGTTTTCTAACTGCTTTTAACCAGTTAAAGCCTTACTTCTTATTAGTCAGTGTATCTTTTGAAATATTGCTAAAAATCAAATGATCTACTTAATGCTGTTATGACTAAGTTTAACCATGAAATATCTGCCCTCTCTTGAAACTTTCCATCAATAAATATTTGTAATTATGCTACTACGTTTATACACAGCAGAATGATTCTTTCCTCACCGTTATCTAAAAGTAATATAACTAGTCATGACACTTTGTGTTAAAATTATAACTAGATATGACACTTTGTGTTAGTATTATAACTAGATATGACACTTTGTGTTAATACTATAACTAGCCAAGACACTTTGTGTTAATATTATAACGAGCCATAACACTTTGTGTTAATATTACAACTAGACATGACACTTTGTGTTAATGAGATTGTTCAATTTGTCAAAAAACCTCTTTCTGCATTATCAATAGCGCTAGTCTGACAAGTTAATGCACTAGAACTCTGAAACATATTTTTGGTAACATCTGTAAACAACAAATGACCAATATATGGAAACAAAAATAATGTTAATTTAAACTAAACTAGTTAGAACTGAATGTTAGTAGAGAGCTCTATCGATCAGCCAACTGTACAAACAACAATACAATAAAGTTGAGACAATACAATTGCAGGGAAGTATCGCTTCACTGCATGGACATCAGGAAGCAGAGTATTTGTGATGATGACAGGTCAAAAAGCCAATAAACAGGTGTTCAAGCCTTCTTTAAACTCAGCTGTGACAATGCAGGTAGGTGCTTGGATATTATATCAGGCGTGTGCCAGTATTTGTAAGCATTTCAAGTCCACTCTAAACTTTTTGTACTGTTTGCAAATCATTTAATGAAATTAGAGAAAATATTGTTTTAGTATTTGTCAGAAATTGTTTTAAGGTGCCAATAAGATCATAGCCTGTATTATACAGTAACGTATAAGATCATAGCATATGTTAGTCTATAATGCGCATTACCTAATAAAATAATAATTGTGTTGGGCAGTAACAGAACCAATGAGGGCATAGTCAGTACTTTACATTAACCAATCAGAGCATAGCCTGCTTTGTAGAGTAACCCATGATAGCTTACTCTGCAATTGGTAAAGACAGTAGTGCACATTTGTCAATGATTCAGGAACACTTTGTGTTTATGAGAAAAGAAAGTGTATTAAAAAGTCATTGCTATTCAGGGTTCCTGTTAAGAATAATATTCATTTTTTGTCATTCTTGGTCAACTTCAACATGAAGACAGTGCAGGACATGTATAATATTGACTAGGAACCTATAGCAATAATAGTTTTTTTAAATAAGATTGCAAATGTCCTATGCGCTAACAAGAACTCTTAACTATTACTGAATGAATGATTCTAAACATGATCCTGAAGTATGTACTTGTATAACATATCAATAATTTCTAGAAGTTGCAATATAACCCAACCTCAGCCCATTGCCCTGTCGCATGCTCTTGTATAACATAATGATAATTTCTAGAATTGGCAATCTAACCCGACCTCAACATATGACTCAAGAGTATTTGAGTGTATCAGTGTTGACCCTTTTGATGCCTGCAACAGAATTACATCTTCATCTCCTAATGCAGTCATACAACTTGTGAACCCACATGGTAGGTCCTGATTCGTTATTCTGCATATCCGTAGTTAAATGGACAGCAACAAATCAGAGTTGTATTTATACGGCAGCGGGTCAAGTACACACGCTCTTGCTAGGTGCAGACCTACACAGTGGTAGTTTTAAAAATTTAATGGCGAATACAGACTGCCAAAATATCTCCAATAAGCAACACTTAATAATCTCTAATATATTTGCATGCCTCAGTTGTCTGGAAAGTCATTAGAGTTACCGAAGTTGTGTTTTGTTGTTAATATTCAAGTTACCATTACTTTACTCAATATTGTAGGTATTGGGAAGATGTGCACTCTTTCTGGAAACTCTAAACCTCGCTACAATAACTGCTTCGGAAGTGAGAGTCACTGGTGGGTACACGCATAACTCTACAGCTTCGGTCAAGCTGAAGATTGTGAAAGAAGTAACAATAACAATATAATACGTTTTTGTTGCTTTTAAAGCTTTGTATCATCCAAGAACTGCTTTTTTCAGCAAAGGAATAGAACAGCAAATAACAAAGCAAGACGTCTTGCATTATACTCCCTTGGTTAAAAGAACAAAAATTGATAACTATTTCTAGATATTTCTCATTTATTATTCACACCCACCGACATCATGCTGATGCTGACTGACTATAGTTACCAGTCACTGGGTTCTATTTTTCTGTTGCACTCTTTCTTTCATGGTAAATATATTCTGATACGCATCTATGAAAGTCACTTTCTAATGACCAGTAAACTGTTTCTATACATCTAAGAGAGAAACTTGGTAACTCTATTGCATAATGAAGACTTTCTGGGAACTCAATAATATCTGCTGTAAGGTGAAGGTTTCACGCAAAGACTCTTATAATGTGAATGAATTTTCAATCTATATATTATGTATATGAGTGAAACAGCTGATAATTAAATTCTATCAAAACTCAATAATCATCAGTCCCACAACTCATTTAAGGGAAAAGCCATTGTGATATCTCAACTAGAGTCAGTGTTAGACCCAAATACAGTAAGATTTAGATGATAAAATAAATAAAACAGAAACGAATACATCTGCTTTCAATACATTTCAATACTCCCTTATTATCAGTTGCCGCAAGTAAAATCATCATTTTGTAAAAGTTAAAAGGCAAACTACTATTTTAAGAAGGTTACCTGCTCACACGTCTTACACATACATGTAAAAATTAGGGTTCATTTACAACCTTTTGTGGCACTTAGGAATAAGGTGTATACATACAGAGTGTTTAGTATTGAATACTTTAAACTAAACAAAATAAAACGCTAAAATCTAATTTAACTTTTCAGAGTTGTGACTGACATAAGCTAAGTTTAAAAATTATCAAAAATGTTTGAAGCACCAGAGCATGCAGGCACACTCAACTAGCAATAGAAAAACCAAATAGTTTAGTTGAATTTCAGTAAATATGTTAGAAACATGAAACTTTTAGAATACTTTCTGGTGCTGAGGACTATATACTGATTAATTTGGTCTGATCAAACACTAAGGAATATACATTAATTACATGTTTTACATCAAATACCTTTACAGAACTAAACAACATAAAGAACCAATTTAATCAGCTGTGAAAAAGGGCAAGTAAAAGCAAGCTGACAGCCATGCTAAGGCCTGACCTAACAAAGTTGGTTGAATATTTGGTGAGGTGTAAATAGTGCCTAAATAAACATCAAACATGCACTTTTGTTTTTATATACTTATCATGTGTTGCCGTCAAACTTTGGCCAATAAAACACTGACAATATTATGTGCAAGTTTTACACTTTATTTTCAGTTATATCGATATCTATAAAAATATTAGGATGCTGTTCATTCAGCTCAGCCCACAATGCAGTGGTTAGCTAACAAACAAATAGACAATTCCAAGTGAATCAATATAAAAAGAATAAAATCATACATAGTTATTTCCTAAACTCATAAATATATGTTGTTCATGGAAAGAGAAGAGACCGATTTCAAACTTTCATCTAAGTTTACAATCCGTCTACAGCCTTCGACCTGGACACAAGTATTGTATTGTCAGTAGCTGGAGTGACAACGAGAGTTTAGGGAGGTTTTGGACAAGAAAAAATTGTAGCTGCCAGTATCACCTATAAGCATATCTCATGAGCAAATGTCACAGAGAGCAAATTATTTCCATATTTTTATTAAAACCATTTATTACTTCGGTCTCATCTACTTTAAACTAGTCTACATGTAGTCTGCTGTGCCTTGTCCTTGTCTTGTCTTGTCTTGCCTTGCCTTGCCTTGCCTTGCCTTGCCTTGCCTTGCCTTGCCTTGCCTTGCCTTGCCTTGCCTTGCCTTGCCTTGCCTTGCCTTGCCTTGCCTTGCCTTGTCTAGTCTTGTCTTGTCTTGTCTTGTCCTTGTCTTGTCTTGTCTTGTCCTTGTCTTGTCTTGTCTTGTCTTGTCTTGCCTTGCCTTGCCTTGCCTTGCCTTGTCTTGCCTTGTCTTGTCTTGTCTTGTCTTGTGTTGTCTTGTCTTGTCTTGTCTTGTCTTGTCTTGTCTTGTCTTGTCTTGTCTTGTCCTTGTCTTGTCTTGTCTTGTCCTTGTCTTGTATTGTATTGTCTTGTCTTTTATTGCCTTGTCTTGTCTTGTCTTGTCCTTGTCTTGTCCTGTCTTGTCCTTGTCTTGTCTTGTCTTGCCTTGTCTTGTCCTTGTCTTGTCTTGCCTTGCCTTGTCTTGTCTTGTCTTGTCTTGTCTTGTTTTGTCTTGTCTTGTCTTGTCTTGTCTTGTCCTTGTCTTGCCTTGCCTTGCCTTGCCTTGTCTTGTCTTGTCCTTGTCTTGTCTTGTCTTGTCTTGTCTTGTCTTGTCTTGTCTTGTCTTGTCCTTGTCTTGTCTTGTCTTGTCTTGTCCTTGTCTTGTCTTGTCTTGTCTTGTCTTGTCTTGTCCTTGTCTTGTCCTTGTCTTGTCTTGTCTTGCCTTGCCTTGCCTTGCCTTGCCTTGCCTTGCCTTGCCTTGCCTTGCCTTGTCTTGTCTTGTCTTGTCTTGTCCTTGTCTTGTCTTGTCCTTGTCTTGTCTTTTCTTGCCTTGTCTTGTCTTGTCTTGTCTTGTCCTTGTCTTGTCCTGTCTTGTCCTTGTCTTGTCTTGTCTTGCCTTGTCTTGTCCTTGTCTTGCCTTGCCTTGCCTTGTCTTGTCTTGTCTTGTCTTGTCTTGTCTTGTCCTTGTCTTGTCTTGTCTTGTCTTGTCTTGTCTTGCCTTGCCTTGTCTTGTCTTGTCTTGTCTTGTCTTGTCCTTGCCTTGCCTTGCCTTGCCTTGCCTTGCCTTGCCTTGCCTTGCCTTGCCTTGTCTTGTCCTTGTCTTGTCTTGTCTTGTCTTGTCTTGTCTTGTCTTGTCTTGTCTTGTCTTGTCTTGTCTTGTCTTGTCTTGTCTTGTCTTGTCTTGTCTTGTCTTGTCTTGTCTTGTCTTGTCTTGTCTTGTCTTGTCTTGTCTATACTAACCTAGACCGTTCAACCTACCTCATTTCAGTATAAGTTTGGTTCAAATTCAACATAAACAAAATTCTTTCATAGACAAACAAAAAGCACACACTAACAAAAATCTTAGTAAACAAGCTTAGTGGAGGATTACTAAAAGTTAAAATATTGCTTTGTGAGTAATTTACTATCTATTAATTAATATTTATTACTATTAATTACTATTTATTACTATTAGTTACTATCTATTAACTAATTCATATTAGTGGTTGGTGCACGCACACACGCACACACGCACGCACATGCACCAACACACGCAAACACACCCACACATACACAAACACACATGTACACACAAACACACGTACACACGCACACACGAACACACACACAATCGCACACACGCGTGCACACATATGTGAAAGCACACACGTACACATGCACACACATGCACAAACACACTCATGTGCACACACACTCACGCACGCACAAACACACACAAACACACACACACGCAAACACATGCAAACACAGGCAAACACACGCAAACACACGCACACACACGCACACGCACACACACACCCACCCACACACACACAAATGCGCACACTCACATAGACGCATACGTGCACACATATGCACACCTGTGCACACAGCCATGTACACACAGACACACACACGCACACACACATGCATGCATGCTTGCGCACCAACAAAAAAAGGTATTCTTATTTAATTAATCTGAGTTAAAGTACAGCTTGCCTGATGGATGTTTTGAGTTTTGTTATTGTTTAACAAATTTAGTTATTTATTTATCTATTGTGTAACTGTAACCAAATTCTGCTGGCAGTAATCAAACCAATGAAAAAGAGTCAAACTTTAAAATCAAGAAAACTTCTGAATGAACACGGATGGGAATATTTGACGCGCTTAAGATGCAAGCATATATCATTCAGAAAGCTCAAGTAACCAGTTTAATAGTGTAGTCACCTGAACTGAAACTACCCTGAAACAATAGAAGAGAGACTTGCCTATTAAGATTTGTGTTAGCTAGTACAGTATAGGCGGCAATTTGGTGTAAGTGTTACAGAAACAAGTTTATAATTTTGTGATTGACTTAAAATGACAAGTTAGCTATTCAATTTCATCACTTATTTAAACAAGACAAAAATAATTGTGTAGTTACTAATAAGCAGGGTTGGGTAATTGATTTTATTTCAAATAGATCTATTTGCAAATTCAAAAACCAATTACTATATTTATTTGATTTGGTATTTGGTTTTGAGAATTTCCAGTATTTGGTGTTTCATTTGGTATTTGGTTCTTAGATTTCTCAGTATTTGTTATTTGATTTTGTATTTGATTTTTAAATTTCCCAGTATTACTATTTGATTTGGTATTTAGTTTCGAGAATTTTTAGTAATTGGTATTTTATTTGATATTTGGTCCTGAGATGTCCCAGTATTACTATTTTATTTGATATTTGGTTCTGTGACTTCCTAGTATTTACTATTTGATTTAGTATTTGATTTGGAGAATTTTTAGTATTTGGTATTTTATTTGATATTTTTGTTCTGAGATAGCGCAGTATTTAAAATTTTATTTGGTATTTGGTTCTGAATTTATAAATATTTGCTAATTTATTTGGTAATGTTCGGTATAATTGAGATTGTCCAGTATCTGACATTTGCTTTGGTATCATAATTTGGTTTATAATTGGCCAATATTTTTTTTGGTATTTTGGTTAATTATTTGGTATGAATATGCTGATATTTGGTATGAAGATGCTGACAATCCCCCTCCACACAAACAACCACGATTGGAGGGTACTTACACAAAGCTTCTCGGCAGGAGTAAAGCAGCCCGGGCTAAGAAAGATCCTGCGTTGACCATGGTCAAAACATACCTAGAGTCAGCGCCTGAAAGTGAAGCTGTTGACCCTATGGAGTACTGGGATCGATCCAGCTCCAATACTCATCTAGCTACACTCGCCAAAAGTTACTTGTTTGTCCTTGCTAGCTCAGCCCCTGTGAAAAGACTGTTTAGTGCGGCCGGACATTTCCTAAGACCAGAGCGCATGCGTATATGGGAGACGATATGTTTGTAGCACAGCTGCACATCCGCTCAAACTCGTTCTTGCAGTTTTGAAAGAAAGTCTTTGCAGAGTTTCATTTAGTTTTGAAATTTCCAAGTATTACTATTTGATTTGGAATTTGGTTTCAAGTATTGCCAGTATTTGGTATTTTGTCTTGGGATTTTCACGTATTAGTGGTTGATTTGATATTTGGTTCGAACAATTGCCAGTATTTGGTATTTCACTTGGTAGTTGGTTCTCAAATTTCCCAGTGGTACTATTTAATTTGGTATTTGATTTACAAAATTGTGAGTATTTGATATTTTATTTGGTATTTGGCTCTGAGATTTTCAAGTATTTGGTATTTTATTTGGTTATGATATTTTCCAGTATTTGGTATTCTAATTGGTCCGCCAAATTGGCCAATTACCCAACACTGCTAATAAGTAATGATTTCTTACTTGACAATAATTGATGTTTGTTTGTTAGGAGCATTTGTAAATTGTGACAGCCATCAAGTTTTATGGTGATCCTTATGCCCAAAACTATCGTGTGATATTTTCTTAACTGCTTTTCTAAACGGAATAAATTAACAGGTACTCCAACAGATAAAACTAAGTACTAATTTTAAAACACAGTGTTATAATACATTAATATATTATAGTTTTGAGACATATTACTAAAAGGAAGTAACAATTGAAATAAAGTCTTGAGCGAGCTTTATTGAGCCAAAGTAAGATGAAGCATAGTCAACTGTTGGTATTATATAAAACAGGATGTCAGTGTTTGTGAAAAGTACATGAGCCATAAGAAACAGACATAGATTCTATTTACAAGTATTTCTCAAGGCACACCCATTTCTTTACTTGAGTTTAATCTTTAACTTCCATTCAGCCAGATAGGTTTACTATAGATAACATCCTGAGTATTGAGTTAAAGCTATTGAATCGGTCAATGATTTGAGGTGGAGACAACAAATACCATACAATGATTGATTACACTCTTTACAGAACTACGTCAAACTTGAACAAGACTTCTGCACACTGTTATGTGAATTTGATCATTGCTATGTAAAATCTTTGTGTTTAGTTAGCTATTTTATGACTAGTATCATATTTTAGAGACACCCTGTCTACAGATCCTGTTGATTACATTGTTATTTACATTGAATCAACCCAACAAGACGTTATAGATGACATTCTTAACCTCTTAGCTATGAGGTCATCATGTATAATTAAAAGTACAGAAAGCACATTCTAAAATTTTTTTGCCTCCTATAAGTGCTACAATGTCGACTTACCACAACTAGAGTGTGTACTTCTCTGTGAGTTATTTTTAACATATGATAATTTTATAACAAAACCTTGTAAAGCTTAGTAAGTCATAAACGAACCTCTGAACGATACTGTTGTTAAAACTCACCCTATTCTCTAGAAAGACACTACACCCAAGTATAGTTACGTTTAACTGTCTACATTTTGTGCATTTGTAGGCTTTGGTCGTGCTCACCTTCTAGGTCACAAAACTCAAAACTGATTTGACCATTTATTATTAGTAAAAATGTATATCTTTGTGTAACAACATATAATCTTTAGATATTCGTTATTCACAGTAGAAGTCGGGTCGCAAAACAGACTGGTTTATTGACCATCATGCAGTAAATTATTCCTAGTATTTGCTGATAGAAGCCATTATTAAATAAAATATATTTGAGACAAATATCGTAAGTTAACACCTGAATTCTTTTTGCATTTTTTAAGCAAAATGATGTAAATTATATAACCTTTTTAAAAAACAAAGACTCTTATACGATAAAATATTATGGTAACCTAAAACTTGATGTTATTTGAGATCTTATGCAAAACATAATAGCTTATGCAATTCAGATTTGTATCAGGTTTTACTGGATGATTTCCGTGTTTTACATTTTTTGTTGTTATGCTACATTAGCAATGGTGCCAAATGATGGCAAAAAATACATTTACAATGAATAATTAATTTTTTTATAGAATTTTACAGCATCTATGTGTACGTTCATTTGGGAAATATTTTATCTTTAAGAAAACAGAACATTGAAAAGAAATATTAAAAGAATGACTTGAAGTCTGGTCATAAACCATGAAAATATAAACTTTGTTCAGAGCTTATCATGAACTACTAATATTATTGTTACCAGAAACAGAGGTAGTGAGCAGAACACAAAAGGAATTTATTATTATAGAGGAGTGAACAAGTGTAAGTATCTGTAAACTATGACTTACAGTTAACAGAGACAATGGTAACTGTAAAATAGTAAATAGTAAAGTACCAAAAATAGTTCTAGTTTCAACAATTGATAATAATATACATTTACACTGTACAGCGAATACATTCTTGATTGTATTTAATATTGTATACAATAAAATAGTGTATAACTGTACAGACAGAGTCTTCAGTGTGAAGTATGACTTTATACAGTCTATAGCTCACTTATTTAAAGTAACACTGATTTGTGTCGCTGATTTTATATGAGTCCACATTTACCATGTCCTGTGTCACTGTTTTCTGTTATATGCCGTAGGTAATTTGGTTTGTCGCAATGACATGTGGGAACCCACCCTATTGGTAAAATTTTCTTCTTGTAGTTGTTACTATAAAAAAACTCTGCTAATAAGTTCATTAAAAACACACAAAAGCAAAGAAAGTAATTATACAGTTAGGTTATAGAAGGTAAGTTATACCTGGTAAACAAAATGAAAGTCATATCCTAGTCAGTCAGTCAGTACATGTGTATAAAATCACATTTATTATATTTTTAGTTTAGAAACCTTTTTTGCATCCATATCCTTCTTGGCTAAAGGGAATATGCTTTTAAAAATCGCTAGTGAAAAAAGTTGGCAAAAGTTAAACATTTGAGCAAAAAGATTGAATTATTGAGTCATGCATGAAGAATTCTAAAGATCTTTTTGAACAACCTTGCAGCTTTTTTGATAGGACAACTTCTTTAAGAAAGCAGTTTTGTGAAAATTTAATCGTTAGTCCTTATTAGACAATACTAGCGCAGGTGTTCTTTGGCTGTCCCAAATAGCTACTTCATATCTGCATGTTGCACCCTTATATTAATTAATTATATTAGGTATATATTAATATCTGTTTTACATTGAATACTTTTACTGAATTAAACAAGATGAAGAAACAATCTAATCAACTGTGACAAAAAAACATTGAAAGAATGCTGACAGTCATGCTAAGAGCAAAAGGAATAAAGGAAATAAAGGAAAAGAGTAATAACACAAACGAACAGAACAGAAAGCAACAAAAGAATAAAATTATACAAAATTAAACTTAGGCATCCTCTAAACCAGTGGTTCCCAACTACCTTGGAGCCATGGACCCCCTGAGCTCCTTATCTAAAAGCCACGGACCCCTTTATAAACATCATAATATATGGTGTTTATAACAATGCATTGTAAATAGAAATGTTTTATTTTCCATGGATCTTAGTATATCGCTGAAATTGAAGAGGGAGAGAGGGAATTATGTGTTTGCTGGTTAGAGGTTTTGTTTTTTGTACTACTAACCGGAAATCAGGTACTATCCAGCGGTTGACGCACATACGTGATAAAAGTCTTGACTCAAAAAACCTAACAAGACAACGCGACCACCCCGTGGGAATCGCATTAGCCCCAAAACCCAGGCTAGCACAATCCCAACAGAGCTCGATCATTAAACCCCGCCCATATAATAGCCGTGACCTATCCTTTTAGGGTTTTAAATCATTGATCCAATCACTACAAGACAGAAATAGCTGTAAATAACTAGCTTAACAAACCAATACTGGCACCAGCCTGTGGACCCCTTCAAAACTTCGTGTGGACCCATAGGGGTCCATGGACCACCAGTTGGGAACCACTGCTCTAAACTCATAACTAGATGTCAGGCCTGTATTCCGTGGTTGCAAGTTGGGGCGGCTGCAAATGTTAGGCACCTGGGGGTTGGGGTTGGTGTACGCTGCCAACAACATTCGGGGCAGCGCGCCGAAACTCTTGACCATTTAAGCATCAACAACCCTCAAAGTATGCATAAATGCAATCAATTGTAAGCATCAAAATCTACATAAATATGTTGTTTATGGTTCATGGTAGGCAAAACGTTTTCTTTATTCAACGAACAATATAAAACCCATGACACTACAGATTTCTGTAAGAGACATTGACAGAACAAGAGCTATTACATTTTATTGCAATAGCTTTTGTTTTGTTAATCTGTCCGTGGCAGAAATCTTTCACAACTGATTCTGTTTCTATTTCAACATCTTTATATATATGTCATATTAAAAGGTTATTTAGACGAGCCTCCCCGTAGCGCCCCTCATCGATGTTTTGATTCAGTTATGTTATAATAAGAAAAATGCAAGTTCTGGGGTCTTCTTTACACCCCCACTTAAGCATACCCCCACTTAAGCACACCCCCACTTAAGCACACCCCCACTTAAGCAACAAAGTTCAGTTTCCAAGTCTTAACAAAGTCTCACAAGATCACTCAGATCAGTCTCACAAGATATTGGCGAAACCACCACGAAGACAATATAGAACGCTAGTAGCTAGTGAATTATGTAGTTGTTGGAAATTCCAAGTGAATGAGCCTAAACTGCAATTCTTAGTACTTAGCCGCCGAAATCATTAAAAAGTTGGGGTGGCTCAGCCGCCCCAGAGAATACGGGCCTGCTAGATGTTAATCCGGAGAAAAGCAGTTACCACCTCTAAACTTCTACCATATTTTAAAATCTATTCACAGCCTCTGACCTGAACACAAGTACAAGTACTGGTTGTGTGACAATAAATGGCTAGAGATGCTCTGGAAAAGAAAAACTTGTAGCTAGCTGAGTAGTAAATATAATTAGCCTATCTTGTGAACAAATGTCACTATAGAGAAACTCATCTCCATTTATTTATTTATTTATTGTGTTATTGTTATTCCCATCTGGAAACGACCTGCTGCAGACTCCATTGAAACAGATTGTTATCCAAGTAAAATGGCATCAGATTTAAACAACCTTGCAGCTTTTTGATAGAACAACTTCTTTAAGAAAGCAATTGTGGGAAAATTTATTCGCTAGTCATTATTAGACAACAGTAGTGCAGGTGTCCTTTCAAGTTATCCTTGAACATCCATTAAAACAGTAAGATCCATTTGCTTCGCAAAATGACTAGTTCATTGATGTATGCTACACCCGTCTCAAAGCTCTCTCTGTATAACTATCTTGAAAGGATTTTGTCCATTCTGGTTTAGTGTAGTCTAGCCTTGTTTGGTCTAGCGCCATTTAATCTAGTTTTATCTGGTCTAGTTCATTCTTATCTAGCCTAATCTAGTTTTATCCAGTCTAGTACAGTTCAGTTTAATCTGCCTAATTTAGGATGGCATAGTTCAGTCTCATCTATTTTGAACTAGTCTAATCTGCTGTTCCCTGTTCTTGTCTTGTCTATACCAAACCGTTTAGCCTATCTCATTTCAGCACAACTGGTGTTCAGCATAAACAACATTCTTTCATTAACACACGACAAGCCCTCAATGACAAAAATCTTAGTAAACAATCTTAGTAGAGGGTTACTAAAAGTGAAGGTATTGCTTTTTAGGTAATGCCATTTATTATCTATTAATTACTGAAGGTAATAATGAGCAACGCCAGTTCATGTGATTACATCTATGAAGTCTTAAAAAACACGCATCGATTAAGTTTATGTTATCAAATGAACACTAGCTAGAGGTAGTAAAAATAAAGAATATAGTAAAATTATACAAATGAGTATAAATGGTATACATAGTGATATCGTATAAGAAAGAAAACATTTAAATATCTATGGTTAGATAAAAAGGAAATCAAAAATAACAGAAGTTTTTTGATGGATTATTTCGAAAATGTTTAAAGTAAGCTAATACTACAATTAGAAAATGGTTGACGGCAAGGTCATTTGAAGGTCATTTGAACACATTGCCTATGTCGATATCAACTTCTTGTTCTTGGTCAACATCAGTGAAGTCAATATTGTGGTGGTTCAACAGTGCCTGCATCTGTAATAAAAAACAAACGCAAGACATAAATATATGTAATGAGGCTGTCGACTATGGTTTGTTAATCCGTTGCCTTGCAGGTCATAACAGAACATTCGAAGCTGTTTGCTGCAGGCCATTTCAACAATTTTGTGAGCATGACATAAGAGTTTTAGATGATTGTAAAGAAATTTTCATGACTAGCAGGTTGAGATGAAAGTAAACTGTCAATGACCGCCAATGTCTCACCAAACTTAAGAGTGAGCAATGAGCAAAAGCGCTTCAAAAGGTGTCACAACCACAAGACATCAACTATCAAAATAAGCAACATCTAAGGAGCCAGAGCAAAGAGCAGTTCTTCACTTCCATGATGTAAGAGACTGCACATCTTACATAAACTGTACTCATCTACACTTAAGCTAACGAATAACACGTAGATCAGATGAAGTAAGTCCGTGTTTAATTTATTTGCGCTGTTCAACTTTTGAATAGCTTGCTTTCACTTAGCAATGCTATAGATGGCATTCATAAACAACTCGACTTTCCGGGCTCTGATGCCAATGAATATGTTTAGCCCTCAATAAGTATCCTTTCGAATCCACGACAACCTTATTTTGTGGTTCAATTAATCTGAACATGCTTGTTCATAAATTTCTAATTATGTCACTTCAATACTAGGAAAAGTATTGCCTTCATTTTTATCTTCACACCATTTTTTTTTAAATCTATGATTATAAAACTCAAGAAAGATGGTACGAAATGCAGTTTAATATTATTTGGAAACAAACCATGTGAAGGAGAACTTAGTATATATTTACTGACTTACATAATTGCAATGTTTCGATCAACTTCAAATGTTTTATGTTAGCAACTATTTTATGTGTCGACATTAACATTTGTTTAAATATTCAGTCAGTCATACATTGAATCATCTGAAACATACTGATACAGAGTCTTAGACTAAATATAGATATAATGATACAGAGATATCGACTAGATACAGTTTAAAAGTGTTTCAACAATCTGTGACAATCATTGCAGTTGAGCTATACAAATACTAGTTATCCAGAGCTAGTATAGGGTAGCTACTGCGACCAAGGCTATACAAATACTAGTTATCCAGAGCTAGTATAGGGTAGCTACTGCGACCAAGGCTATACAAATACTAGTTATCCAGAGCTAGTATAGGGTAGCTACTGCGACCAAGGCTATACAAATACTAGTTATCCAGAGCTAGTATAGGGTAGCTACTGCGACCAAGGTTATACAAATACTAGTTATCCAGAGCTAGTATAGGGTAGCTACTGCGACCAAGGTTATACAAATACTAGTTATCCAGAGCTAGTATAGGGTAGCTACTGCGACCAAGGCTATACAAATACTAGTTATCCAGAGCTAGTATAGGGTAGCTACTGCGACCAAGGCTATACAAATACTAGTTATCCAGAGCTAGTATAGGGTAGCTACTGCGACCAAGGTTATACAAATACTAGTTATCCAGAGCTAGTATAGGGTAGCTACTGCGACCAAGGTTATACAAATACTAGTTATCCAGAGCTAGTATAGGGTAGCTACTGCGACCAAGGTTACAGCAGTTAATTGATTGTAAATTAAATGTGAACCAACCAGTTGACAATCATCTACAAGTTCTCACTTTTCCTCATCTCACTAGTGTTTATTTTCTTGTTACTTACCATGCTTTCCATCTTTGCATTTTGAGCACGTAGTTCCTTGCTTCGTATGTTCAGCTTGCTAATTTGAGCTTTCATCTTCTCCTGTACTTCCATCACTTTTTCTATATCATCCTACGCAGACAAATAAATAGATTAGCCAACGATTGACAGCGCGTTGTTTAACCAAAACACATCCACCAAAGTACTAGCAGCATCTACAATTTGGAGTCAGCGCAGTGTCCGGGTCAAACGGCGATGGGTTTCCTCCCATTTGTGTATTGAGCATAAAACTGAAAGAGTGGCAGTAATGCCAGTTACGATCACTCAATTTTAGCACATTAGCCTCTGCAGTAATAAACCATCATTATATATATAAATACATATACATATACTATTTTTATAACTATACTGTGATTGCATTATTATTAACAGTATTAGTACTACTGTCATCACAATATTATAAAATATATATAGAACAAATTAAATTTCAGTATTACCATTATTACATTATTGATGTATAATTATTATTCCTCTAAGCGAATCATTCCTTTTACTATAATACTATTCATTTTATACCATTATTATTTACGATTTGCAATTTACGACACAGTGTTTGACCTTTTAAGGGCGAGAGCTTCAATATTTCTTCTGTACACAATGATGATTAAGATAAATCGATTACCAGTTCTGGATTGAGAGCAGCAGCAAGATTTTCTGTGTCCATTCCAGAGAGGACAGCACCTGCCCCACCAGGACAACATGTTTTAATGCAAGCATGCTGAGTCTTGTTTGGTTTAATCTTGAGACACTTCAGAATACGTTTCTTGATGATGAACTCTGGCAGCATGGATTCCACGGTGAGCGCCAACTCCACCTGAGATATGCATGTTATACAATATATAGCTGTTGATATACATGCTATACAATATATAGCTGTTGATATACATGTTATACAATATATAGCTGTTGATATACATGCTATACAATATATAGCTGTTGATATACATGTTATACAATATATAGCTGTTGGTTTGCATGTTATACAATATATAGCTGTTGGTGTGCATGTGATACTATACACAACTGTTGATTTACATGTTATACCATAGATGGCTGTTGATATACAAGTTATACCAAATATAGCTGTTGATATACATAAAGATACTACATGTGGCTGCTGATATACATGTATATTTAGCAACTGTTGTTTCATCAGTTGTGAATGATTATTCATATATAACAAGGTTTTACTAGTAAAATTTTTAACTGAATTTGCATTCTCGCATTCAGAAAACAGAAATTGAATTTAGCTACAAATCCACAAGATGACAAATGCTCTTATTATTATCACAACGTCACCTTTAACATCATATAGTACACACGTTGACAATTTCAGATCATACTACTAACAGTAAAAAAGTTTTCTATTGGCTAATAAAAACACCATTGTTTTATTTTCGTACTTGTTAACCTGACAAAGTTTGAAATTTCCCTATAGAGATATTCGATCAAAGGTTAGCTTCTGATTCTTAGAAGCGCATCTCTGGATAACATAAAGTAGCTCACTACAAAGCTTCACTAGTAAAACGCAAAGCTTTAAGCTATGACTAATGGATAATTATAGTACAAAGGTTTAATAGCAATATCAAGACTCGAGTTGTACTAATACAAGCTAAAGTAACAAGACTGTTTATAGATGCACGATATATACGTAATCTGATTACATGCATATTGGTGAAGAATTTAGGTTTTGCTTTTGGAAATATGCCAGAAAAGAGCTAAGCTTCCAGTTCTGTCAAGACTTTGCTTGAAAAATTATTTGCGAGATATCTTTCATTATCAGTAGACAATGCAAAGTTATAATTTACCTTATTTGACAATCAAAAGAGAGTTCACTTACTCTAAGCATGCTCAATTGTATGCATAAAGAGAAACCTGCTCTATATTAATAACTTTGTCATGGTTGATAGTTCTATAGCTGCACAGCTAGATTATTAAGTAAAAAGATCAGTTGCCAAATCAAACATTCTGCTTGAATTCATTCAAGCAGAGAACGTTCAACTAGAGCTTGAAGGAACAAGTTCATATGTTATAGACTTACCTGCATGGCATATCTTGTGAGGACAGCTTGTTCCTGCACCCCTTTTATGTCATCAACAGCCAAACCAACCTATATACATACCACAGTGAACAGTTAGATGTCTATTTACCAGCAGATATAATTTAATTGCATCAGCTACTATAACTAACGTATATAACAGGATATCACACGCAGATGTGCGATATTGACTCAATAGGAAGTACCACATTGAGTCAATAAGTCTGTGGCACTCACCAGCAAGTTCATGATGAGGATTGACATGACAATTGCAAATATTATAAATATGATGTAGGATGCAACAGGGTAAAATGTCGCGTTGACATCGTCATTGAATATCGTGTCAAATTCAAACTCTCCGATCATCATAATGGCTGTCTTTAGCAGCGAGTTGCCGACAGTGCTGAATGGAGGCTGCAATTAAAAAAGATACTTTTTGTCAACATAATTTAGTAAACTAATTTACAATCGACTGCTACTTGTGTAGTAGTGAAACAGAAATCATTTCCCACACGCTTGACAACAGCCAAGTGGCTATTAGGTGTCACAGGCACTCATGAACCAACATGTCAGCTGACAACCAAAATAAACAGAGTTGTGACATGACCAACTCAGTATTGACATCATTTTAGTATTTGATGTTTTACATTTGGGTTTCTATTAAAAGCTGCTATGATGAAATACACTTGGCAGTAAACAGAAACAATGTATACAGCCTTCACAAGGTTCCTCAACACGAACATAAATCGCGACCATACCATACCAGAAAACAGCCATTCAAAACATAGTAGTTGACAAAGTAAAACCGCGCATGCTGACACGGAGATGGTGAAATCCAACCAATCGGCTGATGAGAATGATTACCACAATGCTAGCCTTTATATACAGTTAATATATATTATACAATACGTTTGTGATATATATATATTGTATATAAATATACATCACAAATCATAATATATATGAATCACAAACATAATATATAATATATATATATAATATATATTATATTTGTGATTCAGTCAAACCTGGTTGGATAGCAGCATGTTGAAGCTGATAGCAAATCCAACAAGGAAGAGGAAGAAGACGATGAAGAACTGCATGAATGTCGAGAGGATGTGGGTAAACATGACCACATAGATGCCAAAGCGCGGAAGTTTCCGAATAATTAGAATGAGTTCCATCCATGCTAGGAAGACGGCCACTGTGCCCGTCTCATACTGCCATTGCTACAATGATAGAACCCCTGGTTATATCAAATCACATTATGAAGATTTAGATAAGAACAACAAGGTCTTAACTTATATGGAACATTTAATCTGCAAATAATATATAACGAAATTCATCGCATTCTCAAATATCCAACTTGATTAAAAAAAGACTAGATCTGTTCTGATGCCCCAAGTACGTTCCATAAAATATATTCCCATTCAGATATATGATAGTATTATTTATTTAACACTTAATAGAACTTATCATTTAAGTTTAATTATGCGCTTTTGGAAACAGTCATTAGTTTAGTACCACAAATATGTTATATATATTATATAATCTATTGACAAAGTTTCTTAAAAATGACAAATACTTAGCTGTGTGTCTAAAACAACAAAAAAGCCTTTTTGGATTAAAATGAAATTAAAGTCTTGGTTGCTTTTAGTATTTGATGTTACAAATATTTTGACACGCAAACTTCTGAATCAAATCTTAATCAAAGATGAACTTGCATTAACTTTCTAGTAAATTTTATAAGAAAGGATCTATATTTTTCTATCATTTGCGATTGTTTTTGATGTTTGAGGTCATCTGATTGCCAGGAAGTTTAAAAACTGAAACGGACAAAACTTGATCATGATAAAAGCACTCAGATCAAGCGAATGTGCGATTATGACATTTATAATTACAAAGAGACCAACAGAAAAGAGACGCGTAACGCTTCAACTTGCCGCAAAAACCGATATCAGCTATCGCAACGACAACAACGAATGATGTCATTTTACACAGATTTTTATTCCGATAGTTTCAATTGCGATAAAATTTTATCAATTTTAATCATGAAACATCTTGGCAATTAGATCACCTCAAACATAAAAAACAATCTCAAATGATAGAAAATACCAATTTTTTGATAAGACCTGCAAAATTTTTGTGTAAGTCCATCTTAGAGGGAATTTTGTAGGTGCCACAATACCACTCAATATCATCTTGCCCTCAACCAGCCTATAACACAATTCCTTAGTCATTGCTGATAATAGCAGAAATTTATTTATGCATTTTAGTTGAATCAGCGCGTCATAAGTAACAGATATAATTACAACTATAAATATTCATAAATTAATATTTTTACAACTACTAATCAGTTTCAATACTTCAAACTAGTGAAATATCATTTCTCCTTTATCACCCAGACTATAGCAAATCTTTAACATATATTGTTCATGAGTGAAACAAGCAGCCACAAATTTATTTAACAATTAAAGTCAAGCTAACTGCACAGAGTTTGAGCTGTACAGTAACGTCATCTAAAAATAACTTTGTAAAAATCTAAGAAGGAAACTAGATTGACTCACCTCCCTGACATGATAACACGAGTCCTTGAAGGGTATAACAAAGAGAAGTGATGTTACGTACAGAATCCATTCTAGAAGATTCTCATAACCAAAATAACTCAGCTTCGCATTGATTAGCTGAAGTACCTATAAACATAAGTGAGTATTATGTAAGCGTGAACTATATTATATTAGCATTACGGAAGTGTGAATTATATTATATGAGTATTATATAAGCGTGAATTATATTATATGAGTATTATGTAAGTGTGAACTATATTATATGAGTATTATGTAAGAGTGAATTATATTATAGGAGTATTATGTAAGTGTGAATTATATTATAGGAGTATTATGTAAGTGTGAATTATATTATATGAGTATTATGTAAGTGTGAATTATATTATATGAGTATTATGTAAGTGTGAATTATATTATATGAGTATTATGTAAGTGTGACTTATATTATATGAGTATTATGTAAGTGTGAATTATATTATATGAGTATTATGTAAGTGTGACTTATATTATATGAGTATTATGTAAGTGTGAATTATATTATATGAGTATTATGTAAGTGTGAATTATATTATATGAGTATTATGTAAGTGTGAATTATATTATATAAGTATTATGTAAGTGTGAATTATATTATATGAGTATTATGTAAGTGTGACTTATATTATATGAGTATTATGTAAGTGTGAATTATATTATATGAGTATTATATAAATGTAAATTATATCATGCTTAAACCAGTTATTTTTAAATAAAAGAGGCACACAAGTAAGGCCTGTAGAGTGATCTTTCCTATTGTTCGTACTTTTAGACAGTTCAGTTAGCCCAAGGCGTCGCAGATGTTTCATCTTGTGAATAATTTTACTGCGCATTAATTTTGTCAGCAAATTCTACTTTTAGTTTTGTTATCTTAGAGGCAGCATACTTCTACGACCTTCCCACGAACAAGAACTCTCTGCCCACAAATATCTGTATAAGTGACATAACATAAAATAGAGGAGTTGTTCACTATAACTCTTACCTCGGAGACGAGCTTCACCGCAATGACAGCGATGCTAACCCAGAATCCAATGTCAACGAAAATGGTACGAGACACTGTTTCAACAGCCGTATGTGTCATAGAATCGTACGCGGCATTTTGAGCAGCGCAGCTGTTGTTCATATTACTTATTTGCTCGACCGATGAATTAGTGGTGTAGCCATTGGTCAGTCTACAATTAATGGGATATATGAAATAACTGCACTGGCCATAAATCCAGCAAATTACACTGATTGACATAACAGCCATAGAGTTATCTTTCTTAGTCTTCCTTACAGATCCAAATCACAATAGAGATAACATGTTAGCTGTATCAACTGAAATGGTCTGATCAAATCCAAAACTTGTCAAAAAAACTGAACTCAAATCATATATAAAACATGGAATTAGATCAATGAAGCAGATCAAAAGGAAGCTGCAAAAATAAAAATAAAAAATCCTGATTTTCTTATTTTTACATTGCTTTGAATTTATGATAAGGGGTTATATTAAAATTAAATTGTGTATTTTACATTGTTATTATTAAATTGTTAATGATGCCTTATTCTTATCCTAAATTGCATTGATGACAAATAACCCTACAGAGAGAAGACAAATCTCCAGATGCTTCGCCGGAAGCTTACATCTTTTTAGGCCAATCAAACTTGAGTCTAATGCTTCTACTACAGGACTAATAATGTACGACACTTATAAATGTAATGTACATATGATATATAGCATTATTCCCTTTAGTAAATTGAAAGCTTTCAGGCTTTTCAATATTAACAAATGGGCATTAGTCCAACAAATACAGATAGACACCAATCAAGGGGGTGGAGGTCAGCTGTATCAACCAGCAATATAAACCAGCTTCTATTAAGCTCGGCAGCATTATTTCTTAATTAGACCTCACACAGACAAAACTTATTCGTTAATAGCCTGAGATCTTACGTATAGATTGGTGCGGGAAGACTGAGAGCAAAGCCGGTAATGAAAATGAGGAAAACGAGGTAGAGGATGAGGTTGAAGTAATAGAAATAGCGGCCGACAGTGTGCCACTTGTGTCTCAGGAGACTCGTGACTAGGGGGTGAGCAAGCAGGTCTTCTCTCGCACTCCGTACCTACAGACAAGGAAATGACACACATACAGAATTCTTCCTCACAGTCCATAGCAAAAGCAATTTATAGCTAACATATAACTAATTGGTAACTAATCAATAAACATGTTAAATGCTAAGTTATATCTAAATGTAATGACTTGTTTTCCAGTTGGGTCGTTATGACTTGATTGTCAGTTGGGTGTTTAGTCTAGTTTGTGAATTAAGTTGTCAGTACTTGTTTGCCATCCGAGTTGTCAGGACTTGCTTGCCATCCGAGTTTTCAGTACTTGTTCGCCATCCGAGCTGTCAGGACTTGTTTGCCATCCGAGCTGTCAGGACTTGTTTGCCATCCGAGTTGTCAGTACTTGTTTGCCATACGAATTTTCAGTACTTGTTTGCCATCCGAGTTGTCAGGACTTGTTTGCCATCCGAGTTGTCAAGACTTGTTTGCCATCCGAGTTGTCAGGACTTGTTTGCCATCTGAGTTGTCAGGACTTGTTTGCCATCCGAGTTGTCAGTACTTGTTTCTCATCCGAGTTGTCAGGACTTGTTTGCCATTCGAGTTGTCAGGATTTGTTTGCCATCCGAGTTGTCAGGACTTGTTTGCCATCCGAGTTGTCAGGACTTGTTTGCCATCCGAGTTGTCAGTACTTGTTTGCCATCCGAGTTGTCAGGACTTGTTTGCCATCCGAGTTGTCAGTACTTGTTTGCCATCCGAGTTGTCAGGACTTGTTTGCCATCCAAGTTGTCAGGACTTGTTTGCCATCCGAGTTGTCAAGACTTGTTTGCCATCCGAGTTGTCAGGACTTGTTTGCCATCCGAGTTGTCAGGACTTGTTTGCCATCCGAGTTGTCAGTACTTGTTTGCCATCCGAGTTGTCAGGACTTGTTTGCCATCCGAGTTGTCAGGACTTGTTTGCCATCCGAGCTGTCAGGACTTGTTTGCCATCCGAGTTGTCAGTACTTGTTTGCCATCCGAGTTGTCAGGACTTGTTTGCCATCTGAGTTGTCAGGACTTGTTTGCCAGTTAGGTTGTTATGACATGTTTGCCAGTTGGGTTCTTATAATTCGCTTGCCAGTTGAGTTGTTATGGCCTGTTTGCCAGTTGGATTGTTACGACTTATTTGACAGTTGGGTTGTAAAAGAAAAAGAGATAAAAGTCTAGTAAATGACTTCATTATACAATTTAAACGAACGAATTTACGAACCATAATAAGCATGGGGTGATTCCTTTTGATCACAGATTTCTTGGTGCTGTATGCCTGGGCTTCCTCCAACACCCGGTCGTCATCGCCATACACCGAACCACCTGAGAGAAAAAATACTTGGCTATAAAAATATTAACTAAATGTATTTATACATTCTGCTAACTTGATTAGAAGAGATTATTCAAGTATCGCCAAGACCTGAGGCAGGCAACTAATCGTATGCATACAGTTACTGACCATACTTAGACAGAACACTCTGGTAAAAGACATTTCTCTCTAATCACCACTGCCATTAAGCCTGGCTAATCTTGGAGTTGTCTATGTTTATTATAAGATTAGAGAATATATTTTCATGAACAGAATGAAAGTGTGTTCACACAATAACATAAACAGCGTGTGGCCTACACAGCATAAAGGCGTAGTAGAAGATTCAATACATTAAAGTCAATCTATCTGTTCTATCTATTCTCATGTCTGGTAACTATTTAGAATACCATCTCTTTCTGATTGATCCTGAAACCATCTATTGCAGTCTCCAAACATTGATATGAAGTTACATTAAAATACCCATTGATAAGTCATGGTATACATGTATATCATACCATAGCTACACACTACTAAGTCCTGATATATAGCATACCATTGCTAAACACTACTAAGTCCTGATATATAGCATACCATTGCTACACACTACAAAGTCCCGATAGATAGCATACCATAGCTACACACTACTAAGTCCTGATATATAGCATACCATAGCTACACACTACTAAGTCCTGATATATAGCATACCATAGCTACACACTACTAAGTCCTGATACATAGCATACCATAGCTACACACTACTAAGTCCTGATATATAGCATACCATTGCTAAACACTAGTAAGTCCTGATATATAGCATACCATAGCTACACACTACTAAGTCCTGATATATAGCATACCATTGCTACACACTACTAAGTCCTGATATATAGCATACCATTGCTAAACACTACAAAGTCCCGATAGATAGCATACCATTGCTACACACTACTAAGTCCTGATATATAGCATACCATTGCTACACACTACTAAGTCCTGATATATAGCATACCATTGCTACACACTACTAAGTCCTGATATATAGCGTACCATAGCTACACACTACAAAGTCCCGATATATAGCGTACCATTGCTACACACTACTAAGTCCTGATATATAGCGTACCATAGCTACACACTACAAAGTCCCGATATATAGCGTACCATTGCTACACACTACTAAGTCCTGATATATAGCATACCATTGCTACACACTACTAAGTCCTGATATATAGCATACCATAGCTAAACACTACTAAGTCCTGATATATAGCATACCATTGCTACACACTACTAAGTCCTGATATATAGCATACCATTGCTACACACTACTAAGTCCTGATATATAGCATACCATTGCTAAACACTACTAAGTCCTGATATATAGCATACCATAGCTACACACTACTAAGTCCTGATATATAGCATACCATTGCTACACACTACTAAGTCCTGATATATAGCATACCATTGCTACACACTACTAAGTCCTGATATATAGCATACCATTGCTACACACTACTAAGTCCTGATATATAGCATACCATTGCTAAACACTACAAAGTCCTGATAGATAGCATACCATTGCTACACACTACAAAGTCCGGATAGATAGCATACCATTGCTACACACTACAAAGTCCCGATATATAGCGTACCATAGCTACACACTACTAAGTCCTGATATATAGCATACCATAGCTACACACTACTAAGTCCTGATATATAGCATACCATTGCTACACACTATTAAGTCCTGATATATAGCATACCATTGCTAAACACTACTAAGTCCTGATATATAGCGTACCATAGCTACACACTACAAAGTCCCGATATATAGCGTGCCATTGCTACACACTACTAAGTCCTGATATATAGCATACCATAGCTACACACTACTAAGTCCCGATAGATAGCGTACCATTGCTACACACTACTAAGTCCCGATATATAGCATACCATAACTACACTCTACTAAGTCCTGATATATAGCATACCATAGATAGAAGATTCACCACTTCGGCTGGAGCCCTCTTCTGACTCCCAGGAGGCATACTGGTCATCGAGCAACTCATAGTTGAAGGTGATGGAATAGCGTGAGTTCTCTGGACTGTGATCACTGGTGGTAGTGCATTTATGGAACACACTCTCTGCCATATCTGTTCAAGCATTATCAAGGTTTATTATCATAACAGTACGAGGCATCCAGATAAGACTTGATCTAAGTAAAAATGTGACCAGACACCAGGGAGGGTGTCCATTGTTGCTTGTTTCTTACAAAAAATATGAGGCACAACAGAATGTGCAACATTAGTGATAATTGTGGAGGAAAACCAAATTAACAGCTTTAAAAAGAATAATATGAAAAACGAAATGCTCGCCGTCCCGGTGACTCTGGCAGCTGTCATTTGAGAGCCTGAAAGTTTATTAAAAATCAGACCTGACTGTGATTGTATGTTAAACAGACAATGTGCAATGCACTACACATTGTCTGTGCATCAGAATGTTGGTGAACCCACTTCGCAGTATTAGTAACTTGCATGCTTCCATCTCATGAATTCTTCAATTTCTTGCATTCAACAATATAAAATTATAATCCGCAAACTACATGTGAGCTAATGGAGTAGCGCTACTACCAGTTTTACACAACATATGAATGAAAACCAAAGACATAAAAAAGGCAGTGAGGTAGTGAGGCAAAAACTGTAATAGTTACAGTTGTTGCCCCGCAATTAATCCGACTGTGAGATTTACTAAATAAACGCATAGGTCCTAACTTCAAAGGTTTTTCTGTAGCATTGCACTACACATGTAGTCAATTATCTCCATCACACTTGCTAATTTATGATAAGGAGTGTTTACAAATTTGTTACACAAATATCAAAAAAAGATCGTTTGTCAAGAAACACTGATTTTCACGAATTTATGAAAAATCAGGTTATATTGGTTACAAAAGTGCCACGTTCTCTAAATGTGTTTCTCAAATAGCACAGATAATTTATATTTGTATCCAAACTATTGTGAAGACATGTACGACTAACACATATAGAAATAATTGAAATTAGACGATGAAATACCTGGCATCTTGCGTATGAGTTTCCTCATGGGTGTCTGCAGCACTCCATCTTCATCATCCATGTCTCTGTAGGCGTGTTTCATCGCCTCAAACCATTTGTCAGAGTTGATGATGGCTTGTACCACATCTCTAAAATTTACATACAAGAAAACTATTGAAATGGTGATCTTATTAAGGTTTGCTCCTGCAATCCTACAAATATTTATTAAAGAAAAACCTACATAGAACCCTGATCAACTTCTCAACAATAAAAACAAATTTATGTTGGTCTGTATATGTATATGTTTTTCTATTAATAGCTTTAGTTTTGGGTTTTCCATCAATGCATCCAACTCAATATTTCCCGATTTCTGTAATTTCATTTTTTTTGTTTTTGACATGTAATGAAAAACATCATTTTGTTGTTGAATACTAAAACCAATAAAAAGTTACGCATACGATAAAATCAGGACATACTTGTTAGCATTATCGATAGCTAGGTCCATGCAGTTGAACCCGTCTGAGTTGGCAATAGTAACATCGGCTCCTTTTTCAATTAACAGACTGACGCACTCGGCATGACCTCTCTTGCACGCAAGGTGTAGCGGGGTTGTCTTCCTTCGATCCGTCGGATCAATGGGTGAGTCATAATCTATTAAACATCTGATCATTTTCATTCTTCCCTGGGCTGCTGCACAATCTATAGGTGTCCAGAGGGTGCAGTTCCTAAACAAGGAGTAGACAACTGACGGATCCATTTGTATCGATTATAACCCAGAAAGCCTCCGTTCAATTTAATCATGATACTCTAACAACCTCTTGCTAAAATATTTTTGTATTCCGATCCCAAGTCTTTGTTGCATTTTGTCAAACTTTCCAAGTTTTTGTAATATCTCAATCCCAAACCTTCGTCATACTACGTACAGAAGAAAGCTTTGAGCTAGAGATACAGTACCAAATGGTTTTGGCAATAGAACCGACAACATTCACGCAGTTACTCTACTCATCAATAAGTGCTATATGCTAGCACCATTTGGATGTCTATGCAAAGTTTAACAGATTCTTATATCAAGGGTTTGTGTCAGCTCAGCGAAGTTTTAATAAGAACTCTCAAGCTGTTAAGCTCTACGGCTATAACACAACGACACTAGACAGACAACAGACAGCTAACAAAAAGCGGTGACAAGCAACTATCTGTACCCTCTCGGTAAATTGAGAAGCTTCTAAGATATGTTATACCACACATAAGAAACTTAGTACGATTTGCCCAATGATCAGTTATATGCTATTAATAAAGAAATTATGATAACCGTCTAGCTGGCCATTCCAGTTTGGAAAAACCTGCCCACATCTGCCATGGCTACGTTACGTAATTAAATTGTTTTAGGTCGATGAGAAGCCATATTTCAAGTGGAGACAAAGCCAAAATATTTTGAATAACATTATGCTGTTACAATCAGTAGAACTATGGTTGCATCATCATATTAAATCTTTTGTGAAGTCAGTTATCTAATTGAACTAAAAAACTATTATCAGATTGTCAAAAACTGCATACGCCATTCACTCTGTATAAATGAATGAGTTGGTTACTTTTAACGAATGAAAAATAGAATTTTATGCAAAGAAACATTTAATCTTTCATTACTCTTTGCTCAAGTACAATGACTACATAGCTTTTCTTTACACATAGATGATTATATCCAAAGAGATAACTACCTTGCAGCGATATCTGCTCCCCGCTCAAGGAGTACTGAAGCTACCTTTGTATGACCTTCAAGAGCAGCGAGGTGGAGGGGAGTGTTTGAGTTTTCATCATAATCATTGATGGTAGTTTTGTCCACCTGCCGAGCATGTCAGTTGTCAAGCATCAGTTATTCAGAGATGGAGCTACAGACCTTACAGATCTATGGTAACTTTGTGTTTGATGAGTGATTGACAGATGCAGTAATACCTTTTTTGTAGCTGCTAATCAGAACCGGCGCCCCGCACCAGTCTAAGAACAGAAACTAATCAACTTATATCTAATGAAGCCACTTTTCATTAACCGTAAACATTCTCCTCTTTTCTGAGGTTCGTTAGATAATTTCAAGGGTCAAGGGCATTTATTAGGCATAATGAAGGGTGTCACAAGCACTTTGCACTTTCACACTTTACAAAACAGGAAAACAGGGAACTGCTACAAGTACAGCCATAACAAAGCTCACAGAAGGATTTCACTAAGGAAAACTATGAGAGAGATTTATAGATTTGATGAAGTTGAATTGTTTTTATTTTTGATTTATTCGCTTCAATTTATAATTTTTAATGAATACTTTTTACCCCGCAAAGTGCGAAAGCTGAAGCAAAAAGTAGCGAGGCACTACTCTAGCTGCATGCAACTGAGATGAGATACGACCGAGATGAGATACGACTGAGATGAGATAAGACTGAGATGAGATACGACTGAGATGAGATACGACTGAGATGAGATGCGACTGAGATGAGATACGACTGAGATGAGATACGACTGAGATGAGATACGACTGAGATGAGATACAACTAAGATGAGATACAACTGAGATACAACTGAGATACAACTGAGATGAGATACAACTGAGATACAACTGAGATACAACTGAGATGAGATACAACTGAGATGAGATACAACTGAGATGAGATGCAATTGAGATGAGATACAACTGGGATGAGATACGAATGAGATGAGATACAACTGAGATGAGATACGACTGAAATGAGATACAACTGAGATGAGATACGACTGAACTGAGATGAGATACGACTGAGATGAGATACGACTGAGATGAGATACGACTGAGATGAGATGCGACTGTGATGAGATACGACTGAGATGAGATGCGACTGAGATGAGATACAACTGAGATGAGATACGACTGAGATGAGATACAACTGAGATGAGATGCAACTGAGATGAGATACAACTGAGATGAGATACGAATGGGATACAACTGAGATGAGATACAACTGAGATGAGATACGACTGAGATGAGATACGACTGAAATGAGATACAACTGAGATGAGATACAACTGAGATGAGATGCAATTGAGATGAGATACAACTGGGATGAGATACGAATGAGATGAGATACAACTGAGATGAGATACGACTGAAATGAGATACAACTGAGATGAGATACGACTGAACTGAGATACGACTGACCTGAGATGAGATACGACTGAACTGAGATGAGATACGACTGAGATGAGATACGACTGAGATGAGATACGACTGAGATGAGATGCGACTGAGATGAGATACGACTGAGATGAGATGCAACTGAGATGAGATACGACTGAGATGAGATGCAATTGAGATGAGATACAACTGAGATGGGATACAACTGAGATGAGATACAACTGAGATGAGATACGACTGAGATGAGATGCGACTGAGATGAGATACAAGTGAGATGAGATACGAATGAGATACAACTGAGATGAAATACAACTGAGATGAGATGCAACTGAGATGAGATGCAACTGAGATGAGATGCAACTGAGATGAGATGCAATTGAGATGAGATACAACTGGGATGAGATACGAATGAGATGAGATACAACTGAGATGAGATACGACTGAAATGAGATACAACTGAGATGAGATACGACTGAACTGAGATGAGATACGACTGAACTGAGATGAGATACGACTGAGATGAGATACGACTGAGATGAGATACGACTGAGATGAGACTGAGATGAGATACGACTGAGATGAGATGCGACTGAGATGAGATACAACTGAGATGAGATACGACTGAGATGAGATGCGACAGAGATGAGATACAACTGAGATGAGATGCAACTGAGATGAGATACAACTGAGATGAGATACAACTGAGATGAGATACGAATGAGATACAACTGAGATGAGATACAACTGAGATGAGATACAACTGAGATGAAATACGAATGAGATACAACTGAGATGAGATACGACTGAGATGAGATACAACTGAGATGAGATGCAACTGAGATGAGATACAACTGAGATGAGATGCGACTGAGATGAGATACAACTGAGATGAGATACAACTGAGATGAGATACGACTGAGATGAGATACGACTGAGATGAGATACAACTGAGATGAGATACAACTGAGATGAGATACGACTGAGATGCAACTGAGATGAGATACAACTGAGATGAGATGCAACTGAGATGAGATACAACTGAGATGAGATGCAACTGAGATGAGATACAACTGAGATGAGATGCAACTGAGATGAGATGCAACTGAGATGCAGGACATTAGATCAGCTACTCTACAAAGTGACACCTAAAAATCATTCTGTCGGCGCTAATCACCAAGTAAAGCCAATTATATTATCAACTTAAGTCATAATGTTGTTGTTTGGGGCCAAAATCTTTCTTTTGCACCAAATATAATTATATTTCAATTGATAGTTTCACTCTTATATACCAGCATACAAAAAATATTAGCATAATACTAGGTAATCCTTACGTGAGTGAGCCACTTGACAATGTGTGTCATTCCACTCTGTGCTGCCAAATGCAAAGGTGTTTGTTCTTCATCATTTTTGTCCTCAATGTCAGCATTGAATTCTAGTAGAAGCTAAAATAAGGAATAATTTATGAATCTCTACAAAGCTGCTAGCATTCTGAGTATTTTCCAAAGATGCATTTCAGTAAATTACTAAACTTGGATTTATGTACCCGATGTAAGGAGGAGAAAACTCTTTAGTACAACACCGTTTTGAATATATGAGGGATATCTGGCAGTTGAATATATAGGTATACTGAAACTTTCGAATTTTAGTTAATATCCAAATTATGTAGCAAAAAGCAACAAATTTTATTCCTACCTAAGTAGCCTTTTTTGCCAAATTTTTTTCATCATTTTCCTTAACAAATGCTACAGATGTAAAATTATTAGTAGTGAAATTATTATACATGTAAATGCTAACTAATGCTTATAAACATCATTTACTGTCAGTTTTACATGAGCACAGGCTAAAGTAGTCTCAAAACTTGGCATGTGAGCTAAAAAATCTAAATCCATTCACTTATGGCTACAATAAAGAGAGCCCAACCACACAATGTAAGGAGCTCCTGTGAAGGCTTTCAGTCTTAATTAGATTGTCTATAAGCCCCAGAGAGAGGGGGCTTATCGTAGTAAGTTCAGTGAATGAACCCAATGCTGCTGCTAATTTACGACCTTTTTAAATATTACAAACTAGCCAACTGCAAAATTCAGAAAAATGTATCTCTGTTATCTACTTTACTATATCTCAACACTCATTGAGTTAGCACAACCTCTATTGTGCTTCCTAGTCACACGACCAAACAAGAGTGAAACGATTGATTGGGAGAATTATGATAAACACACATGTGCACACAACTCCCAAAAAATTATCCGTTAACGGCCGTCACCAAACTCTTGCAACGAAATCTTATCAACAAATTTAACTATTTTTCAGTAAAGTCGTTTAAGTATAATAATGATACAAAACGTATATAAACCTATTTAAATATGTTACCAAGCCTTGGAAAGGTTACCGCAAATTCCTAAAACTAACCCATCTGATCGGATTATACATAAATAGACAGATTTATTAGGACGAAAATCATCACAAAACGCTTGAAAAGCTTCGTTTAATAAAAGTTAAGACCGGAAATTGAAACGCCGAGCGACAGAGAATAGAACGATAAAGTCTTGCCACAAATCGCCACAAAACGCTTGAACAGCTTGGTTTATTAATAGTTTCAACTGACCTACGAAACGCCAATAAAGCCGTGCGACAGATAGTAGAACTGTTTACTGTGTACTGTTTGTGTACTGTTTGAGGTGTAGACCGATTTACAGGTACGAAAATGTGGTACACAGTTTATCAGCCTACGTTTTGTCCAATTACCGAAGGTTTTTCAAATTATCTAGAACATCAGCCAGATTTCTTTACATCTTATCTACAAGGTAGGGCGTTACTACAACGCCCTTTTATGACAAGAATATTTCTTTATTTCACTCCAGTTTGCATAAAACTTCCAGACGCGTAAATGCCAATGCTTGCTCTCTGTTACATATCGTTGTCAAAACTGTTCTGCATTCAACACAACCAACTTTCAAACTGTATATTACAATATATTTTACTTGTAATATTGCATTTCAGAGCTATAATAAACATATTTCATTATTGCTGTTGTTAGTTAAATTACGTACAGTTGTTTAGGTCTACAGCTTGAATTAATATTTATTTTAACCAACAACCAACTTTCAAATTGTGTATTACACGGCAGCTTGCCATTTTACTTTTAATATTGCATTTCAATATAATAAGAGATTTAATAAACATATTTCATTATTGCTGTTGTTAGTTAAATTATGTACAGTAGGTTAGGTCTACAGCTTGAATTAATATTTATTTTATTATTGTAAAACATAAGTTTGAGATAGTTAAATATTCCCACGAACAAACGAGCGGAGCGAAGTGTGGGAGTTTTTATGATAAATGCATGTGCACACAACTTATGAAAATTATTCATCAACAATGAGACGAACCTTCGTCAAGAAATTTCATCAACAAATTTAAGCATCGTTTTGTAAAGTCGTTAAAGTTTAATAACGCTACAAAACACATTTAAACCTATTTAAATATGTTACCAAGCCTTTGAAGGTTTACCACAAATTCCTAAAACTAACCCATCTGATCAGATTATACACAAATAGACAGATTAATTTGGACGAAAATCGCCACAAAACGCTTGAAAAGCTTGGTTTAATAAAAGTTAAGACCGGAAATTGAAACGCCGAGCGACAGATAATAGAACGATAAAGTCTTGCGCATTTCACGAAAAAATAACGTGCACTTTTCACCAGTCTATAGCATTGTCGAATTGCCGAAGGTTTCGGCAATTAACATAGGAGTACAGAAATCGTTTCATTTTTGCCGATTTCAACTTTTTCATTTTCATTTGCCTACACATTTGAATACTTTCGCATTCTAACTGATGTCCAACGCAGTGTAAGTACAGCAAATGACGATGATATTTTTTAACGTTTCTTATGAGATTATTACAATAATTAATTATAAGTTTGGATGACTACAGAACAATGGCTACCTAGTACAGATTTTCTAAAAATCTATATAAATATCACAACTTCATGATATTGTTAGCTATGCCATTTTGAAATTTAAAAAAAAATTGTGCATTGGTTTTATATTATTACTATATAAATAATATTGGTTATTCTACTAATATCAGTGCATTTTACTTCTAATATTGGCCAATATTGCATTTATCTTTTTGCAGGAGGAGAGATATAAACATATAATATTTTCCTTTCATTATTGCTATTTGTTGTATATAAGAACACCCACACCCAGTACATTACAGCTACCATTGCAGTTATCCTATTTGACTGCTAATATTGCATTTCTCAACCATCAGTACCCTTTCTTTTTTCCAATATCACTTTGGTCGTGGGCTGTATGACAGTGGAATTTCTAGTAATATTCTGTATATACTACTAACTATGAAATTACAGCTATGTAAATTTGGTGAGCCATAGATAGATAATGAGGAGCTAGTTTAATAATTATACAATCATATAGCTAGTGTAGAGTCTCTGTCCTGTACTATCATGCTAATTGACCCAGCCTAATGGCTACTTATGACAAGCAATCGATTTGCCATGCAATTTCCTCCTCTATGATCTAACAGTATCCTGACATATCCATGCTGAGTGAAATCCAAATAGAAAGCAGCTCTTAAGCTGGGGTCATTGAAAGGCACTGAGAGCCAGATAATTGTAAATTAATACAAACTATTGATCACCATTCAGCAGGCAGCCCACTCAATGCAGCCACCGCCTCAGTATTACTACTACTTATTGAATGCGTTTACTCTCTTCTCTAAACAGTGAATAGACAATCCTAGCAACAGCCTAGTTAGATTATGAAGGCATTCAACCCTTGCTCATTTCAATAAAGCTACACAGAGTGCGAGCCGCTGCCGTACCTTGACACACTCCATGTATCCTTTCTGGGCAGCGATGTGCAGCGGTGTGTTCCCATACCTATCATTAGCGTCAAGCAACTCAGCGCCGATCTTGTTGTTCAGCAGTGCCTACAGCATAGCAACACAGGGTTGGTCTCTCGTCACAAATAGGAAGGCTCCAGGCCTCTATATTAGGAATGAATAAATGCAAATAGAATATCACAAGCTGCCAGTTTGCTTACCAACTGATGCTACCATATTATGTTCAAAATAAGTTAACAACATCTCGTTTTACGACTATATATGTGAACAACCAAAAATGAAATACGTTCCCTGCAAGTCTTTGGACATTATAGAGTAGGTGGCGGGTGACGTAACACCCTTACTAAAAACAAAAGAATAAGAACTCTCCCTACAAACCAGAGCCAATGGCACACATTACAGCTAGTAATTAACGTCCACTAATTTATTGAATAAAACCTTTTATACTGTGAGCATCAAAATTATATACTCCAACAATGAGAATGTTCTAGAAGGCAACACGTAAGCATTATTACATATTAAGCTGTATCGAACCTCGCGGTGTGTCGCGTAGTTTTTGAGAGAGGCAGCTAGTAATGTAATAAAGACCTGTCAGATTGTGTCTATGAGCCTTATAAAATAACCTTTAAATGATTCTAGTAAAGCTATAAGCCCTTCTGTTACATTGCATTGTGAATACCTCTGCTGACAAACTGAAAAATAGTTCTCTCGGTCTAAACATTAGATTAGACACAAAGTTTATTTACCTCGGTGAATGCCGCTTAAAGGTCAATGCCGCTTAAAGGTCAATGCTGCTTAAAGCAAACTAGATCATGAGAAAAATACATAAATTACTTGGCGAAGTGACTCCGCACAGCGAATATTCTGTCACAGGAATACCAGAATTATATAGTAGAATTATGTGTATGTAGATAGAATGCAAAGGGGTTACTTCAAAGACTGGCCTACCATAAGTTTTATACAGAAATGCCCATGACAATTCGGTTCACTCTAGATAATGTCCAAAATCCATTCAAATAACGTTGCCTTCCATTATGTTGAAAATGTGCATCCAAATAGATGCATATAATAGTATGATGATGTTTTTTTATCAAGACTGATTAGTTCTGGCATTACCCTAGACAGCATCTATAGCAAGGGGTTGGGTAGAAGAATGATGGAACAAGGTGCTCGTTTCGCCTCGTTCACAACGTCTCGTTTTAAGAACAAATAAATAATTTTAGCTTCAATCCGCAACTTTTTATTACAATTCCATAGAAAGCAGGTGCTTCCTTTATAACAGAGCAGCGTGAACAGCATTCTTTGATATATCAAACTATGAGATTGATGTTTTTTGTGATGTCTAGAGGTATATTCACCACACAGACACACTCCTGTACGAATCATACCATACCTTTAATATGTTTTTGTGTAATCGATCAAGATTTAACAGAATGGGAAACTCCAAATAATTCAAATTACAAAAATTCAAGCATTTTGGAATATTTAGAATGTTGAAAACTTATTGCACTGTTCAACTTAATTCGTTGGCACAGGACAATTTGTTCAAAACAACTATCTTTGTTGACAACTCATGACAGCTAAACGTCAGCGCACCAAACGTCGCACATCCCTGTGCGTACAGAGTTCGATCAGCACCGATGTGACCAAGGCCTCAGTGATCTATATATACATTTAGCCTAATGCCGGCGTTGCACGGGTGTTAAAAACAGCTTATAAACAGTGGCAGGTAATGTAGTTGCCTGCCACTTGCCATTAGCCTGGCTCATTGCTGATGACTAATTTAAGTAAGCTACTATCCCCATTGCTAAACTTACTAATGAGAGCCGTGAGAGCAAGATTTAGTGACACGATATAATGTAAAGTAATATGCGTATTTTAATCAAGGTAACTAACGACTCATATTACCAAATGAATCTATTGCACCTCGCGTAGCTTAATTGGTTAGGTTATCACCTGGTGTATGAGAGGTTCCGAGATCAAATCCAGCATGAAGCGGATCTTTCATTTCTAGAATTTAATAGCTAGACAGACCGAACGACAAAAGACTGAGATTTATATATATATATATATATATAGATCCCACTGATCTCTATATACAATACCAGTGATCTCTACATGCAATAACTGACCACATAAACAAGCATTATTTTATGTAGTTGTATATGTTGTAATATACTTTATACTGTTTTATGTGTCTATTTGGTCTTTAGTGTCCTCAAAACAGTAAAAGATTCTGCTCTCGCTAGTATAGAGTTGTTTCCCTCTCCCTTAAGAAGTCACCTTAATAATGGCTGGCTGGTCCTCCTGGGCAGCCCAATGCAGAGCAGTTCTCTCATACTTGTCAGTCACTGTGATGTCAGCATGCAACTTGATAAGCACTTTGAGAGAATTGACATGGCCATTACTGGCAGCGATGAGCAAAGCTGTGAAATTGTCTTTGTCCGCTTTCTCCAGCCGTGCCCCTCTATAAGAGTCCATAGAAGTAGTAAACGATTAAGCAGTAACGGATTATTTAAAGTAAATTGTAATTATAGATTATCTCTGTGTAGGAAACGTCTCAATGTTATCATGCCTTTGCAAACAAACAACAAAGATAACTAGAAACACTCACTCATTTGTAGTAAGCTTGCTTTGTTACAAAAATCTACTGTTTTAAGTGATCCCAACAGCACAACAAGCAGCACCATTAAATGTTTGTTGAACGATCTAGTCACCTATAGCCATCTATTTAACTGATGTGTTGGAAAAAATCAATTGGCATAACTATGAATTATTGTATTTTTGTCACAATGGAAACAGTGATAAAAATACTCTAACCAATTGCAAATCAAAAAGTCACTTACACTACTCTGTGTGGTCAAAGGAAAAATCTATGATTATTCTTAGTAATTCCTAGCTTACTATTGAAATAATTTGGAATAAAATGAATTAAAATAACTCCAATTGTTATGTTTGCTTTAACCAAAGCCTTAAAAACAGCCATGATACTTACTTCTTAACAAGATATTCTATGACTTCATCATTGTCATAGGCGGTAGCTCTATGAAGAGGCGTGGCTTGGTCTCCATCCAGAGCATTAATTCTCGCATTATGCTCGACCAACAACTTTACAATATTAATTTTTCCGGATATGGCAGCCAGATGCAAAGGAGTCACAAAGTTTTGTCTCGGTTTATTCACGTTGGCATCTGAGGACAATTAGGGCATCAGTAAAACTGACAAAAAACACTGGTAGTGACCAGCCTACACAATTGAAAGGAAACTCTTAGAGCATGTCCATTATACCCATAGAGAAACTCTTAGAGCATGTCCATTATACCCATAGAGAAAATTGAAGCTATCACAAAGGCTTAGTTCAGTTTACTTCATGTGTAAACTAAGAGCATTCAACATGATATGCATAGCTTAAGTATAGCATTTATAGTATTAGTATTAGCATAACTAAGTAAAAACTGAATACATGTACTTCCCAGACTGCTGTCTCATGATAACGACACATTTCTGTTGGCAAATAAAATAGCATTTCAAGACGACTGACAAAAAGTCACTGCAACTCCTGAGGAGTAAAAGCATCTACAACGAGTATGCAAGCCTACCCACATCTCTACCTTCATCTCTGCCTACATCTCTACCTACATCTCTACCCACATATCTACCCGCATCTCTTACCCACATATCTCCCCACATCTCTTACCCACATATCTCCCCACATCTCTACCTACATCTCTACCCACATATCTCCCCACATCTCTTACCCACATATCTCCCCACATCTCTAACTACATCTCCACCCACATATCTCCCCACATCTCTTACCCACATATCTCTCCACATCTCTAACTACATCTCCACCCACATATCTACCCCCATCTCTATCCACATATCTACTGACATCTCTGCTGGCTAGTGATACCACACTGTAAGTAGAGGGGAACTTTAGTGATAGACCACCCAGTCATTTACATCAATATTATCATATAGGCGTTGCTTAG
Organism: Watersipora subatra; assembly: GCF_963576615.1. Lineage (NCBI taxonomy): Eukaryota > Metazoa > Bryozoa > Gymnolaemata > Cheilostomatida > Watersiporidae > Watersipora > Watersipora subatra. Next base: position 53,070,888 of record NC_088716.1, read on the forward strand.
GATTATATCTTAACAATACTATCGAGTCATATAAAAAGCTTCCTCAATCGTTACTGGGATAAAATGAATTTTATAAGCCAAGGTTAGAGTCGCCTTCCCAAAAATACCAATAAGGTATAAAGGCCAACTAGGGACAGAAGCCATTGACATATGCGCGCATAAATCTGTGTATACATACTTTTCTCTAAGCATAGTTGCACAACTTCAAGATGACCATTTTCGACAGCAAGATGGAGGGCGGTGTTCGATTCCTGGTCGACATCGGATATCATCTGTTCAAGTAAACATAGAAAAAATTACTTGTGATAATTATCATCGCTGTAATTAGTAATTTCACAGATTAATATTTTAAAATTTACACCAAGATTGGGGAATTTCTAAACACAAGTGTTCCGACTTCCTAAAAACTAAAACCTTTATAGCGGATAAACACTGTGAATTGTAATAAAAAGAAATGATCATAATATATAGACCGGATTAATTTAAACAGAGAATGACTTCCACCCTGAACTAGTGTCAGAATGTTTGTAGGAAGAGTAAAGATAGCAACACGTGAAACCAACTATTCTAACAAAAAATGACACCACCCTTAGCAACTGAAGCCGATGATTTCCAATACGCATTGCTTTATTTATATCCAAGATTTTCAAATCTCAGGCACTTGCAGACTGCTACATCCTGTTGTATAAGATAACAAGCTTGCTCTTAAACGCAACCAAGCGCTAACACATTATAGTTTTTTCTCATTCTCATGCCCAATCGTAATAAAATATTTATTTAGTTCAGTAGCAAGCTTTTTGGGTTATTGATACAGATTCTAAGAGATGATAGGGCTTGATACATTTTTAACATCAAACATTTCGAGTGCTAGCTGCGTAAAGATGAGGAGTTTAACGGTGCTCACATCTTGTATGGCCACCCATCCACCCTTTTCTTCAGCTGCGCTAAAAAGCATCTTAACCACATCTGTGTTGCCTTCGGTGGCGGCCATATGCAATGGGGTTGAATTTTCATCATCCGCTACCCGAAGTTCAGCTTTTTTCAAAATAAGCAACCGACAGCACTCTTTGTTGTCGTGGGTAGCTGCCAGGTGAAGTGCCGTCATGTTCTGCATGTCCCGAGCCTGTCACCAATCAATACCAGCTTGATGAATGCCGGAAACACTAAGTGAGCCAATTATAACAGATAATCATAAAAAGCAAAAGCATGATTGCAATTGTATCTGCTAAAATATTTATCTGTAACTGGAGCAAGGTATGGCCAGTCAACACTACCAACCTCTCAATATTTGCCGATACTTTCCGATACTCAACATACACAGACAGGCCGAGGAAAATAAAAATAGATCTCAGTTCCTACGTTTGCTATATTTTTGCAGATTCAAGAAGCAATAGTTGTGGGTCTTATATAAGGATTAAATTCCACTGAAATTCTTCCTTGAATTGAAAACTAGCAGTGATTTTCTATTACTATAAGATTCTGTTAGTGCAATCAGTACAAACCTGCCGCAATTTGTAATGAGCACACTAATCTCCCTTTCTACACATCTATCGCACGGATTTTTACCGCAAAGGCTTTGAAACGCCACACGAGAATTTCAGTTTGAAGAAGCAATAACCAAAATTAAATTTGCCCCTTAACTTATCAGTTGCGTAATAACACTTTCAAATGCTGCTAAATACACATTGCTACGATTTGCATGATTCTATCAGAAAATTTCATTGTTGTTATATTTTTAGATAAAGATAAAATAATAACAAATTCTACCTTCACTGTTGGTTGGTTCAATAACAGTCTTTACTACCTTCACTGTTGGTTGGTTCAATAACAGTCTTTACTATAAAAAGAGCCATGTCCATCCGTAGCCACGCTAAGAATGTTAGGAAAAAAGATCCCCTCGCGCAGTAACTGAAATCGGATATTCCGTTTCGCAGCCAGGCATACTACTTACTTCACCAAATCGAAGAATAATTATACATATACTTATTACACCTGATAATCTCTCACAGCGCTGCCAGCGTATTAGTCTTTACTATAATAAGAGCCGTTTCCGTGAGTCAGAAGCCACGTTAAAAGCATTTGAAAAAAAATGCCTCGCACAGGAATTGAACTTGAGTGCTCCAATTTACAATATGGCATTCTAACCACTACACCAGTCGGCCAGTTTTGCCGGTTAAACAGTTCCCGAATTAGTGATTACTCATTACAATCTTTCACGATGCGCGAGACTGCCAAACGCACCGGTACTAATAATAATAGATCAGTTATAAGACTTGTTGACCTTTCGACCAACTCAGTATTTTAGCCGTAACTAGGGTGGCAAGACACACCAGCCTGAAACGTATAGCAAAAGGTTTTTTGATCAGTATTAGCAGTTTGCAATAATCATGAGCAGGATTCTGTGAAAACATTAATAAAAGGGGCTAGACTTTTAGTGAGTACGTATGCTGGATGATTAAACTCATTCCATGAGCATATTACTGTATTACTATTACATATTACTGTATTACTATTACATACTATCGTATTACTACTACATATTACTGTATTACTATTACATACTATTGTATTACTACTACATACTATTGTATTACTATTACATATTACTGTATTACTACTACATATTACTGTATTACTATTACATATTACTGTATTACTATTACATATTACTGTATTACTACTACATATTACTGTATTACTATTACATATTACTGTATTACTACTACATATTACTGTATTACTATTACATATTATTGTATTACTATTACATACTATTGTATTACTAGCACATATTACTGTATTACTATTACATATTACTGTATTACTATTACATATTACTGTATTACTATTACATATTACTGTATTACTATTACATATTACTGTATTACTATTACATATTACTGTATTACTATTACATACTACTGTATTACTATTACACACTATTGTATTACTATTACACACTATTGTATTACTATTACATATTACTGTATTACTATTACATATTACCATATTACTATTACATATTACTGTATTACTATTACACACTATTGTATTACTATTACACACTATTGTATTACTATTACACACTATTGTATTACTATTACATATTACTGTATTACTATTACATATTACCATATTACTATTACATACTACTGTATTACTATTACACACTATTGTATTACTATTACACACTATTGTATTACTATTACATATTACTGTATTACTATTACATATTACTGTATTACTATTACATATTACTGTATTACTATTACATACTACTGTATTACTATTACACACTATTGTATTACTATTACACACTATTGTATTACTATTACATATTACTGTATTACTATTACATATTACCGTATTACTATTACATATTACTGTATTACTATTACATATTACTGTATTACTATTACATATTACTGTATTACTATTACATACTACTGTATTACTATTACACACTATTGTATTACTATTACACACTATTGTATTACTATTACATATTACTGTATTACTATTACATATTACCGTATTACTATTACATATTACTGTATTACTATTACATATTACTGTATTACTATTACATATTACTGTATTACTATTACATATTACTGTTCAACTAAATTTTCTGTCATATAATTTCTTGTTTGAAAATGTGTAGACTCCTACTAGTATGCCTTTTTCATGTTTCCTACAGACAAAACTAGTGAACAATATGAAATATCTGACTATCACTGTCTTAAATTTTCTAAACATATCCTTCGAAAATGTAATTGTAGCGAGGTTTCCATAGAAAAGAAAATATGTAGCTAAATACCTGAAATTCTAACAAAGTTTCATGCATCGAGGTAAGTAACAAATGAACTAATGAATGGTAGATTGCTATTCATATGTTTTTTGTAACATACTCATGTTATATAATATTAATAATTTATAATTTTAGAACTTTTTTGAAGGCCTAAGAATTGAGAAGTAATAATTTCAGGGTTTGAAATAAAACTCTTCAAACAAACCAAATGGTAACAGACTGATGTGAATGCCTGCAGTAGTGATTGCAACATTTAGATGAGAGTAACAACTTCATATCGCTTGTAACAGCTAAATCCTTCTCCGTAGGATTTGCCATAAAGACAACGTTCAAAACTATCTCTAAATCGTTGAACTTGAGTGAGTTTTCATACATTGAAGGGTAAGGTCAAGGTAAGGCCGAGGAAAGAAAAGTTCTAAACCCAAATGTTTGAGAGGCGATGAACAAACTTTGGTACCTCAATCTTAACGCCTCTCATGCAAAGTAAGTCCAGCAGGGCGCATTCATTGTCTCTCATGGCAGCGAAATGCAGAGGAGTACTTCCATAATCATCTTGAGCGTTTGGGTCAGCGCCATTCCTCACAAGAAATGCAATGATGCTGTCTTCAGCTACTCGATATGAAGCTAAGTCAACGACATCTTCAGTAGAAGCGGACTACAACAGGTGCATAGACACCTTGTTAGATGAGTACATTTGCACTCAAACTAGGATGGGTGCATCTGTACTCAGTATTGAAGGAAGTAAAAAAATGGTACAGAGAATGCCAACTAGATTAGTAGCAAATTATTAATGTCGTCATGACGACTTCATCTACTGTACTTTTCGAACTATTAGCCGCTAATTTTTTCTGATGACTTGAGCCATGTGGCTTATATAAGAGTGCGGCGATTCTGTGGCTTTTTCTTTCATCGCTAGGGCGCATTAACCAGAACCTCCGGTTAGTGCACCTTTAGCGGTGAAAGAAAAAACGAAACAATGCCTAACGGTACTGTTCCATTAGGCACTAGGTTAAAGAGCGTCGGTGTAGGCACTGTTCCGTTTTAAACAGCAATGTTGCTGTCGTGTTAAAAAGCACCGTCCTGAGTTCTGCGGCCTATACAAAGGTGCGGCCTATGTATTGTTTTATTATTGGTTTTTGGAAAATAAAGCAGATGCGGCTTATACGAGTATAGGGGTGCGGTTTATAGTCCGAAAAGTACAGTAGTTGTATTTCTAAGTTTTTCTTCCAGTTTTTTTGTTCACTGGAAAGATGAAATTTGAAGCCTTTCTTCCAGTGACCAAGCTAAAAAATTGGAAGGTGCTAGCACCTTAGGAATAGTTTTACAACAACTAATGTTTTTAACATTTAAAATACCGAATGGAATATTTGTTTTCAGTTTCAACAGGCAAAATAAATAGAGGCATATCGTGACAAGATGTCTTTCAATCTACAAAAACCAAACCTCACAATAATCTAAATTTTAATGTTAAATGAAATTAAAATATAATAAACAGATTTAACAAATAAATAAACAATAAATAAAGGTTTCACTCGTAAGTCATTGATATACTTTCCAAAATTACTGTATAGTATATTACGTGATAACTCATGTACTCAATATTAAGGAGAGCTATAAAGTAAATGATAACCTTAAAGTAAAAAAGCAGCTTGCATTATGAGCGCCCTAGGAAGATACTGCAGTGCACCAAAGCGATATGAATGCTATTGTTAATAAGAGGCAGCTCAGCCATTGCACATATAGAAGGCATTGTGATCAAAATGCTAGCAAAGCTGGTACCTGCGTCATAGCCTTGGAAGATCTATCTTCGCCGTCACCGGCTTGAGCTGCATCACCACCACCCGTAAGAAAAATTGTCGTGCGACCATTGCTCTGCTATAAAATTTGCAGACGATAGCGTGACAAAAGAATCCCACCACCAAAACAGGAGACTTCCGAAAAGTTTGTAACAGTCGTAGCTGTCTGATACTAATGTTTGAAGCTTATTTCGGGGGTTCAATTTAGAGAATAATTATTTCTATACAAGTTGATAGTTCGGATCATAGCATTGAGGGAAGGGTGCCGCACAGACCCGCGTTATTGTTTTAAAAGGCAAAACACCACATTGAACTTAGCTATTTGTTGCCATCTACCAGTGAACAAATAGCTAATCCTATTCCTAGTAGAACAATGAAATTTCAACTTGATATGCAAAAATAATAGAAATTGTCTAATGGTTTCATAAAAAATACTAGTGCAACTGTCTCACAGAGAATCCAAAAAGTTATTAGGTATGTCCAAAAACTAAAAAGCTGAGTCATCCAGAAACACTCGGCACAACATCAGGGGAATTTGCGCTCAAATCATGCAAAAGATGAGCAACTCAGTTAAAGAAGACCATTTCAAACTAAAGAAATGAATGTTTTAAGAGATTTCCAGATCAATCAACAATTAAGTCTACAAAGCTACTCGGCTTGCGGCCCATAATATATGCTGTGAAAAAGTCAGATGTTTTATGAGAGACAACACCAGCAGCAAGCGCTGCAACCTTTAGATTAAGACAGCTCACGTGCCCACCCCTATCAACATGCTGTGAAAGGAAGCAACCGGCTGGAGACGAGCATATTTACCGTTTCATAAGCTCTTAGCATGGGAGTTTCTGGACCAGGTTCCTCACCCTCAGAGGCCTGGTCAGAACCCTCAGGCTCCTAGATCACAATCGAATCAGTGAGAAGGGGAGGAGATAATTTGCCTCAAATCAATCAATTCTGTAGCCAGCAAATAGGCTTACGACTCAGCTATGAAGCCGAAGATGACAAAATGCGAACCACACGGCAATCTACAAACCTGTATGTTTGGAAGTGGCTCCCTTTCTTCAACAGCATCACCGACAGCATCACCGCCCGCTGAAAGGTCTTGTGTAGGACTTTTTTTCACAATTTTTGGTTTTTTGTATTTGGAGGCAAAATGAAGAACAGTCTGGTGGTCTTCCCCAGACTGGTTCACTCCTGCAATTGCACAAGCATTACTTCCAAATACATGTATAAATTGTTTAATTTAATACTGACAATGATATTGTCCAAGTGCATTTCAATTGAGCGCCGAATATACCCTGAACGCTTCAAGGACGAACTTGCATAAAATTCTAGTAGATCTTATCAGAAAGTAACAGTATTTTTCTATCATTTGCGATTGTCTTCAATATTTGAGGTAATTTGACTGCCAGCATGTTTCTAGATTAAAATCGACAAAACTTGATCACAGTTAAAATTCTCAGATCAAGTGGAAAGGTGCTTATGACGCCTATACACGTAGTTGCAAAGAGACCAGACAGAATAGTGAGGCATATCACGGCAACTTGAACGCAATAGCTGATATCAACTATAGCAAAAATAGCAACTAGTGATATACTTTCCTCTGAGCATTTCAACCGCGATCACGTTTTGTCAATTTTAATCTTGAAACATCCTGGCAGTCAGATTACCACAAACATCAAAAACAATTGCAAATGATATAAAAAAATATATATATTTTATTATTATAGATATATAAATATATATATTATATATTGTATTATATATATATAAATATATATTATATATTGTATTATATATATATAAAAATATCGATACTTTTTAATAAAATCTAGTAAAACTTTATTTTAAGCTCATCTTTAAATCCACCATCCTGTCTTTTCATAAAGCCACAGAGATATTATGGTTCCTAGGACCGTGGGAGTTATGAGTGCCGTGAGATATCGTCAGGTGTAATCTGCAGATTCATTCCGCAGTATAGCAAGGTGGCTGAGTGGTGCGGCGAGCAGTGTGTCTGGATGCTAAGCTAAATATCTGAGTTCGATTCTCATGTGAAGCATTATTGTTTCCTCTAAGTGAGGCTTCATACATACAGACCGACATGAGTCTTATTATAGTAAAAATTTTATTGCTGATCACCTGCACTAAGACGTCTGATATGCGTTCACTCGATTCACAAACACACATTGATGAGAGCTTTATTAAAGACAAAACATCTTTTTCTCAAAAATATTCAAATCCGTGTATTTTGCAGAGTTAGCTCCCGTACTAAATGGCGTTATCATATGCTCAATGATATCTACCGAAAATGTCAGGAAAAATTAAATTGAAGCAATGACCTTGGCCAACACTTCATGGGTGGTGGTGAAAAATATGGTATTATCTTTTACGGTTTTTATTACAAACCTCAGTTGAACTCAGTAGGGTTCATTCAACGTGAATATCTATGAGTATGATAATGGTTAAGATTATCCAGGTATAAGAGATAGCTACAGGCCTTTCTGAAAAGGTCGATGTTAAACATATATGCAGGCGTGGATATACTTAGGCGTATAGATGGCGTTAAAAGCAGGTACCTAGTCTCGGTACCTGCTATTAACGCCATCAGCCAAAGACTGACATATTACCATTAGTTTAAACTTCTTTTTCATAGCTCACATCCGATTGGTCACTTCTGTCGGAGACAAGCGCATATTTTGCATTTTAAAAAATTACTGGATACAGTAGGCCTGCTTGCAATAATTGTTGTCACATCTGCTAGAGTTATCGAAGATGCTAAAGGAAATACATGTATATAGACAGTCAGTGCAGGTCTCCCTTTGAAATATTGATTCAACATAGAACTTTGTAAATAATACATTGGCACCATAGATACTTCTGCATATCCATCTAATGTGATGCTGCTAGCCTCAGTGTGAGCATTGTCTTAACAAAGCATGGGCATGCGTAGCTAGGACACTAGATAATTTATGAAAATTAGGTAAGTTATACAATCGGTCTATCACTGGTATGGCCAAACGATTTTAGCCATGATCCGCTACAGCCAAATCTGACAGATTAAAGATCCACAACGAGCTGAAGATGTGTATTTTTTTTTTTACCAAACAAAAGCATGCAACTATTTGTGTATATTTTAAAACAAGATATCAAATACTCTTTAAAAAAACTTTATTTATGTACATAATTTGACTAAAAATCAGTGAATGAATGTGCTGTAATGAATATGTCTGATATCAGTAAGAAAAATGATGAGTGGACTTTGACATCACAATACTATTAACCGTGTTTTCCTTCTACTTACAGCAACTCTTACCAGTTCATGAAGATGAGTAAATCATATTCTAGGACTGTTTTTCACAAAATTCATTGCTCAAAACAATGATTCACATAAGTAAGTTGAGACAAAGCAAGTAAGTAGTCTTCTACCTAGACTAGTAGTTATTGGGTACTTTTACAAGTTTACATGGGATGACCAGATAAATGACCTGAAAAATTAAAAAAAAAATTAAAATCAAGTTTTAAAACAATTGTTTCAAAAATTTCTTTGACGGCAACTTGAAAGGTTCACAAAAAAGGCTGAAAAGATCTAGATCCACTATTTGGCCATAGCTGGTCTATCAGATGATGGACCCGTTGTAAAGTTCAGAGAGCAGTATGACCACTGAATCATATTCTAAAGTATTGACAAGTTTCTAACAAATGAACGTCTTATGTGACCTGTCTTATCTCTCTGCTGCGCCATATCGTGCTTTATGACTAAGATAGTTTTTCTATGCAAACAACAGGAAATACCAATGAAAAAGAGTTATCCTATTAATGTTGTGATTAAAAGTTGTAGAAATTTTGGTCTCAAGGGCTAAGGTGAATTAGTTTGTCATACCGTATATTCAGTATTGTCACTATAAAGAAAAAACTGGATAACATCTTGGGCACTAAACAGACTGAGATGCTAATTTTTACTATAATAAGAGCCGTGTCTATCGAGTTGTAAAAAAGACAGCATTGTGCAGGATTTGAACTCATGCCATTCAGCTTAATTATCCATCACACTACAACCTTCCCCAATCTTCCACCTTTCAGATTTTAGAATTATTGTGCATATAGTTACATAGCCTCTGCGCTATATTGACATACCTGACGTTCTCTCACAGCATTCGAGATTGCCAGAGTACTAATTCCTAATAAAGATCAACAACTATGCCCATCTCTCGTGTTATCCCTATGGCAAATATAAAAGGTATTCATCAACAAAATGTACTAACAATGAAAACTTATACTATCATTATGGCACTTACGGGCTCCATGCTTCACCAAGATTTCCACAATCGGGAAATGGTTGTACCGAGCTGCATAGTGTAAGGGAGCCATTTTGTTGTCATCCCATTTATCTATGACCCGTTTAGTCCTGTCGCCGAGATGCTGAAGAAGGGCCTTTAAACTTTCCTCATCACCATCTCTAGCACACTACAAAAGTCCCTACACGTAATATGGCTACAGGAAGTGATACGTCTTGATTGCCGAATGAAACTTGAGTGCTATCTTTAAAGAATTGTTAAATAAATAATATGTGCAAGGCAGCAGATGCCAACACAAACCACCAGAAATGACTGTGGAAACAAGAAATGGTCAACGAAGCATTTGACAAAAAATGAGGATAGACATACAGTCTATTTCTCTTCCCAATCATCAACTAATTATTTTTATATTAAGTGATGGAAACCCTATTCTTCCTAAGGGCTAGGCGCCAGACTCTCACGGGTGTCCACCTGTGCATAAGACAACAACACCATACAAAATGGCAACATATCAGTAATCAACTTAAAGCATCTTACTATACATGTCACTATACTATTATATAGATATATTAATACGATTAGGTAATAGATGATATATATTGTATTGTGTGTTACTACACACGCTGTACACGCCTGAGCTGGACTGGACAGAGAACTGAGTGATACTAGTTGCTATGGCAAGTGTAAGGATTTCGGGAGGTTGCATTGCGCAACTCAATTGAAAATGTTACGGAGGTTACAGGAACTGTCCCCCTAACAGGACTATAGGAATTGAGTATGGGGCATAATAAATGGATGGACAATTTATTACTCAGCAGACGGTGAGATTCATAATCACTCAGTGGCAGCTCTAATCATTATTAGTTATTGATCACTAGCAGGTAGCACCATAGGCTGAGCTGGAAGATTGCTTATCACCTTATGCAAATATGTAAACTTATCACAAGCCTAATCCGTGATAGTTAGTGAATTACGTTATGCAAACAGATGGAGACAGTGTTATCCTATACAGCATTCCTTCATCTTATTCACAGAACCCCATGTTGTGCGTAAAAACGCACAGCATTAAGCAGTGTTCAATCAATGGGTTAGAATTGATTGAGAACCAACTATGTGTTCATCTTCAGGCTGATGTTTCTGAAAGGATGGTTAACCCGACTTGCTCATTGCTAACTTGGTGTTGCCAAACAATTGATTAACAGAGAATATTTTAGTATGTTTGTATCTGTCTTAACTACAGTCAAGAGCAAAAGCAAATATGTTGGCATGGATTATAAGGAGAAGTTATCAGCACTATCAAGTCTCTGGTCGAAAAGTACAGACATGCTACGCGTGTTAGCTTTGCTACGTACCAAAGCTTGGTGTCATAAGGGAGAAGGTTGTTGGAATCCAAAATTGAGATAATTGCCAACTAGATGTTTGTCAAGTTTGACATGGCAACAGCAAAAAATATTTAAAAGCAGTTCACAATTTCAAAAGTTGCAAAGTTACAAGTTAATAAAAATAACTGCAGTAATAAAAAACTATCCATACTTAGCCGACTTTTACCTTTTAACTGATTATGATCGCTGACCTTGTAACCACTGCCAATTGAGGGAATAAAAATTAACTTATCCGATCTATTTTAAAATTAACTCGAGACATAAAAAATAGATCATTGTACATTGTTGTACAATTTATACAACAACTTAACACAAAAACAACAAGCGAATTCGCATTAAAAGTGTGTCGATTTTATTTAAAGAATAATATATTGAGCCTACCTGGTGAAGAGTCCGATTTAGAGTCTCACTAGGTTCTTGAGGTCCAAGATTAGACATGGCAATAGAACTCGGAGGTGGTGGATCCTGCATACTCATGTTGTCGCTGCTTTGGTTAGGACTACGAAGTCTGAAGTGTTGTAAGGAAAGTGCAGTCGAATCAGGAGATGCATACACCTTAGTGGACCTACCTAACATTACCTCTTCATTATCGAGTTCTTTCGTGAATGTTGCTGGAACTGCAGAAGAAATGCAACTGGTATCAGGTAATGATTCCTGCTCCACTGGAGTCAGAGTTGACTCTGCTGGAGATGGATACGAGACGACGAGAACTGAGTCTGATTGAACACTAGACGAGCAATACAAATCGTCAGCGTGAGGACAAATATTTTCTGTCTCAACCATGAGAACTTTTGTTTTATATTAATGTGTCTGGCTACGTAAGCCTCAGAAGTAACAATGACGCAAGGGACGAAACTCTTCTTACAATAACTTGTTAGGTTTGTATTTTTCCTGAACAATTGGTGACATCGTTAGTTTTGATTTGAAAAACCATAGCTATTAGATATTACGTTTTTAATTAATTAGTTTTACTCTTTATTCCAATCAGCGGGAAAAAAGGCGACTGCGGGAAACGCTTTTCGCTCACGATTAGTTTGTAAAATAATCACTCGCTTCATTTATGAACTACTGCTACGTACAATCTAATTACTTCATTAATCGGTAACTTTCTAATTCTTCCCAAATAGCATGCTTAATAAATACCTATGTATAAGATGGTATGTCAATAATTATAATCAATGAGTTTCAGACTATGGCCTCTCTAGCAACCGTTGTGCATGTACCCTATAGAAGTAGGGCACGCCCAAACGAAATTTTCGTAGACTAAGCTACAAATTTATTTCGAGAGGCTCGTCGGTTGCTAATATAATGGCGTAAAGCTGATACGGCAATTTTCAGCTGCGTTCACGAATGTATGTATCGCATTTTAGGGGTTACAGAGATTTCGCCATCAAGAGGATTCGGCTACAGGAGGTTGTTGCCTATAAGAAAGTTCGGCAACGGAAGGTGCCACGAGTGGTGGGGAGTTACTTCTATAATTCCTGGAGATTACGTCTACAGTTATATGGAGACTGTGCCTACCGAATGCTCAATGAAGAGATAATGGAATACAAAGGTGAGAAATAATGCAATAGTAGTGTTTCCACTGAACTTTAGCAATTCAATAAACAAATAAATAATTGTTTTGTAGCTTAATTATTCCATTCTTCTGGTCATTTGTGGTATGTTTTATTGTCTTATTTATTGCTAATTTATACCAATGATATACAGCCCCCCATGGGGGGCTGTATATTGTTGGTATAAATTACATTGTAGTAGTATGTAGTAGTAGTACTACTACTATGTATAAACAATTTCATTGTTTATACATAGTAGTAGTAATGATATAACAAAGATATATACTTTTAGTATATACGGTAGGTACATTACAAAGTGGTTTTTTTATTCTTTTGTGTTGATTGATTGAGCAAAAGATTGGGCCATGAGTTCAAACTGTGTTTTGCTGGGGACTGCTAATAGTGATAAAATTGGTAGCACTGCAATAAAAATCATCACGTGAGCAGTAAAATTAGTCTCAAACTGTAAAATGTGAAGAGTCAACACCATTTAGCAGACTGTACACTACAATTTTACATAAATGTAATATCTAAATTGCAAGTCCTAAAATAGTAGCGGCTTTCAGAGTTCATCGCGTAATCAACCAAAATAATTATAACAAACAAGATGACTACATGCCGTTATTAGGCTGGACGTCATTGTATCACATTCGTCATAGTCTCTCCGTAACTTCAACAGCCTTCCCTAAACTGTCTTAGATGATTTCTCAGCCATGGGCCTAATTCAACTTGATCGCATGAGAGTTGTTTTGATAATGATTTGACAACTCCTTAACAAGGATAACAGATGCTGTACTATTCAGTTATTTATATTTTAATAGCATCGTAGTAAGTTTATAGTGTAGAGACATTCAAGCGATTTCCCAGAAAATATGTAAACGATGATCTCAACCAGCTGTGAAAAAGGCTCCATGTTAGAGTGGGACATAATGATATGCAATAGAAGATAGACAAACACCTCCAAAGTTATGCCATGATATATTGACTGAAAATTGAGGATCACTTTTTGGCCGCTCATAGTATATAGAAATGCTCAGCTATTGACATGTGTCTGTATGTATAAGACTAACAACTTCAGAAATCCATGCACCTATTTTCTGCTTTATGCCTCAGTAAAAATATGGTTTGGTTTTAACTTTGAAAAACAGTTTTTGCTCTGTTGTAAATTAGCAGCTGTTAAAATTATTTTGATCTAAATAATCTCTTCAAGGTAAACTTATATATTTTGTTTGATGACCATAAAAAGGAGAACATTGCTCTGCATCCTCATCATTACATGAGCAAGTCATGTAATTTAACACTTTTGGGAATTTTTGATTCGTGTGTTTTATTTATTAATTAAAAGTGTGTGCGCGTGTGCCTGTGTATACATATATACATATACCTATAAAATATATATACTACATATGCTGTATACTATGTATGTATATATATACTTATATACCAGAGATGTGTATGCATGTATACTTTGTAGCTGTATTGTACTTTACTTATTGATGTATTTTTCGTGTTAAAAGGATAATAGGATCTTATCTAACGATATTTCTTTATATGTACAATACATCTACACACAAGCAAAACATACATCCATTATGTCATGCCTTATTTTATACCTCACACCCATATCACAGCGTAATATCAATAGGCGTAATATCCTAGATCGTAGGCATAATCTCTCAGCTTGTGGGCGTAATTCCCGGGAGGCAAAATCACATGTAGACGTAATATCTTGTTAGCAAATATACTTGTAGGCGTAACCTTTTGTAGGCGTAATGTCTTGTAAGCGTAATCACTGGATCCCGTGATGAGCTTTATAAACTACAGGACGGTGGGTGTACGACCCTTCGAAACAGCATTGGTTCGTTGGGGTATCAAAATACTGCATCTGTCAAAAACCTCAACGAAACGAATTCTGAGCTTTTTCAAATCAGTTTCCGGTGTATTGCGCTATTCAGATAGTTTTATAATGCCTAACAACATTTAGAGATTTTACGCATTCAGGGCTAAATATTTGTATCGTAGTGTATAGTATGTTTTGACGAAATTACTATTGAAGTAGTTTTTGTACGTAGCATACAAACAAAAAACGACGATAGGACGGAGAGAACATAACAAAAAATTATAATATAAATTGATGTGACATTACAAACTGGCCGTAGTAAAGGCTTAACACGTGAAAGATAAAATAAAAAAGCAAACGGATTATAGATGAGGCTAGGTACTGCAGGTACATAATAAACAAATTTGTAAAAATCACTGAATTTGTGAAAGTCACCACGTTGAGTTTATGAATGAAAACTACAATAGGTAAAAATTGTTATCTAATCTTAAAATTTTCCCACTACACCCTTCTAGAAAGAAGGAAAGGCGTGGGAACTTTTTTATTACAAAAATTCTTTACTAAAAACCTCTCAGGTCTCGAGTTGCTCTCGGCCAAAAAGAATTCAAAAACGCATTTGTCCGGATTGTTGGCACAAACAGACCTGCTTTCTGTCAAGTGTTGTGGTGCTTGATAGTATTTTTAAAATCCAGGACCGTAAAGTTCCTTTTCACTGCTTTTAAATAAAATGCACACCTAATATCTTTTCGCCGTTTAGCTAAACTCTAGATCCCTGTATTTGCTCTTATTTCTGTAAAACTGACTTGCCCCTTTAGTTTAAAAATGAACCTTAAAGCAGTGTTCTGTATTTTCTCAAATCTTTTGATATCTTTTTTCATAAACGGGTCCCATACCGTGTAACCGTACTCTAAAAGTGGCCTCACCAAAGAAAAATAAGCAATCTGCCGAGTTTTTGTGTCAGCATGCTTTAAAACTCTCCTTAGCATATGTAATGTTCTATTAGCTTTGCTTATTATTTTTACATAATGAATTTCCCATTTCAGGTTATTTTGCAACTCAATGCCAAGATATGGATGTGAATCAACATTGTCTAAACGTTGGTCACATAAAAAATAACTTGCTTTTGAGTTCGACTCTCTAACTGAAAGAACAGCACATTTAGAAACATTATAAGTCAATTGCCACTCATTAGAATACTTTTGGAGTACCCTAAGGTCTTGTTGCAATACCGCTTTGTTGACGCGGGAATTAAATAAAAGAGTATCGTCAGCAAACAGTCGGCATTCTGACACCATAAGGTCTGGCAAGTCATTAACGTACAATAAAAAAGAAGGGGTCCCATAACTGACCCTTGGGGCATTCCTGAGTTAATTGGACAAAATGGAGAGTTGGCATCTTCCATGGAAACAAATTGCCTTCGGTTCGATAAAAAATCCTCTATCCAAAAAATAAGTTTTTCATTTATACCGTAATAGTTGAGTTTGAGTAAAAGTTTACGATGATTCATAGTATCAAATGCCTTAGAAAAATCTAATATGATTACATCTGTAATAATTCTATTATCCAGATTAGAAGCAAGATCGTTAATTGTATAAACAAGCTGGGAATCACAAGATCTTCCACTTCTAAATCCATGCTGACTATCCATGCTGTCTGTTGTTTTTACGAAAGGACCAGCTAAATGCTCGGCGTTACCCAAACACTTCTTTCATTAGACTGACTGTCTGACTGTAACTTTTAAGTTACATGTCATAAAAGTGTTTTGTTGAAATAGATTAAAAGGAAATATAAAACAATCGTAAAGGTGTTTAAATGTAAATGTGAAATGATCAGCAAGTAACGGCTAAATAAAGTCTGTTTTGCTATGATTACAATGAAACATTATTTGATATACAATTATATGGTTTTAATTTGTTTTAGTGTTGGCATCATAAGGCGAAAATATATAGAGTGGTATAGAAACCCATAGTAATTATGTAATGCAAACGCCCGATAAAATCATTAGTTTGATATACGTACTGTAGCTACATATTAAAAATTAATTACAAAACATTATGTAAACATGAATAGCTGCAGCTATTCACAGTAACTTTAGTGCATTTAGTGGTTATGATCTGCAAAAAAATGTAACACTAAACGTACTACATGCAGTGTATACCGTGTGGAGTTCTTACCTTCGAGACAAATGTAGGCCTATAACATAAACGTGAATATAACTTAAATGTATTTAGCTCATTACAAACATATTTAAAGAAAGTTTTAGTATGTATTTTACGAAACTTCAACTGTCATTTAAAATTCTATCACTTATCTGTTTTCGAATTCGTCTTTACTATAACTTATAAAGAATAACGCTGAACTGAGATTGCGAGCAACGGATATCTCTTTCAGGCTTTGTATGAGGCATATTGGCATTTTTGTTATTTCATCGTAATCAGTACACCAACTGCCAAATTTTAATTTCTAGACAAAATTTTGTTGATATTGTATGGCACAAAACAAATTCGTCCTGGCGTGATGAGGACGAAAAAAAAGCAGTGTGTTTCATATAGTAAGGCGAAAGAATCTTATAGTAGGTGCATCGTAACTGGTGGGCACACTGTATTAATTAATAATTTAGCGTGGGCAATCGCGAAAAGGGTATGCAGTATGTATGTTTATGGTAAGAGCGATGGGAATGGTAAGAACAGCGTAGTTTTGTGGTTAGGTGCTCATGTTTGCAAACTTTCGATTGCAATCTTCGTGAGTTCAAATCCAGTACATAGCGCATTGTTCATTCATAGATTTTAATCGCTTATAGCTGGACAAACAGCGAATGACGACAGATGACAAACTTTGAGATTCATTAATATAGATAGCGTATTGAGTACGTTGGGTAAAAAAATTGAGGGTAGTGTTCGAAGTTTTGATGTTTGTATGACTTAGTCGGTGTTAGTTTGTTGTTAGCTGTTTATCAAAGGTTCGCTCGACATTGCAATAACAGAAAAATAAAAATGTTTGACTGTTAAAATAATAATGTTTGGAATCTAAATACCAAGAGAATATAATAACATCAACAGGTGGTAGCATGTAATTCAGGGCTTTTGGTGCGTAACAAGTGATTTTTAGACTTTAAAATTAGGTTTTCGAATTATTGTAGATCGTGCAAGCAAACACTAATCGACAGGTAACAAAAAGGATGCAGTTTGTTGGGGGGGGGTTGTTTGAGTACTTTGGTGTAGTAATGGTTTCCGTTAATTAACTTAAGTTACTAAAAGAAAATGCAAAGTAGCTTTGAGCAATCTCTATTGTAGACATCACAAGTCAGCAGTCATTTATCGAGAAAAGTAGATTCCAGTTGATAGTCAAGCAATGCCTTAGCAGAGCTTTCAGTTTTTATGTAACTATCTACATCAATTAAAAGCTAACAATACAGATTCCATTAACCACAGCTAGCAAAGCCAATATGGGTATAATAGCAGCCAATATGGGTACGCTAGTGTAGCCTGTGTAAGAGTTCATTGGGCAGACTCAGAAAAGAGCATACTAATTCAACGTGTGGAAAATCAATAATATTGTCTTCAGCAGGCGATAAGTATATTGGCTCAGGTTTTTTGATAAGTTCATAAAAATTAGTGGAGGAAAATGTTTGGTTCAATTGTAATATAGCAGAATGACTAATGCTATAACTCAGCCAAACAATTACTTACTGACCCAGGGTACACAGACAACCATTTATATAAGTAAGTGGAAACAAGCAAAGAATTTGATCAGTTAAAACTATATGTAAATTTCTAGGTCAGCAATATAGCAGTCTTCAAAGTGAAAATTATCTCTCAAATACTTAAAACACCAAAGCCGGAACAAAGCAATAACATATTTCAGTGTCGTAAAAGTTGTTAGATTGTTTTTAATATGTAATATTTCATGCCTTTTCAACAGCATGTCATTGACTCGGAATGCCCCTTGCGTTGAAGCTTTATTAGTATAGCTTTTATAGCCTGTGTTTGTTTTTGACTCAAAAATTTAATAGATTAAAGATGCAACTACATTGTCAACTCTGAAAGTGATGCACTTTTTGCTAGTTAACAACAATCAAAATGTTTTTGTTATACTGATACGCACACACACACACCAGGCCTTTCGCTGTCCTTAATAAATTCATGTTTTTTGGTAAAGTAATTGTGATTGATAGTTCAATCAACATGACAAATGGTAGCTCAAAAAATTACTGCACACAGACTTTCTGTTGGAAAGCAAACAGGATGGAGTAGAAACTAAAACAATGCAGCTAGGGTCGCATCTGGTGGGGTGAAGAAAGCTCAGGTCTTAACATTCCGTGGAATTAGTAGTGGTTAGTCCTCGGGCACCACTTCCAGAAGAGCCATATCGACTTCTTAAGACTGCTCAACTCACCCATACACATGATTTTTTAGGCTTTGGCTCAACTTCATTCAGGACTTTTCAGAGTCTGCAACACTTGATAAAGAATTATTTTTTAGCCTGAGTGACAAAAGTTTGTTTTTATAATGGTGCTCAGTTAAGTTTGTTACAGATGTACATGTAACATTTACAAAAATGAGAGCTAGTTGGCATACTCTTTATTGAGCCAGTGCTGGAATTATACACAAGTTTTAGTGAGAATTTATGTTGACAAAGTAGGTTGTTTTGAGCAGGAAGTTTTATTTTGTACATCTTGGTTACTTAGACAAAGCTTAGATTGTGATGTGATGCAGTAAAGTTGCTGCTGCACTATAAATAGGACTAGAGTTATTTTACAATGTGCGATATTGGTGCAAACATCAATGCGACCTAAACTATACATTAATATTGCTAGAATAGAGGCCTGTTTTAGCACCAGCTGGTTTTCAAAATTTTTGTCTATATTTTAATTTTACACTAAATTGTAAAATAGTGAACTGTAATAATTTCAAATGTTATAGTCATTAATAGTAGGGGTATTTTTTGGGCTCAATCAAGGTTTGAGAACAGCTATGCTGGTGTGTATCTTACAAATAGTATATTGGTACTAGCCTCTAGCATTTTATCATTACCATACTTGGCCTCTTCTCTCAATTTGATTTTCTGAAGAAGGTAAAAACTTTGGTCCAAGTTTATCAAATCTAGGCTGTATCACATATTTGATTATTTTTGTGCATATGCATGCGAACATTGCCCTTTTCTTTAACAACGCGTAAATTATGTTACTCGTAGGTGGTTTGGATGCCATAAGAAATTGAACCTTTGAATAGGTTGGTGAAGACTTGGTGTCTCTTTTTGTTTTTTAATTATCCATGAATATGATAGAATTTTTTCTAAACATTACAGGTGAGCATCCAGGGAGACATGGCTCTCACAGACAGTCAAATACGGAAGCAAACCTCAAAGTGGTTTCATGAAAACAGTCGGCCAAATTGGTTCCACCAAAAAATAATTTCTGTACTGAAGTGTGGTGAGATACCAAAACATATTGCAATCATAATGGACGGTAACAGAAGATATGCGAAAAAGGAATGTGTTCAGCGGCAAGTTGGGCATATGAAGGGTTTCGACAAACTGACAGAGGTTGGTTTATAGCCACTGTGATAAAAATTATCAGTTTTGGCTAGTAATCTTGTAATAGCTGAAGCAGATATGGTTCAATGGTGACTTGGTCCAGAGAGTAAGAATATTTAAAACTAATTCTTCACCTGTTCCACCGTCATTTCATTAGTACAACTAACTTTTTTTCTGTAAAACTATCATCTTTTCTTCTAACTAGATGCTATCATGAGGTGAGAAGAGACTGTCTGACTGATTTTTCAGCTATTGAATTAAAAATACTAATAGACATTGAATATTTATTAAATTGTTGCACGATTGTTACTGTTGTTTGCTTTCGATTCGTCGATCACCAAAAGATTGTTGTTTAATTGAAGTTCACATTCCGGCAAATCATATTTTTTTGTTATCAAATTAATTCATAAATATTCTGTTGGTAAATTTCAAAACATTCCTCGACCAACTAGTCGTCCATTAGGCTTGATTTTGCAAAACACTTTCAATTTTTTACGCTAATTGCGCGATTAGCCAGGATACATGCAACTCAATGTAAAATATTTTTGTTCTCTATAACTAGTCATTGTACAATAACAACTGGTATAAAATCAACTATTCAAGCACTAACAACTTGACTTGTGTTAAACAGTGATGTCTAGTTAGGTGTTCCGATATTCAAAGAGTTCTTGTAGATACCTGATCCTTGATAAAAAGCATGTAGGCCCAATTGGGCTTTGAACTCAATAATGTGATGTCTCAGTCAGACTTTATGAAAAGAAGGTTGAGGATAACGGGATGTTAGATGCTCGAATGCAGCTTAAGAATCTCTGATAATGCTAAGAGTTGCAAGGATAAGTTGTAAGGGAATTTTTTGTCAAAAAGTTTAAATTTTAGTTTCACTTCATGAAGTAACAGTTAAGGATAAGCATTACTGTTTCTAGTCAGTCTGAAGATTGTGTTGGTAGTGCTTTAGTTGGACCTGTGAAACAAAACTTTTTTTCTTATAAGAGTCCTACTCATGCAAAATGTTTACCATTAGCAATAGTAATTTGTTGTTCAGTTTGGAGTGAATCCTCGATTTTGACATTGAATATTTGTCACCATTTCAGACCCTCGAGTGGTGTTTGGACCTCGGTATTAATGAAGTCACAGTCTATGCTTTCAGCATAGAAAACTTCAAGAGATCAGCAGATGAGGTCGGTGGATTGATGGACTTGTTGAGGGTTAAACTTCAGGACCTGGTCGATGATAGGTTAGTAACCGAACTAGTAGCGCCATGCTAGTAACCAACGCTTGATTCTTATTCCTCCGCAGATGATCAACTCTGATTATATTTAATCAAGCTGTGTTGTCTTGAATATTGCAATTGGGTGAAATAGACTACCTGCTTACATTTGTAGTAATAGAAATATTTAAACATTTTGAGTGGTTACCGTCCCGTATTGTATCATCAACTTTGTTCTCAGAACTTAGGAATACAACTTTTGTAAACCAATGCTAGCTTGTGTTATATTTTACTCTGTTTATGTATACAGAGAGACAGTTAAACTAGTTTGTTGTCTTAAAATAGTAACACAGTGAACCATCTACTTTGGATCAACATAACAGAGAAGTTTTAACATACGACGTAAAGTCTTAGCACACATTTGGTTTCATATCCGAACCGGTTTTTAACGTACAGTTTTTGAAGATTTTTTTAAGCATTACCGTCTCATAAGTAAAACTGAAAAAGCTGGCAATATTTGAGAGAAAACATAAAAACACAACTATAGCCAATAAATACTATAAACTAAATTAGGTTAAACTTTCACCATTCAAAGTCAATACAAGTTACAACCCTTACCCTAATGCCACCGTTGTCTCTGGACAAGCTCTGCCTTCCTACAATTCACTTGTCTCTAGAGTGAAGTAGCAATAGAAAACAATGTCTAATGATTGTAATTTATTTAGTTTTTTACATATAATTTGTTCTTTTTCATTTAGTTTTTTACTTGGTTTTATAACGCATTTTTTAATGCTATATATAATGTCTTGCAATATTTGTTAAGGATTTATGGTAAGTTTTTGGACTACTGAAAGGATTAAGCAAAGTATGATGTGAAATTATGGTAATATTTACCTCAACATTCTATGGTTTCAACGTACATGTAGATACAGGAGCAAACCATCAATGTACGTATTGGTTTGATTGCATTGTAGTAGCTGGCGCTGCCTTGGTTGCTCTTTTGTTATGGCTCATTCTATACAGTTGTAATAAGTAAAGTCGTAGAGCAGCTTTTTAAGTGACTTGAACCTATTTAGTTTTTAAAAAAGTATTTTCCCCCTTGAACTTTTATTTTGTCAAATATCCAATCATGATTTGACTAAGCTGTAGGCAGTATTCGTGAGTTGCAGTGGAAACATTCTATTTTAAAACTATTAGCTGGCGACCTGTCAATGTATTGCAGGGAGAAACTGGAGGAGCACGGAGTGAAAGTAAGAGTTCTGGGAGACATCAGTCTGATGCCAGCTGACATTCAGAAACTAATTGCCCAGGCAGTTTCTCTCTCCTCTGAATATAATAGGTACTTTTTATTGGTTCTCTTTTAGTTTCACTTTATCCTATTACACTTAGAAGTTAGTAATTAGGTTTGTACTAGTACATTCTTTGTTTTAGTTGTCATTTTTGATTTGACATGTGAAGGTTATATACATAGAAGGTTTGAGTGGGTGTGCACCATTAGAGTTTTTATTTTTAAAATATGTAGTATGAATACATCGCAGTCTGACTTTTAATGTCGTTCATGGCTCTCAGTAACAGAGTGCAGTTATACCTTGACATATGAGCTTAATGCATTCTGGCACTGAGCTTGTATCTCAATTTACTCGCACCTCAAGGGACTATTTCCTCTATAAAATATGTAAGTACAAATTAATCCGTTATTATACCATGAAAAACACGTAAAAAGGATATTTCGATGGAAAGCATATTTTTACTTGCAATTCAGTACTTGCACTAAAAAAGTAACAAATACCTATTTAGTTGTGATGATTTGCAATAAAATGTAACATCGTTATGTACACTATTGAATAGAATTTTTACCTTTGAGACAAGCGTTGTGGATAATTACTGTCTGAGAGAGACTTGAGAGCAAAGAGTCCGGTACACTAAACTTTTGTGACTCTACATAATAGAGACTTTAAATTTAACTGCAATGGATTTAGCTTATTAAACACACGCTTAAAGCTAAGTTCTAATCTTTTACCAGACTTACTTTAATTTTACTGTCATATTCTCTTGGTATCTGTTTCCGGTTAGCTGCGTTCTGCCTCGCCTTCGCTATAAATTTTAGCCAACCTTTTGTTTTTGAAAGTGGCCTCTCGCATACTTGGGCATATAGTGGCCATTGACAACCGGCTCATATGCTTGTATCTCAAAGGTTCCTCGTATGTCAAGGAAGGAACTTGCTCAAAAGTCAGCTCGTATCTCGAGTTTCTCGCATGTTGGAGCACTCGTATGTAGAGGTATAACTGTATATAAGAAGTTGAAGGGAGTGATTCAGGTGTAACGTGTAGAGTGTGGCTCAACCATAGACCTATAAACTATACTATAGTTAATAGGTCTATGGTCTCAACTAAGAAGTTTACTATACAAAAGTATACTCTTTCATGGACAAATAAACTCAGTATTCTGTTATCGTTTATGAATGCTAAAAACATCTAGAAATTGCATACAATTTTAAGTTTGCTACGGCTTTGGAGGTTATTAGGTATAAGACAACGTCATAAGCTTTGTTGAAGTATGCAGCCGAGGTAACCGCTAAAAAGCCGGTAAAAGCTCCGCAACAAGACTGCTTCAGTTATCCTAAAAAGTTTTTGTTAGGAATAACTGTATCTTTGTTTGCTTGGACAACACCATTAGCGAAAACAATATTAACTATTTCTTTGCCGTCATTAACTAGTAAACGGCACAAAAAGTTAATTGTCATCCATGATCCGTGCGCTTACAAACTAAGCAAAAGTCAAACTTTATAAATGAAATGGCAGGACAACAGAATAAGAAATAGCAGAAGCTAGATTACTATCCTGGGTTTGGCTCGGACTCCTTTGGTCGCCCATTACTTCAGTTGTTTCAGCTGCACTTACCTTCTGTTGCTGTGTAGTCATGGCTTTAGGACATAGGTCTCTCTCCCAAATATGCACCTTGACCTTACATGCAAGTAAAATAACATAAAAACTTAATAAAATGTGATTTTCCTTTTTATAAGAATAATTTTTTGTATTGCTTACAAAGTCTGGAACCCTTTAGTCTCCCAAACTGGTTGTTTCAGAGCATTCCTGAATGTGTGTATAGCCTACACCTCTAGAGAGGAGATGACTTCCGCTATTAAACTTGTCGCTGATGGATTGGTAAACGGCAAGCTACAGGAAAGGTAAAACCCTTGGTTTCACTTACTAGAATATGAACATCTGTGTTGTTTACATTGAATATATTATGTAAAAGTTGTGATTACTTTGTCTATTTGTTATACCAACACCATTTGAGCGGATGTTATGGAGAAGCTGCCCCACTTGCACTTCGTTGGTGTCGCATCACATTGTAGCAATATAGCAACCATATAGCAATCATATAGCAATCATGTAACATTATGGAAATCATGTAGCAATATAGCAAGCCTTAAGCATTATAGCAATCATGTAGCAGTATAGAAATCATGAAGCAATCATGTAGCAATATAGCAATCATGTAGCATTATAGAAATCATGTAGCAAGCCCTTTATTTTGTCACTGTGTACTGGGAGTTCTAAGTTTAGGTTTACTTGGATTCACTGCATGTAAGAATAGCTGTTGCTTGGAAAACTATCTGAAAGTCTGTAGTGTTATTAGCTATGATACTTAACAAGACAACTTTAATTGCTTTTAATAAAGTTTCTGGGAATATTTGTATGAATGTTTCAACATAAGAAGCAGGTCCTGGAATGAAATGAACTTGTATGTAGAGGTTTGATTGTAGTATACTAGATTTGATTGGTCCGCTAGAGGCATGTCACGGTAGAGGCTATATAACATATTTGTTGGCTATCGATCTTTGGCCTTGTGGTTGCGCTGTAGATATCTATCTCATCCTATCCCTGATCCTATGATTGATCAAAATCACAGAATCTTAGAGATTTTAGGGAAGAATTACATTTTCATACAGGTCTATCTCTGTAGGAAGCAAAGTGGAACATGCCTTTTTCCAGTGCGCACTCTCAGCCTCTTGAGTTTTTAATTTGGCCTATTTTATTTTCAACTAACAAGTACTTACATCATCTTGTATCGCTTATATGGTTGATTTCATGTCTACGGTATGTTAATACCTTTTAAAGCTCATTCAATATTGTTATATTTCTTTGGTCTCCAATTCCATCCATGATCTGCCTGATAGGTCATACAGTTGAGTTGCTTCATGGAAGCGCTGGTTGCGTGGTCAGCACAGCTTCTGGTGTTCTGTGTAATATTGATTATAATGAGAACAATAGTGGGCTTGTTCAGGTTAGAATGGAGCCATACTGTTCCATAACTGTTCCTACGGATGGTTTATGTCATTGTTGTATTAGCTCTGGGAATGTGTCTATGCTATATGTTTCGCAAGCTCTTGGATTAGCGTAAACATTTATTTTTCATTTCTGGTGCTTTGATAGCGACGTCACTAGCAGTCTGCTACAGTCCTGTCTCTACACATCTTCCTGTCAGCCTGTGGACCTTGTCGTACGCACCTCTGGGGAAGTTAGACTCTCCGACTTCCTTCTTTGGCAGAGTTCCTACAGCCTTTTGTCTTTTGTGCATGTCATGTGGCCTGACTTTAGCAGATGGGATTTGTATGGAGCAGTTCTTCATTACCAGCACCATATCAGCAGACTAAGGGTAAGTTTTATCGTACATTCTTATTATTTAAAAAGGTGAAAATGGGTCTACCTTGTGTTGAAGGCTGTCAGTTAGATCTGAATCAATCTACTGGTAAGTGGTTGGGTGTTATCCGGATTCATCTTTTCTTTAGGGTCTCTGTGGAGACAATTCTCAATTTTTTGTAATAAAATTTTGTGCAAAAGAAGATTTGTGCTCTAAAAGGCACAAATACATTGTTACATTAAATACATCATGCATAAACACAACATTTTATAGTTTCTTTTTGTTTTTTCAACGAAGCGATTCTCTTTCCCAGACTTATTTGTCTCTTCGCATGACTAGGTCTGCGGTACTTTCATGTCAGATATCTCTAAAGTCTAACCAAGTAGATAGCATGTTCTATTAAAATTTAGTCAAGTTACTTATGAACTACTCCGTCTCTGTCATGAATCTCTCCAATACTATTTTGAGCATTGCTTCTATCTATAATATCTGTTTTTGCTGCTTTCCTAAATATTAACAGATGGAAATAGCATTATTCGTAAACAAGGCAAAGAAAAAGGGATTTATAGGGAACACATAGTCTGCGACTACACATAGATAGTAACTGCTAAAATATCACCTGATAAATATAATATTATGTTTGCTGTCACTTCTATAGCAATGAAAGTTCACCATGTACAGCTACTGATACCTTTAGTTTAGTTATATAAAGTCGTAGAGAAGTGTCGTGTTACCAACTACAAGTGTGAGTGTGATGATACAAATAGAGTGTGTTGATACAAATACATTTACTATCAAACTACATAAATTTCAGTAATAATTATGATTTAAATGTAGCACCTATAAGGTCACTACAAGGTCACAATAAGGTATTCTACTGGTTAAACTTTACCATCAGCTCAAGTCGACAAAAGCTATCAGTATCTTCTCTTACAGTCTTGACTTCTGAGTTATAAGTCAATCGGTGGTTATAAAGCAGTGTTCCAAATCCATTAAACCAGCAGAGATGTATCCTACTACTGTTGTTATCAAGCCAGTATTATTAGTATTATTCTCATTAGACAATAAACAATAAGCTGACAGAAGGATAGTGTGTAGGGTCGCACAGTAGGGTCAAGGTTATAAGGTACCTCATGTTTCACTGGAAATGTTATGATATTGCTGACTATAAGAGCTAAACTGCAGTGACTACCCCTTGCTGCTCTGCTTTGAGTTTATAAAGTACACTGGGCAGCAATTAAGTTACGTGTCTATAAGTTGATGAAATAGGAGGTGTTGGAGGTAGGAGAACAAATGCGAGTACAATCAATTCTGGACGTCCGACTAGCTTGATGTAGGAATTGTTTGACAAAAGGCGTATAATGTGCGCAAATGTTTTATTCAACTTCAGAAGCAATTACCAGCATTAGGAATACAATATTGATTTATCAATCACTAGATAGTATGTAGTTCTCCTTCACCGTGTAGTTTGGTTCTATGTACATTGATAGGGCAATACTTCACAGGGCTTCATACCTTCCTTTAATAGTTTTATAATGATGAACTCTGTAGATCTAGTGCTAGTAGCGATAAAAAGTGTAGATTGATATGATAAAACACTCAGTATGTAGCTGGTTGATGTCAGCGATAAAAATAGATTCCTACCAAGAATAGCTCGAGATCGCTTTCTAACTATTGAATAGAATTAGACTGTCTCTCTCCTACTTCATTTTCATAGTAACATCAATAAGCCATTTTCATCATTGCTATCCTGATTCTGATTGGCTCAAGAATTTGCTGTCACCCAGTCATGCTTTCCCATTCAATTCTTGTTAATTTTTTGCAGGCTGCAGTATTGTATGTATATTCTGCTATAATAATATGTATGTACATACATACATACTACTTACATGTAAGTACATGTACTTACATGTACTTGTATGTATAGTAATTACAAACGTTTATAAAGCAGTTTAAGTGTTTTGACTTGTTAAAATTATGGCTCATACAAAAGTGTTTTTTTATGCAGAAATTCCAATTTTGCTGATGGGTCAGGAACGTAACCCCTGCAGAGTTAGGAGAGATTTCTGTACGGCGTAAAATGTGGCCAAATATTTGTTTTGGCGCGCAAATCTCTCAAAATGTTACAGTTTGGTTGGAAAAAGTGTAAAAGTATGAAAATTAAAAATAAGTAAAAATATACAAATTAAGTTAATTTTAGCTATTTTTAGTGTCAGTTAGAATAAGTTACATCGCATTTTATTATCATTTACTATCACAAAGCTCATGCATCGCCAAGCATATACTTTCATTCACTTGTTTTGGAGACAAACTAATTTAGTAAAAACATTTTCGCTGATTATTATTAATTTAGTTTTTAAATATATACTTGTGCTTTGTGTTTGAATATTAAGTTTTTTACATAATTTTATATAATACATTTCCTCTAATACTATATGTGGTTCCCTGAATGAAACAAAAATGGTTCACAAACTCGAACATTCTCATTTGCCTCGAATGACAGATGAATCTATGGTATTCTTTGTTCACACACAGTTTCCTCTAATTTACCACCAGTACTCCATTTGACCTGTGTTTAGTTAGCACCAGGCTTAGCAGTCACGCATCAAGAGAGAAGTTGTATGCAGAAGATGTAGTTATGATAGTGAATTTAAGTCTTTTGATTTGTATAGCGTAATAGTTGAGTATCTGTACCAGAATGTAAAGGCCCATCAATCAGATCTTAAATCCTAGGCTAGGCTCATTGCCAACAGTGAGTTGTCGCTGTAGACGAGTCCTCACTCGAGCAAACCTGATATTTGGCACGCCTTTTTACTTCTTATCGACGATTTGTCAAGCTATTAGCCTTTTGAAGTATTTTTTTGTTTCCATGACTCCAGCGGACCAGCAATGCTTGTTCACCAAAAATCTGTGTTTTTTTTACTTGGTTAACTTAATGGTTATCGTGTTAGTAACTTATGGTAGTGAGTAAAAATGTCGATAGATGAAATGTCGGCAAGCACAATGTCAACACGTAAGGAACTAAATGTTGACTGACAAAATGATGACATTCAGAATCTTTTATACACTTTTCCAAGGTAAATCTCATTAATATAGATTTTGTTTTTTTATAATTTATTTTTCAGGTCACTGTTGCTTTTTTTTAATAATCGTCAAAATTTTGTTTGTCAACATTTTCATATTCGAAAAATAGTCAGTCGACATATAGTCAGTCTGCACATCGGACACGTTATGGCGATGTGGTTCTGTCATAAATAACTGAAGAGAACAATTTCTGTTTTGACAGGCCATTGAAAAGAGTCATAAAATTTTGGTCAGTGATGAGGAAAACATTAACACTCCTGACAGCTCTAGCAGAAAATCAGCTTTCTTGGATGATGTCACAAGACGCAGGACTGAAAAGCTAGAGTCTTTGTTGACATAGCAACTTCAATATTCCTAGCCCATGGTTAAGATCGTCTTAGTCCTTCAGACATATCACTATGTGATCTCATAATTGATATGCTACAATGTCCTTTGCTTTGATTTTAAACAACATTCATTGAATTCTGTCAGAACACTGGCAAAAAGTCACGTATTTATTTTAAATATATAGTTTTAAATATTTCATATTGCAAGAGAAATCTGAAGATAGTTTCTTATTTTGTTCTAGGTGCTTCACCCTATTTGTGAAATACATTTATGTTCTCTTAAACTCTAGCTATTAAGCCTACCTCAAGTACCAGAAGTACTTCAAGTACTACAAGTACCTCAAGTACTTCATGTTCTACAAGTTCTTTAAGTATATGATTTGTTATAGAACTGATGCGTGCAGTCCTCTGCAATCTTGAACTTCTTAGCTTGTCTTATCATAAGCAATTTTGTTGAGTCAATATGAAGAACAGTTTGTGCATTTTTAAAATATGCCAACATTTATTTCTCAATGTATTCTAAACAATTACTTAATGCCAAAAATATGTACAAATGTTATTATACAAACTGTATGATACAAATTTATAAAATTTTACTACATTATGCCTAGCAGTGTGCAAAATTTCACTTTAATAGAGTGTGGTTGGCTTGGATTCCGAGGACGCACAACTTCTATTTACTCACACAGCAGCTACAGCGAGAATTGAAGGTGGTGCGTCTTGGGCACATGAATGAGTACAGCTGGTGTCCGCAGATGTAAAACTTTCTATCGTTACACCTGTCAGCTAGATAGCGGCCGTGTTGACTAACCGTGCATACTGGCTCACAGCCATTCGTCGGCGGGCGAGTTGTTGGCACAACCTTTGTTGTTGGGCTGGCTGTGGTGCGACGAGCTGTTGTGCGGCCTGTAGTAGTCTTGGTTGGGCACCACCATCTTGTGCAACCCGCTATTGTAGTGGTAGTAGGTGGCTGAATGGTTGTTTTAGGTGCGATTCCTAGGCGCTGTAATACCGAAACTTTAATTTAGAAATTTTTATTTAAAATTACAATAAAAGAAAAAGGCAATATTTATTAACAATAGATTCAAGGTAGCTGTTTCGGCAGGAAATACTGACCTTGTTTATTGCCTTGAGAAGAGGATACTTCCCCTTGTTGCAGAAGCTTCCTGTGAAGTCATCAAAATCAAGAGCCCAAACCATTGCTCCTCCAAGCTGCATGCGATTTATATAATCGACCTTGGCCTTCATGCTTCTCTCGTTATCATATGTTACAAGCTGCCCATCTCCGTAGGCAACTGCCTGCTCTGCATCGCTGTTGTATCTCTGATTCCATCCATTCGCCAATTTCTCACAAATCTACAAAAAGCAGTTACATTCTTTGCCAACTCTGTTTTAGTGATTCCTAGTTTCCTTTTCACAATGCTCATTTTTTCAAGATCTGTTAGAGTTGATATGCATCAAGTCATGCCTCGTAAACTAATACTATTAAAATGAAGGTATTTTTTAGAAACTAAGCTGTAAATACACCAGTAGCTCATTCTGCTGAACAGCTTCCCAAATGAATAGCTGGAACGCATGGCAAAAGTTGTTTTGTTCTTTTAAAGTGAATACATGATGCCTCTACTATTTTATCGCCAGCGCCAAGGAAGTTTTGAGATCAAAGAACACATTAGTTTGATCACAAGCAATTGACAGCACTACGCAATTGTTTAAATCAACCTCGATAGAGAGAAATATTGGTTGGCTGGCCATCTGTCACTAGTTGGATAAGGTTAAAAGGTGCTTCTGGGAGGCTTCCCAAGTTTTTACTTTTTAAGTTTAGCGTTACATAACTCAAGCTGATATGTGTGGGCAAAGAGCATACCTCATAATAGCTTAGTATGCCTGCTGACCGAGTAAACTCTCCTTGAGAAGAAGGTGCTGTGGCAGCTGCTGGAACTGAGGTGGAGCTAGTTGTCCACCCTCTTCCATACAGAGGCATACCTGTAGAGAAAAATTATGTCTTAAGATTTGGCCAAGTTTTATGAAAGTTTCCATTATTTTTGTGGAAACAATGAAATATTTTCATGCTCCCGTTAGCATTGACACAAAGACAATTGCCTAGTCAGATCAGGCACATCTAAAATATTCCAAAAATGGAATAAAATCGATAACAAAAAATTCTGTTCATTACAAGCACTGTATTTGATGTTTGTTTGATATCGTAGCTTAATAATAACTCAACATTTATTAATTACACGAAAATCTGCTGATACTCGCATTTCTAGTGAAAAATTGCTTCATGTAGATGACATGCTGGAAAAGCAAGTTAATCACAAGAGGCCGGGATCATTGATCTTTAATACTTGCAGCTTTGCTTCAATTTTATTGCAACGTTTTAAAACATGACATTCAGATCAGAGAGAAGTTTTAATCTCACAATGGCCATTACAACATATGACCTTGGAGTCGGTCATGTCGGCAGATGAGCAGTTAACGACTCGGAGCACACTTGACGTAGCAAATATTACGAAGTAATGATGTCAAGCTAATAAGGTGAACAGGAACTGTGGTGAGATTTGAGGATTATGTGGGATAGAAAGCTGAAGAAGAGACGATTTAAAAATGTATGACACAAGATGAGCGAGAATGAATTATCATAAACACATGAGGGTAAGAGATGAGCCTTAATCAGGTGACATTTCCAATTCTTATCTTAATTTTGCACTTGTCTAATCTTCTCAAGTGTCGAGGCTTACCAAATATGAGCTTGTCTCTTGAACATCCTGCATCAATCCAGTTTTGTGTTGTTGTTTCTAGAACATTCTCTGGTGTTCTTTCTCCTATAGTGTTTCTCATTGGTGCACTGTAACCTGTTTCCAGATCCCATGCTCCATGAATGTCATACTGCATGAGATTGACAAAGTCTAGCTCGCTGCAAAAACATAATAAGGTCAATAAAAGTACAAACACTCGGTTGTCAGTTATGATTGTCTGGACTGTTCTGAAGCCGTAGCTTTTTAAAGTTCAATGTCAGCTGATACCACTTACTTGTGACTGGAAGTTTTGTGCAATTATACAAGGTTTTGAGTCCACTAAAATTCTATTGAAAGAGTAGCTCAGTTCTCAGAAATGCATAGCAAACAATCAAACTAGCGTAGATTTACTTTACAAATCTGACATGATGATCTTAAATTTAGTTAGGATGCAAGCAAGTTTGCAAAACCTGTGCGAAATAATTCTCTATTTACTGATTCAAGCATTAATCCTATGAAGAGTTGTCTCCTCATGCAAAGCAGACCGCATTTTGTTCTTAGAATGTTGAAAAAGGAGCTTTGTTACGCGCAGTTAGCTATGCCGATAAACATCTAGATTGGCATGGGTCTTGTGTTAGCTTTTAAACTTAATAAATTAAAATTTACCGCTTAAACCAGACACAATCTGTTGTCTATAAAGAGAGTTAACAGTTTTATTCACCCTTTTTCTCAAGCTCTTCACCACTCTACCTTGGTTTTTTAGTTTTTGCCTAATCATGTTTATTTTTATTTGTCATAAGAGGGCGGTTTGAAGAAATGTACCTGCAAACCACATTTTTGTCATAGGCAATGTCAGCAGTCTTTGGGGCTGGGCCAACTGCGGCAGAGAGCAAAGGCTTTGGTACTCCATTTTGTCTTCCGTACCTCCTAAAGGCTCTTTGAAATTCCTAAACATAATATTTGAAGTTTTTAATTTATCAAGTTTTAAAAGTTCACTGTAATACGGTAGAAAAAATTCTGCAGTTTTTTTATCTGTTGAAATATTTTCAAGAATAGCAGGCTTGGCATTATTCCAAGAGAGAAAGTGAAACTGATAATTCAGCTTTAATCCTGATGAATGAGGAACAGCCTGATACCTGGATTAGTAAGATAAAGTTAGCTTTGTCAACGGATGGGTCACCCCCTCTCAGCCCAGGATATTCCCAGTCTAGGTCTACACCATCAAACTTGTAAGTCGTAATCAGATCAATGGCAGAATCGATAAATGTCCTTCTGCCGTTTGAAGTCTTTGCCATCTCATGGAAGGGCGCACCACCGTTGTTCCATCCGCCAACTGCCATGAGTACCTTCAAGTCCGGATTTCGTTCCTTAGCAGCAACCACTGAATTGAAATACTCTGCAAGAAGGAAACATCTATGACTAATTTTGATATAACACGCTGGCAGCAGTCAGTAGCTTATCTTCAATGATACGGAAGGGAAAAACTAAATTAGGGCTAGAATAGCCGCACATAACACATGATTTTTGTCTGTAATATGCAAGGACGTTGAAAGTGAGAGGAGCAGTTTGTACACAATATAAAGATAACCGATAAAAAGAAAATGATTTGTGAGGAGATAAATTATTAATGCTTTTCAGTGCGATCTCTAACATTAGCCATTTTGTTTACAAAGGTTTGGCCTGTAATCATAAGTACTTACTTATTTATATATTAGGAACAATTTAGCATTTCCTTCATTTATAATCGGATAGCCAGCAGGTATGTATGTATACTTTTTTATTGGCCTTTTTATTGGTAATAATCAACAAAATGATGTTTTTCATTACGTGGCAAAAAATGAATTTTTTTTTAAATACTCCGGTGTTTTGCAACAGGCGGTGTTTAAGAGCCTGGTTCTCTAAAACTTGTTGGAGTTTTAAAACCAAATATTTTAGCAACCTGGCTGAAGGTGCGGAGCATATGAGTGAGAAGTTTGGATGAAATCGGGCAAGAAATGTGGAAGTAAAAAAGAAGTAAAAATGTGGAAGCGTTTATGTGGACTAACAGACAGACAAAGTGCGATTTATTCATATAGATAATAAATTCCTAGTTATAAATCTCTCTGGCTCTGTGTCTACTTTTCAACTTCATTAGTTTCATGCTGCTTTTTAGTAGCAAAATTGTTTTTTATATTTTCCTCATTACTTGCCTAGTTACCATTTTTTAATTATTTCTTTTAGAGTAGAGCGCTATGAGCAAGATTGTTTTTAATGTAACAACGCTTACCATTCTGAACATCTATCCAGTCGTCATGGATGGTCACTTTGTTGTCTCTGGCAACCAAGAAGGAGTAGAGAATGTGCGTGCAGAGAGTAGGGTCAATATCATTTGGCGTGAACTGCAATCGATATTGAATATGATTATTTGTTTGGATAAACAAAGACAATATTTTCAAATGGTTTACTGCCTTTTAGAGCACAATTGTTACCTTTCCAAGGCCAGGTCGATATGTTGACCAGTTGGTGTAGTAGCAGACAACCTTCTTCTCTACCGCTTCGCTTGATCCAGAAAGTATAGCAACCAAGGCTATGAGGGAGACAATGGTAACCTGCAGAAAAGAAAGAGAACGTACAAAAACTCAGTTACGAGTCCTCACTGCTAATAATTTAGTTTGTATCTGCGAAACAGTGTTGCTAAGTCTACCAATGTGAACTTTGAAAAAAAATTGTAACAGAAGTTTTTTACCCGATAGATGAGAAGACAAGAGCAGCAGTGGTACATACATGTATGTTAGCTAAATCCTAGGATAAATTTATAAATAACACACAATTATCGTATAAAATTATATTCATCAAATCCATGAAAACTTATTTAATTTAAAGATAAATTTTAACTTACATTTTAATGAAATTACTTTATTAAGCAGTTAATATAGCAGCTGAAAGAGTCTATTGAAGTTTCAGTCTATTTTTACCGTAAATGAGAGTTGTATACAAGAGTTATACGCATGTATACTTGTTTTACCAAAGATATAGAAGACACCAACCTTCATCATTTTTCCTTTTGAACTTAGTATCACCTAGATAATTCTCTGTTCTTCTTAGAGGTGGTAGCTCGGGCTATATGACAGCAACAATTCTGTAGGATACAGCTTGTCTACTGTCCAAAGCCTTGACTGAACTGTGAGTGGTGCATAGCATGGAATTCTTGTCCCTTATATACTGCTCAACTTGGCACCCCTGCACGTCTTTGTGGTTA
Source organism: Watersipora subatra (assembly GCF_963576615.1). Lineage (NCBI taxonomy): Eukaryota > Metazoa > Bryozoa > Gymnolaemata > Cheilostomatida > Watersiporidae > Watersipora > Watersipora subatra. Next base: position 53,106,337 of record NC_088716.1, read on the forward strand.
CGGATTAACTGTATCAGGGATGTAGCCTTAGTTATCTGATTCTATCAGCCTTTCCCTGTTTCTTCATAACTTATGTCTAACATTGAAGCATTCCAGAGATGAAAGCAGGCTATAAAAAGCTAATCTACCTTAACCAACCATGAGGGTTGCAAATGCGTGTTGAATGCTTTGGATTAGCAAAGTTTTGCTATTGCCTAGTCATATAGCCTTAGTGCCTGAGAATGTCACAGAATTTCGAAAGCTAGCCCAGCTGAATATTTGATAGCATAATTTGAAATGTCTTTGACATGTTTGGTCTAGGGTGATTCCTTGATCATTCACGCAGTCCTGTCTGATTGAGACAATGATAAACTTCCTGACATGGCCTTACACAGCGAGTTCAGTCTGACTAATTGCTGGCAAGAAGGTTGTTTGTTATATAACATACGTCAACAGCGGGTAGGATGTGTCTAAGACAAAGAACATGTATGGCATTTTTATTCATGATATTCAATGAACCAAACTTATGGTTCATCTCAACCAAGGCATGCATGCCAGTGGCTTCTTTCCCCATTCTGAAATCGTGTTTTGTGTTGAAGCTTTCAAGGACTCATAGGTATGGTAGGCCTACTTACTGAGTTGTTACTTTTACAGCAACAAAATTCTACTTTACCCAACTTCGCTCGAGTCTAAGTCCCAAGCCATATTTTCTTTGAGTAATCTACATTTATATATAATTTGTCTACGTTTGTCTTCTAAAGACGCTACCTTCTAATAAAAAAATTTGCCTGAATATTTCATGTGGTTTTTTTAATACTCATCCCGACAAAAAAATTTTTGTCCAAGAGACACTTTTTCTCACTATTCCTAATATTTATGAGGGCCAAAAATGACATTTTTTGAAATGAAAATGATGCTAAATGCTATTTCATATGTTGAAATAGAGATGACAAAAGGTGTTGGCCAATAAAGGGACCCGTAACACTCAGCTTCTCATATCGATACTGTAACCAACTGAGCTGATCAGGCACCTTTTGAAATGTCAGAATAATTGCCACATCTCCCTTAGGTAAATTACCTATTTCAGATTTTTCAAGATACTTGTAGAAGTTTCCTGAAGGGTTTGCAAAGGTAAGGTCTTACATTGCCGGCTTCATTAATAGTTTTTCATTGAACACACAAAATTTATAGAAGTTTCCCAAGCAGCGATGAGTATTTTGCTACTTATAAAACTCTGATCGTTTTGTAATCCTGTTTCATACAGTCACACTGAAAAAATATTCTAAACGGTGATGAACGTGCTTGTTAAAAGGTTGCTATGGACGGGACTCGAACTCATGGCATTCAGCTTACCAACTATACTAATATGACCACCTTCCAAAGTTGCCGAATAATTTGTACTCAAATAAGAGCTGTGTTTTGTAACATTAAAAAATTCTCATGTGAAGGAAGAGTTATAAAAACAGACTGCTAAAGCCATTTAACATATAAAGCAGACCCACTCTAAACAATGACTGGCTTAATTGCCAATCTTACATCTTTCATTTTCTATATAAATGCACCACGATTTATTTGATTGAAAATACATTATGGATTAACATTAAGGATTAACATTAAGGATTAACATTAAGGATTAACAGTTATTTCCAGCAATGAATGTGTTCATGAATTTCTGTCATGGAAGTGGCGTAGCAATTTGTGTTAAAAATTGAAGAAATTCCAAGCAAATCCGGGCCTATTGCTAGGTCTAGAAAAATCATTTAATCATACTCTCAAAAGCACCTGTTCAGTTGAAAAGGCAGCAGAAGAATCTCATCGTAGCGATGACATCTATCACCTACAATATAACCTAGGCTAAGCAGGAGAAATATTCCGGTTTACTTGAGCAGAGCAACCATGGTCGATTTAAAAATAACTGTTTCTGCTGTCTATAAATATGAATATTTCAAAAACAGCTCACTATGTTACAGCTACTATCTACTTTGTGAGCAATTTATTATAACATTGCTTCAAGCTGTCATGAGACTGGCTAGTAGCTCTCTAGTAACTAATGTTTAACTAAAAATTCAGTAGCAGCACTCAGTAAACCCTAAACACAGCTTCGCCAACACTCCTTCAGCATTATCTGGAGACACCCTGAATATACGGTAGAGTTCGAAACAAACTGTACACCATTGTTTGAAAACTAACATTCTCATTTAAAAAATTGGGTTTATACATTGTGAGTGTAGTTAATAGCCATAAATTATATATTAAATTAATCATTATTTTGTCTTGATCGTCAAACAGCTGTATAATTATGTTTTTAATGATTATGTAATCTAAATTCTGAACATTTCATTTTTAGTGGTTGAAGATAACAATCTGCACAGAGATTATCACACTTATGTTTTTATTTGCTTGTTTCAAGTCATATACATGTATATAGCTACTTCTTTATGAATGTGACAATCAATTATAAATGTTCATAAATTTACTAGCTGAAAATTATCAACAGCCCCAAGTGTTTTAGCTGCCATAACATCAACATTTTTATAAAGAATATGTCAACATGAGTTTGCATCTCTATGTTGATGTCGCTGCACGGATGTTTAATAATAGGCACTAGCATGAATAACAGAAGCAGAGAGACCGGTAAATTTATCATAGGTGAAGCTATCTACCGCTAATCTAGAAATAGATTGCAGCGTCAAACCGTAAGGTTTATGAATATTTTGTTCTTCATCCCGTGTTCAAATGTGTACTGTGTTATTGCTTAAAATTGCGTTTTCACAAACAAATAATTCTCTAGTTTCAAATGTCATAACATCATTTACAAAGCAAAGTGGAAACTTTTGGCCAGGGTATAGTATCTGAATAATCACTTGAAATGCGGTGAGATTTTTCTGTTTTTCGCTATCTGATAATTTTATATAGAATTAACTACAAGTGTGTATCTATAAGACAGGACTTTCTATAACACACCCTCAAAGTCACAATGATTCACTATCTGAAAGAAAAAATTATTTAAATTTGTTTGAACATTTTTCAAACACGAGCCTCATAGGTTGATAGATGAGGATAATACGGCATGATTCGGAGTTTGATTCACAATTCTGCCAGGCTGCACCAGTAGAGACAGCCGCCTCTGAGCATAGAGAGACAATTAGCTGTGTTTGTCGCTATCTGATGAGGAGTTAATCCTCAGGTAATTGACATTATTTCCAACTAAGTGGTTTTTGTTGAAGAGATTATAAGAAGTTCTCAGAGTGAAATTATTTGGCAGATTATCTCCCTGGACAGGATGTCGAGGAATATCTCTGGCTTCTAATGACCTGGAAGAATAAGATTTAATCAATATTCATACATTTAGCTCTATTTATTAGAAAAAAAAGTCATTGACATTTAAACATTGTGACGTGTTGCAACATGATTTCAACTGTTGAATCACAGCTTTAAGCCTTTCAGAAGGTTTACCATGTTTTTGAGGATGTGGTCATTACATATACACAAAGACTTTGCTAGCCACGCTGGAATCTCTAAAAGAGCTGTCAAGAAATGTGGTCTAGGGTCTGCATGTTTGAAGGCAAAAGGTTAAATTTTCCAATAGGCGTTCAGAGGTGTAAATAGCTCTCCTCAAAAAGGCAAGACACGCCAATTTATTGACCTACATATGGCAGCAATGCTGCCTCATACGTTACACGTATAACGCAGCATCGACCGGTACTGATACTTATTGCTACAGAACAGAAAAAGAGCTTCAAGTATCCAAACGTTTGCAAGCAAGTTTTCACTGCTTCATAAGAATGTTAAAAGTGTTGCGACACTTTGTGATAAGTTGCTCATGCCAGGTTGTCTGTGGGATGTCTTTTTTATAGAAGATATCAAAGTTTGGCTGAAAGAACCAACCAACCGGCATATGCAGAGACTGAATAGTGGACTGGATAGAATCAAAAACAAGCATTACTACTCTTTTTCAACCAATCTATAGGGAAGGCAATTTTGTAAGAACATTCTAGAATTATAGCTGGCAGTGCTAAACCTTGTTTTATCTCTGTTGAAGGCTTACATATTGAAAATGCCTTGAAGTTATTAGGTTAGTTCTCTTTTATACTTTTAAAGTACTATACTGTATGTAATTGTGTGCATTATATACACATAGACTTATGCCAATAAATACATATTGCAAAATAGCATCTCATATAATTTGAAGTGTTATGTTCATTTTCGCATAAATAACAATATTTGTCATGATTAGCACTACTTTTACATCAACCTTATTATCAAACAGCTATCGAACATTGTATTCCAGCAGGTTGTCTTAAGATTCAATATAGCTACTGTTTTCTATAACCCATGGTTACTACCATAAGAGTCATGTCCACCATGTCCGCCCATCTGTTCAATGACATGGTTGGATTTTGGGAAAACGTCTGCTTCGTACGCGACTGAAATTCCCGACTTTTGGAATGGTAGACCGACACTTCAACACCTGTGCCAATCAACCACCCACTTGTACTGCAGAATAATTGTACACATAGTTATTACACTTGATGATCTCTCACAGCGCACTAGACTGCTAGAGTACTAGTCCTAATAAAGAAATATTAATATGTCACTTTGGCTTATGGCACTTTCCTTGGCGTTGCAGATGTTTTATCGACAATCCAGGCATTTACACGATCAGTATATGAACAAGACTTTAGATCTTGAGATGTGAGTCATGAAGGATTTAGAGCACATACTTCAAGCTACAGTTCAGCATTCTGTTTCGGGGACTAACACCTGGTTTAGCTGCCTTTTATTACAAAAAATCAGTTATGACTCATCATTGTGACTTCAACATGAGTGATTTTTGTGACATGCTTTGTGAAGGTGTTTAGAGAAGCAATACAGCCATCTCATGGAAGATTTTCTTGTTTACTTTTTCATCTAAAATAACTTTTAATAAAATAAAATACTTAATTTAAAAAATTCAAGAAGCTTCAGTTATACCGAATTTCTAGTGATGGCAACTTAGTCTTACGTCAGCATCACTGTGTTTCAACTAAAGTAGATAAATCCGTTATTAGATACTAATGGACTCCATACGTAGAGATCAACCACAAGCCATGAAGTTTATTTTTGCCTAATACTTTTTTAAAAGAGCAATGCATGGTAACAGTTTAATCCAAAGCTAGAGTTCAATGGAAGACTCAAAGTAAAAAACTTCGTAACAGCATTTTTACAAGATCATGAGACTTCTTGGAGCCAAAACTGTAGCTGGGTCTAATTTACTTTTTGAATCAGTGACTACTTCTGATCGCTTGTTTGTCAAACTCAAAAGATAACTAAGTACAATTAATGGTCACAACTATTAGTCTTAATAAAATTAAACTAACACATGACAGCAGTAAAGTAAGTACTATGAAAGTTCAAGATTACATGTTGAATTGTTTGTAAAAAATCATATTTTTTGTTCACTTCAGTGAAAATACCTTGCAGTTTAAATCCCTGTTTAGATTTTGGAACAGTTTGATGATTTCATAATAGAATGAATGTGAGTTTGAACAAAAAGATGTGGTTCACCAAAATAGTGGCATGTTTCATTGCATATGGTATACTGTGTTTTATCGCTTTTGTGGTTGTCCGCTCACAGATCTATTCAGCGTTATGCTGCGCCATGTATCTTGTAGAGTTGAATAAACCCAAGAATATTACATATTACTTAGGATATTTTGCAAAGTTTTCCATATTTCAAATTAGCTGAGATGTGAAAATTTAATGGTTGATTCTAACTGAGTGGCACTCAATTGGAAGGTTACCACACAGCCATGTTGGTATACATACACATACATATAGTATACACCAACTCTATAAAGTATTATGTTTTGCAGTCACGCATTTGTATTATAAGGAATACATGAGCCCTGAAAAATCACAGTCGTGAATCATAACATAAATTTTATAGAAGATACAATGACTACCGGCGTGTGATAGACTCTAGGAAGAACAAATCATTACAGTTGTAAAACAACTCAGTGCAGTCATAAAACGGAAATTTCAAACTTTCCAATGGACATAGGTTGATAAATTTATAAATTTGAACAAAAGTAAAATCAACCACCGCATCTGGTAGAAGGTTGAGCATTACAGACTGAAATACTAACACTTGTACGTGCAAGAAAGATGCATTAAAATATATACTGTAGGTGGATTGATGAGTAATGTAGGGCTCACATGGATGATGAAGTGGCAACAAGTGACAGTTATACCACTAGAATCCTCTGGCATTTAACAAAGGACAGTGACTCATGGAATCATAAGGAGTCAGTGAAATCATACTGAAAGACCAAATGGCCACAAGTAAAGCTATATCATTGATAGACTTGCAGTAAGTAAGAGTTTCTCATGTTGTACACCAGCCTGGTATAAAGCAAAGTCATGGCAGATCAGTTCTTTACTCCATGCAAGTACGACCCAGATACGTTGGCTATTCAACTAACTTCATGATGAAAAAATAGTTATATTTGTGAATTCTTAAAACACATTGTTACTTTTGTTTGTTCGTCTACTTTTAGCGAATTAGCTATATAATTCTGGTATGCAAATAACAACATGCGTAATTTGTTTACATTCTAATGTATATGAAAGTTTTGGTTATTATCATTTAATGGTTGTGTTAATAGTTCAGTTAGTAGTTAAGCTAACAGTTAAATTAACAATTAAGTTAGCAGTTAAGTTAGCGGTTAAGTTAACAGTTAAGTTAACATTTAAGTTACTAGTCATATTAACAGTTAAATTAACAGTAAATTTAGCATTTATGTTAACAGTTAAGTTAATAGTTAACAGTCAAAGTAACAATTAAGTTACTAGTTGATTTAACAGTAAATTTAACAATTAGGTTAACAGTTAGGTTAGCATTTAAGTTAACAGTCAAGTTATCCTCAATAACAGAATGTTTGCAAAATATTTTATGGCCTTAGCTGAAGGCACAGAGAGATTCAAGTGATTAGCTACTGCTCCTGGCTAGTTAGAGAATATGTCAAAAGAAGTTGATTCCATGATATCATCGTTGACTGTTGGACCAAAAATAACATTAAGTAACTCTTTGTATTTAGATAGTCCCTGGTAAGTTTTGCTTGGTTTAAGTCTTTTCCTATATCTTGCAAAAAATCATTAGTACAGCCTTCGTTAGTGCAGGTACCTTATGATGTAACCGCTTACAGACCAAAAATAAACTTTCAGCTTGAAAGAGCATGAACAAAGATGGCAGATCCAGCTACTGTCTCTATCCAGCACTCTTCTTCGCAAACATGTATACAAAACTGTGGACGCTTGGCAATATATTGGTATAATACCAAAGCATACCAATTGTGTTATTAATATTAAAAAGTTACATTAAAAATTTATCACAAACTATCAGTAAGCCCGACATTGCCTGAGATTTGTTCAGTTTCAATCAGACAGCCTGAAGGTAGGTGTTTAAGAGGCTGGTTTTTAGGAACCAAACAGTTTTGCAATCAAAATGTGGGAACACATAGCATTTAATAGACTAACGCACGCAAATGCAAGCACATGTACACATACACTCGGGTTAACAACCTCGCGCACAACCACTTACACACACGCGCAAACACGCACGCGCACACGCGTACCACATACGGGCACCACACCCACGCACCACACACACCACACACGCACCACACACACGCACCACACACACGCAACACACACGGGCACCACACCCACGCACCACACATGCACCACACACGCACCACACACACGCACCACACACACGCACCACACACGGGCACCACACCCACGCACACCCACGCACCACACACGCACACACATGCACCACACACGCACACACACGCACGCACACACAATGATAAAGTGGGATTTATTAATAGAGATAAGAAGAACAAACTGGTAAGGAACGACAACACATTACGCCCCTCATAAAACTCACCCTTAGCTCACATACACCTCTATCCAAATATTCAAACTCTTCATAAACTGGAGGTTGTATAACTCATGGTGAAGCCTTATCCTATTGACAACACCTTATTTAAAAATATATAGTTCATTTTGGCGGGTAATAAATCATTGGATTGGTATGAGGATAGACTGGCATCAGATTACGTCAGATTCAAGCAATTAAACTACGCAAGCAGCGACAAGAGTCTAATGAACTAATCACTATTTGTGTAATGTTAACAGCTCGTTCTGGCTGATTATCTGTTCATAAGCACTCTGTACGATGGCTTCTTGCCCAAAGCTATCCCAAATCATTACGGATATAAAGTGTTCAAGGATTATAAAGGATAAAGAGCATCTCTGTCAATCATATAATGGACTAACCAGTACATGCATTTGCTTGAACTCATTTGATCGAATTCTGTGCACTCACAGAGTTGAGGGTGTTGACTCACTTTATTCCAAATTGTAATAAATTATACTAAGGTAAGTTACATGCACAAATTGGAGCCCATGAGCAACTTGATCTAAAGATGTACACTTGCACTGGTTAATTCTATTTTGTTACGCTTGTAAGAAACATTTACTATAATAAGAGCCGCGTCTGCCTGTTCGAAGCCATCTTTAAAAGTTAGGAAAAAAATTGCTTTCAACTGGATTCAAACCTGTGGCTTTCAGTTAGGTAGACTAACAGTCTACCACTTAAACCGATCAACCACCTTACCATTTGTCAGAATGATTGTGCAGTCGATTGGTTATTACAGGTGACAATCTTTCACGGCACACCGGACTGTCTGGGTACCAAACTATAGAAAGGAACAGTACAATAAAATTTTACCAGTTTTAGGTTAGTTCTGTCAAAGCAAATTGAAAAGCGTAACATAGTTTTACAAATATATGAATCGCTTAACGATACCAAGCGTGAACCTTCTTCAAAAAGTCATTAGAACCATTTAACTTTCATTCTGGAAAACAACGATGGTGATTACTTTTGAAAGGCTTTTTCCGAAATAATAAAATAAATTACTTGTAGACTGCATATTAATACAAGTGACAGTGGTCTTTCTATACCAGTCTGACAGCTTTTACTACAATTGATCAACTGCTGTTTATTGTCGCTGTCAATTCTCTGTCTATACTGTTTCCAGTAAAATTATAGCAAAAAACCCGGCAGATGCCTTTCATTGTTCATGTTTAACTACACTTCCCAAAGCTACTGACTCTTGGACTATATAATAGTTACTAACACAAACAGTGACCTCTTATATAAGCATTCAGATATTGACTCCACGATGTTATACTTCTTGCACAGCAACTTTTGTGTCATCTACAAACTCACATAACTGTACATCGCTGTTTGAGCTTGCCTTGCCAGTGAATGAAAATTTTTAAATCAAACAGTTTCAAAGCCATTGCGTAATTGTGTCACCTAGTCGACATGGAATGTGCTGGTCTTTTAAGAATTTTCCTTCAGGTGCCAAACATATCCAAATTGACTTTGATAATTTTTTTCTAGGCCTGGAATGGTCAATGTTTTTTTTTCAACGTTTATATGGCTATTACATTGTGATAAACCGCTGTAAATTAAAAAACTTGTATAAACTTTTATTAATGAAGTCAGGTAGACAAAAGACTAAAGAACAAGACTCCTGGAGATTTCAAAGCTTCATGCAACTGAAAGAACAGGTTTTGAACGTATAATGTTGAAGAGCCAATCTACAGTGGACTATAGTAGATGAATGCCACGTCATATGTAGTGGTGTCCAGTCGACAGGGAAACCTGCAATAAACTGCCAGAAAAGGAATGAAACTGCTTCCTAAAGCATCTATCATGGATCGGAACAAGACTAGCTGCTTGTGAAAGTATTATTGCAAAAATTATTCTTATGAACTTTTTCATTGCCATTTGCATCAGATGCAAACATAAATCACTCAAATGTGCTGAATATCCTAAATCCTTATGAACTTCCTATAAACAAAATAAAATCTGCATTGCATAAAACTCATTCAACGTCTTAGAGTCACCAACTTGTGAAATATTGCTTATTCAAATGTTGCATGTGATGATCTACTAATTGCTACATAATACTGGATTATCTATAGTATATTGCTCTAATCCTCCAAATAATTAAATGATCCAGAGGATACACAAATTATTCTCACCTAACACAGGATGTTGCTAAAGAGCTACTCAATTACTGAGTTGACTGCTGCGCTAAGAGATGGCTGAGAGGACGGGAAAGCCAAGGCTTCTAGAATACTGTATGATTTTTGCTGTCTCATTATGTTTGGCAACCATATCGGTATAATCTGTACAGTAGGATAGTACAAATTGGCAGAAATGACTAAACATTAAGTGAGGTGGGTTCAGATGAGATTATGCTATACTAGGACTGTATTGTATAGTGTACCATGTAGTCGTTTATATAATCGAAAGGTAAAGGCTGATTCACACTCTATTGTCATATCTCAAAGTTGTCCTCTCGACAATTATTAGTCAACTATATGCACAGTAAGCCAATAGTATCGTCAAGGCACCGCGGATACATCGGAAAAGATGGCAGCTGTCAGACTTTCCCGATAGCCCACCAAGCATCCACAACACGCTGTAGAATGTGCACCACTTCGCTGACGGTGATTGGCTGTCACAAATTGCTCGATCTATATCGTCTTTCATCACAGCTGCTGCGGGGCTAGTATTTTATCATTTTCGTGACCGCGCTCTATAATGAGAATGCTATGCTGCAGACTATTCGCTGATGTAAACTCTGATGGGTTTGTGATAGTGTAAACAGTTTTATCACAGATGATCACCGAAGTATTGTGTGATTAACACTGACATGCAGTGATATAGTGTGTACCAACCTTAGAGAACTGTCAACCAGGTTCAAAGGAATGGTTATACATTGCGTAAGAGGACCAAATGAGGTGTGCTTGTTACATGTGCCCTCCAAGTTTCGCATCAGCGGGTGGGCATGAGCTCAAAGCTGTAGTTGAACCAATAAAATATATGTTCATGTTGTAAATTTTTTTGTTCCCTAGTCAGCCGAGATGGAGGGACACTGGAGATAACCCGTTCAATTAGTCTGGTTTGAACAGCGCCAATATCTTCTCTGACTCTACTCTAATGAACCATGCGAGTTAATGACATGTCACATTATAGGTCTTTGTCATTGATTACCAGCATCACTTGTGCATATTGCATAGCCACATGTACCTGCCTTCGATGGATCGGATTACCCATCTAACAAAATTACAAGAGCTAGCAACTTCTTAGTAAGCACTTCACTAGGTTAAATCTCAGTTGTCGGCCAATCACCGTGTAATAATAGTTGATAGACTTGGATCAGCCAATTTTTTTTCTTGAACTCTTTTTAATATATAGACTACTATGGCACACCTGTGTATATACGTAGAGTGGAGGCTAAGTCAGAGTCGTGCTACCTTCACCTGCACCTTTTAGCTTCAAGGGACGGCCAAGTATCCCAGCCACTGCAATATTTGACCATCCAAACACGCAGCTTTGACAAGCAAGAATTTTGCTTCTCATTGATGGCTAATTTTATCCAGTTCTATAATCAAAGGCAACTGCTGAGACTGGGAAAGTGGTGATTGATTACTAAATCCTGTCTAGTTTTTTCTAATAGTCCTCTGATGCTATATAGGGCAATATATATCTTAGGGTTATATACCTCTAGACAACCTACTGACCACCGTGTAAGCGCCATGGTAGATGACGAATTTAACTGAAATGCTTGTACATGTATCTCTAGTTACACGATTTCTCTCAGCTATGAACTACCTGTAAAGTGCCAAGCCTGCTCAACCGAGGCCGTGTTGTGAAACCCAATGTTTCATTTCCCTAAAACCAGCCTGATCTCTCACAAGCACCTGGAGTTCATATGCATGAGGATATGAACAAGCTAGCATATGTACCAGCCCTAAATACTTGCACGTGATAAGCCGTCACGGTTGACCTTGAACATCGAGTACAATTTGTGGCGCATTTATGTTTTATTAGATAGGAACATTTTATTTTATACTATGCATTACCTAACCTAATAGACACTGTTACAACTATCCAACAAATTATCACCATTCCAACACCGATAAAAGTACGATAGTCTAGTAAACAGGAAGTTATCCTATCTTCATAATCAGAGCTGAATAAAGGAGAATGAATGAAAACGATCGAGATATCACCCACTAAATACTGCACAATGTATTCTAAGCAACCATTAGCATTAACAACACGCTATTTATCACTAGACCCACAAGTATTGACACAAGGCAATATGGAATTGTAACATTAGTAGCATATAAAATCATAGTTGAATGTGTTATGAACATAGCCTTTGATCCACAACATAAGCGACTAAGATAAGATATGTGATTGAGGAGGATGCTAGGATGGGCTTATTTCGGCACTTGCTGACTGGGCAACATAGGCATGGGCACCCCAGCTGTCGTGTTCTGTCCAGTCATGGCTGCATTAGGTCCGAGCAGCAACTAGAAAAGAATCAATGGCTAATTGGATACAAGAACTTCGTAAAATCAGTGTAAAAATTTTGTCTTAAACTATTTTCGATTTAAATCTTTAAAAGTGAAGTCAGATCAATGACCCGAATCAGGATTAAACTTTAACAAGAAATGTACAGGAGTATAATGCTTAGAGAACACATCTTGTAGACAGGAGTATAATGCTTAGAGAACACATCTTGTAGACAGGAGTATAATGCTTAGAGAACACATCTTGTAGACAGGAGTATAATGCTTAGAGAACACATCTTGTAGACAGGAGTATAATGCTTAGAGAACACATCTTGTAGACAGGAGTATAAAGCTTAAAGAACACATCTTGTAGACAGCAGATTCAACCATTTCAAAGATGAACCATGATAATTGCAATGAATAAAACCAAAGTTGGAAACCAAAACCAAAGTTGGAAGTCAAAACTAAAGTTAGATAAGGGTGTTGGTAGCATACTAGGATCTGTCTTGAGACACCATACACTACCCATCACTATGTTTCCATGTCGCGCATGATGCACAAATTTGAGCTAATCCCCAAGTTAACCGTTAACGTCATAAATCCGCAAGCTAAGCAAGTTTTGCGATTCGCAGAACTTTATCGAATCCATCATGCTTGCGAATCATAGAAACAGCACTTGCGAATGATGCGAATTAAAATACTGCGCCAGCTATTCAATTTTAAACAGTTTCAATATTTCCGTCGTCCTTTCTCGATCGAGTTTCATGCCTTCGCATCGTTAATTATTAACTTATAATAGAATCCCTTACCTTTTTTCAACAAAGCACCGGAGTCAATCCGCATCATGCAAATGTACATAGAAACACAAAATGCACATGGTAACACAACTCTAAAACCGCATGGTAGGCTTCATGGAAACATAGTGCATATGCAAGATGTAGGAGTGCTTGATGTTTATGGCTGTCACTTTGTCATGATTGACTAGCTGATCGACAGCAATTATGTTTTAAAATGAAATTTAAAATTAACTGTCAATAGCTTAATTTATAATAAAAATCAATTGACTTGAAAATAAAATAAAGCAATTCAAAATAAGCCATTTTGAATTGCAGTTTTTTTTATAAAATCCAAAAATTTATACCATACATGTATATTAAACTATATAATTTATATTACAAACACCATATAAAACTTAATTTGCATAAATATGAAGGCTAAAAGCTTGCACTCATGTTTGAGTCATCCCATGTCCATTGCAGAGCGTCCGTTGCAAGGATGATATTCGCACTAACACTTCACAATGCCTCTTATTTTGCACTCTGATGCGCTTCAGCCTTTGAAAGACATGTAAGGCTGTCATAATTTCTGTATAGGAATGTATAATCTGTGCCAAGCTAACCCAGGGCATCAAGTAAATTCATCCAAGGCGCCTGGCCTCTGTAAAAACTAGTCCATAAAACAACTATTTTTAGAAGCTTGGTACCAATCTATAAAAAGTCTTTTTGGAGAATATAAAGCAAAAACCGCTTTTAATCTATCTATGAGAGATGATATGAAAGGTTTAAAGAGCAAATAGGAGTCGTTCCCACGACATGTCTATGTGATCATCAGGACTGTTAAAATGACAGTACAGAAGCAAATGCGTCGATATTTGGCATTGATGTGGCGAGCGGCATATGAGCCGATGTACGCAGCGACATTAAAACTGATGTAACCAGAACGTTTTTAAGATAACAACAGAGTATAACCTAGAAGCTAGGTCGATAATCAATTTGTCGATAATCCATTTTAATTTGTACTTCACATTTGGTCAGTTACTATTTAGCACTGGCTATTTTTTGAAATTAACAGAATTCAGGTTGCCTTCTTCAAAATAAACGTATTATTTGCTATTAAAAATGCAAGCTGATTATTTTAAATGCCCTTAACCAACATAAAATAACAGATAGTAGGTTTTACTGTAAATTAGCCATATTAGTTATCGTGAATTAATAAATTTATGGCTGAAACACAGACAACCTTACCAAATGGTAAATCTGGGACTAGGGTCAGTGCAAAGAAATATTAAAAAGCCACAAAGTGTTACCAAATATACATACCGACTTCTCCTGGGCTTTTTGTGCATCGACCATTTCTTGCCTCGTTGACTCTAGGTTGTATGGCAGCAGACCTATTATGGCGGAAGATATAATAAACCAGCCTACGGCTCTCGAGATACCATAGAGTGCAGTTGTACCTGTAAAAATTGGCGTAGGAGGGACTTTAAATACACAAATATAACTTAATTTAAGGAATGTAATCAATAACTAATCAAAAGATATGAATTACTTTATTCTACAGACTTTATAGAACATAATAAATGTATAAAAAATATATGCTATAAGATGAGAATTCCTATCAAAAGTTTTGAAATGACCAAAGATAACATCTCTGTGATCCTATCAGGGTACTTGAGATTTAGTCAAAGTATGTGAGAGAATAATGAATTTTCCCAGACGACCTGGCTAACCGCCTCACAGAAAATAGCAGTATGTACGAACACAACACACTAAACAAAATTTGCTGTGATGTCCGCAGTGCAGTAACCGTATCTTTCTCCAGGCAAATTCTGGCTAGTTGGATGAAAGCTAAATATATGTACTGTACATAAGGCTCCCAACAGGTACTAGACTTGACATTTTCCAAATTACATTTTCGAATTACAAAATCTTATTTTGTAGTAATTTTTTGAAAGAGTGGCTTATTTTTTTTAACTAACTTACACCCGCTGTTGCATATATGGCTTTCAATCCATATATTGGTTTCCTTCAAGAAGGTTACGGTGAAACGATAATTTTGAAACAAGAGCTGTAAGCATCGGGGACCAAAAGAATTCTGCAGTTAAGTACGACCAGTTTACATAACTGGTAACTTAGACAGCCTCACATATACTATAGCAATAACCTGGCTTACAATTTAAAGCTCAGCTTAATATGTTATTTGATGGTCCACATAATAACGCACAAAAATTGAAATGTTAGAACCGATGACATCTCATATCAACAATGTATAGATAAATATTAACTTTATTTACACAGGTCAAGGCCGTTCAGAGCAAATTAGACTATGAGACAAAAAACAAAAAGATAGCCACTGAGGTAAGTGCAAACCTTCTCACCATATGGGTAGTAAGACAGAATATTACAGTGGCATTGCGAAGCAAGTTCCCACCCACGAAAACGTCCCAGCAATGTCTTAAAACAGAAGCGAATGCGTCAGACACCATTAGGTATGAACAACAAACCATTATCTAACAAAGAATGAGAGAAGCAACAACAAGAATTGTTCTACTCGGGGCACCAACTAATCTGACAGCTCATCAATAGTTTGCTAATCCTTGAGGTGAATCCTAATCTTACCGGATTTACTCATTGAAAATACTGAGCACGCTCCCTGCCTAACTTTCTCGGGAAACATCTCAGACAGGCCGACCAATCGCTCGTAGTACGTCTCATCCAGCTGTAATCATAGTTGTTCACTTGACGCAACACCAGTTCGTATGTCAAAATCTAAACAGTTTGCTTTATGAATCAGGTCTCTTTGAAATATTCTCTAGTAACACACATGAGAATGAATTTGACTAGCTAACTGGATGATAACTAAATTACATGTATTTGCAAAACTAAAATGCAGACTTGTTTTAGCTACAAAATATTTCGTTGTATGTAACATCTTTAGCCATGTCTGCTATAGCATGCGATTGAAACCGAGTCAAGCCTAGTGAGCAATGCAAAAATAAACCGCTAATTTAATTAAAAACAATAACCTATTACAGTCATACTGCGATATATGAATGTCCCAACATACGAATGTCCCAACATACAAATGTCCAAACACACGAATGTCTCAACATACGAGTGTTCCAACATACAAGTGTCCCACCATACGAATGTCCTAACATATGAGAAATTTGAGATACAAGGAAAACTCTGAGCAAATTTTGGCCTTCAGATATGAGACAAATTGGAGATATGGGCATACAAGACGGTTCTTGATGCCTGGGTAAGCAAGAGGTCACTTAAAAAAGGCTGACTAAAAGTTAAAGCGAAAGTGAGTATAAGTCGAGATGATAAAAAATTAACGCAGAGACCAATTTTGAATTTAGTTTATTGTTAAGTTTAAAATTAAGTTTAGAACTCATTTTAAGTGTCTGTACATGGTAAGCCGAATTAATTTAAGTGAAATTTAAAGTATGTTATGTTACATAGCGTCACAAACATGTAGCGTGTCAAACGTGTTGCCATCAAGTCTCGAAGGTAAAAACTCCATACAGTACTGTACATAATAACGCTACATTTTATTGCATATAATATATATATAATATATATATATTGCATAACCACTAGATAGGTATTTGTTATTTTGTGAACATAGGTTGTGAATTCAAACAATTAAAAACACATTTCCATTGCAATATCCGGCTTTAGGTGGTTTTTCAGATGGTAAGAGCCGATCAATTTGCATTTACTTACTTTATATAGGAAAATTTGATATATGAGAGAATTGACATACCAACTCAGTCCCGGAACGAATTAAGCTCATATGTCGACGTATAACTGTATATCGAAAACAGTGAGCATTTAGAATACCAAGAAGAATCTGGAGAGCCTGTAGCTGTTATGTACTGTGGACAATACATCAAAGTATGTTTACTGTGTGCGTCATCGAATTTTGTAAAAATAATGGGATGAACGCCTGGCTTACTTAGTGTCTTCCTGGTTTCAACTAGAATTAGTTTTTCATCTTAATTCTTTCAATGCAACAATAGAATGCTTAAGAAGAATAACTCCCAAGTGTAGGCTTAAAGAGAAAACAACTCCAAATATTACTAGGTGTACAGTTGTTGATCATAGCAGCATTCCTTTTATTAAACTTTATAAAAATTGCAGCTAATTCACAAAACCAAAATTTGTGAAGCTCTAAAAATTTTTATAATTTTTTATAAATGGCCATATCTCAAAAACTGCTTCATCAATCAAAGCACGACGATTGTTTTTGTGGTTACTAAGTACCCATCTTACAAACAGTGTACCAAATGTCGACTCTACATTTTTTGTGCATAGCGCTCCTCTAAAGCCACTACTTTAAATAGCGGCATTTGATTTACCAAAGATTTTCGCAACTATTTATAGCGTACCGGCCAGCTAAGATAGTTTAATATAACAATAAGACCTCGAAGCAATGACTTCTGTCAATCATAAACTGTGATTAAACAGATTCTTAGCTAAAATCGGTACATGTATCTCTTAGGAAGGCAAGAGCTTACAATAGTCATTTTATACTAATGTTAGCTCTAAGGGAATTATATCCCGCTCTGCTACAGCTTATTGTAGAGTGATGAGCAGAAATGAAAGCTTCTTGACAAATCTTTCAACAAAGCTAGCTTTTGATATGAACATTAAAATACGAACTTTACTTGTGGCTACTTTTTAAATTTTTGTTATAAATCATTTAAAATATTATTTATTGAGAGTTATCTTCTCTTGAATGCACACTACGCAAAAGGGGATGAAGAGAATGTTAAATGAATAGTGTAAAGTAAGACATATTATTTTAAAATATTATTTTTTTAAATGTTATTTTCATATGTTTAATAACTGAATGCATAAAATTTTGCAAACCCTAAGCATTCTGTGACAGCAAGTGAAATACATATAAAACATTTGTTTGTAATTTGTGAATTTCACGCATTATGTGTAATCTATATTAATAAATCCCACTTTCTCATTCTGTATGTGTATTAGACAGCGTAAACGCTATGCATTTCCACATTTATTCGCTAATTTCGTCTAAGCTTCACACGCATATGCTCATATGCTCTTCCGCCATATCACAAAAAATCATCGGTTAGAAAACTCCATCTGGTTCCTGAGCACCAGCTGCTTAAACACCGACTTGATTAATCTGATTAGAACTCAAGAATGCGCCTTCGCATGCATAAAGGACAATTGCCCTCAATGGATGTGTTTAGGGATTGTTGTCCCGAAAGCAATACATGTAGCAATTTGCGTTGAAAATCTACACACGTGTTGCGGGCTATCTGTTTGAAAACGAAAAAAATTTCTGGCAACACCCGAATTAATGCTAGTCACATCTAAATAAATATTTTCAATGGTGTAAATACAATATGAATAGTATCATGTAAAATTGAGAGGTTATCTTCAATGATAGCAGTACTGTTGTGCATACAACTACACTACTTGCGATATACTATGCTACTTTAGCCGTAGTCATTCAGAAGAATTGCTAGACCGGCAAAAATTCTTCATTTTAGAAGCAAACAACCCCAAGGTGCACTGCTTTGATCGATACTCGGTAAGCCTGCTATCATAAGATATAGTTCGGGAAATAATGTTAGATGGAAAATGTTTGTTTCATGTGATACACACTTTGTTTACTGATGTGCCCAATATACCTATTTGTGCAATGTATTGATGGTGTGTTATTTGGAGTAAACAGCACAATTATATGTTCAAAAAAGTGACCCTACAATATTTTTTATGAGCCTAGCATATTTATTCAGGTTTATAATTTGTACATCCACATTCCTCCTAAATTGGAATGAATACTGTCAAATGTTCCAAGCTACAAATAGATATGAATACAGTGCAACCTCAGGATACGATTACCCTGATATACGATTTATTCACCTTACGGAGTGGAACATGATGATTTTTTCATCTTACCATACGAATCATTTTTCACAATACGAATTCAACAAAATTTTCGCCCGAGTTCAAATGTGGCAGTCGGTGTGGTGTGCTTATTATGTATGTCAAAATAACAGACGCCAAAATGCTGTTCACCGAAAATATTTTCACAACGTCTGAAAAAGACACAATGACCAAGTTCTCT
This sequence comes from Watersipora subatra, assembly GCF_963576615.1. Taxonomy (NCBI): domain Eukaryota; kingdom Metazoa; phylum Bryozoa; class Gymnolaemata; order Cheilostomatida; family Watersiporidae; genus Watersipora; species Watersipora subatra. The sequence goes on from NC_088716.1 coordinate 53,125,642, forward strand.
AAGTTCAGCATTCTCGTGTGTAAAACGGTAATATTTCCCTTTAAAACCAGTAACAAAGTAGGAGTTGCGATCTCGTAGAACAGAAAATGAGTGGTCAGACAACTTCTCTTAGCCTGCTAACAAAATCCACTTCATTACGAAATTAGCATCGCACTGGCTTTCTTGCCAAATTAGGTTGAAAAATGTTTTAAACAGGTCCGCTAAAATTAATAGTGAAAGCGAAGAAAGAAACTGATGAGTGAAAAATTTTTAGTGAAAAAAAGTGAAATTCAGTAAAATAGTTAAAAATACATACTAAAGCTCAGCTTTAACTGTGGGTGTTTAGTAAGCTAAGCTTACTTGAGGTGAATTCAAAGTTTATGCTATACATATATCTGTTTTGAAAGTAAGAACTCCCTATGGTACATTATAATGTTACATTTTACTGCAGATCATAATCACTAAATACAATAAAGTTACTGTAGGTAACTATAGTTACTATGGTTAACATACTATTTTGTTACTAGTTTTAATATGTACAGCATGCACAAAGTTTTGATTATAATTACCAGGGGAAGTTAGCATTATATAATTACTATGGTTTCTATATCCCCACAGACGATTTTTTTCACTATACGATGCCAACCCTGGAACGAATTAAAATCGTATTCTGAGGGTGCACTGTATAACAGAATATCTGCCAAGCAATTCCTTCCATCTTTTTGGTTCATACTAATCATTAGCATATGACCCTGATCAGACATATTTTGAGTAGACTCACTATAAACACCTTTCAGTGTGTAATCTATGTACGGATACGGCTAGCTGGAATAATGCATGCAGTCCAAGCATAATGTCGTCTTTCAATTAATATCTATCATGTAGGTGTGGGTCCGTGAGAATATGAAGATGTTCAAGCAACACTAAATTGGACTAACTGTAAGGCGATTGCATAGGGCACTTTTCAGCGAGACCTTGTTAATAATAATGTTCACTAGACTAAACCTGGATATACTGCTAAATCCTGTTAGTGGTGAGATCTGAGCCACCCTATGCAATCTCCACATTACTACAGACAACTAAATATCGTGGACTGTTGTTGTGTTCAACCTTCATCCAGCAAATATCAAGCCAAATTTAATTTATTTGTATGCTAATGCCCATTGCTTGCTGAACATTATTGGCAAACAGATTTCACTAAATTTATATAAAATTTACAAGTTCATTAGTGACTTAAAAACTGTAGACATGAGCTTCATGGTGTATAACATATCATTTTATGCTGTAATATGTTTACTGTTTATCAGAACTTTTATTCTATTGTAAACAAGTTAACAACATTCCCAAAATAATCTGAGAAGCAAGATTCTAAATCTTCAGAGCTTAATAACTAAAACTCGTTTCATCTACAGTACTGTATTTTTGTTATGACTGTGAGGCAGAGTTTCTGCATCATGCTGACAAATGTCAGCTCTTGCTTTTAGCCTCAAATATATTCTATGAGATAGGGGAATGGGGAACGTTTCAACGCGAGGAGCGTTGAAACACACCTAAATTTCTTGCTTGTTCCCATCATTTTGAATTGTTATCTTACTAACTACAGAGCTTTCTAGGTCATCTTATGCAATATTTTGATTGCATGAAATGAAAAGAACAGCAATTTAAGTGAGCAATGATTTTGTAAGATTTATTGGTAAATTTTTGCTCTTTTATTTTTATATCAAAATTTAGAGAACTGCATATCTCCTTTGTACATTATCCCATGTTAACAACAGTCAGTAGAGACAACTATAGACATGTTCTCTTGACAATGCACCCACCAACTTCATGATGTTACATCATACTGAGTTGAGATGAACATTTAGATTACTCGATTCATTTGGGTACGTTGAAACACAAAGGGTATGGGGCAAGTTGCAACATGCTTTAATGATAAAAATAGAAGGGCAAGTTGCAACATGTCTCAAACTTGCCCCTCTATTCTTATGGAGGAAAACAGCTCAAGTAGCGTTGAAGCTTTGAACCCCTAAATTTCTGGACAATATTGAAATCCCGACTGCAAAAGCTAACATATAGAAAGAAAAGTTTGATCTTTAGATCAACATGTACATATGTTTTGTTGTACTGTGAAAGTTCGTTTGTCGCGATTGTTGTACACAGGGTTCTAAAGTTCATAACCAACTTTTTTCAAGTTTTTCTTGCTCAGATAATTAGTGGAAATTTGAATTGTTGGGCTGAAAACAAAATCCAAGAAAACACGATTCCAAAACTAAAATTTACTATGAAAGTCAAGGACATTTCAACGTACCCCATAGGATGTTTCAACGTAACCAGACCTGCCAACCCAAGAGTGGGGCAATGCGTGAGATTTGGTTTTTGGGCAATTGATGTATCAATGATAGTATATATAAAATTGTGGAAATTGGGACAAAAATCTCACGCATTTTCATTTTTTCTTTGGGGTGATTGCGTGAGTCTCACGCCCAATGCGTGAGAGTTGGCAGGAATGAACGTACCCCCTACCGGGGCACGTTGACACACCAATTATGCATTTAGTACTTTTGTGAAATTTTCCAAAGTTGGCAACCAGCAGAATTGGCATACGTATATAAAACATATTTCTGCATCCTATGTAATTATCTAAATTATATTCCAATATTTTAGTAAAACTTAATAGCCAAAAATGCATTTTTTGTTGCAACGTGCCCACCATCCCTAGTCTATTTCAACAACAAAGCTAAAATATGGCAATACCAACAAGTTTAACAAAACATAACTCATATCAGTTATGTAAATAGTAATAACAAAATACTAAATAACAGGTGACAAATCAGCCCTTCGATTCCTGTTAAACGGTGAAACCTACCTCATCATCGCATTCTATCGACTTTTGGTGTCCTGGTACTTGTGACATGTTATTTTTTATTCAAAATAAAAAGTCGCAACGGTATTAAACATAAACTAGTTAATTTATTCAATTACGTAAATATTATTGGATGCAAATTATACTTTGAATAATATGCTTTTGCTTTGTTGCGTTTTGCGAATGGCTGAAGCAATATTTCTCCTACAAGATAGCATGGAATTGTTCGCGTACAAAGAAGTCCAGTTGGAGTCGCTGCCTTCCCGGTAGTCTTCAAGCGTTACCTTCGTATATGGGTGTGTTTTCGTAAAAAATTGTTAGGTTTCGATCCACATAATGACGAAACCTATGGTATTTATAGTTTCGAAGACAGTATTAGTAATAAAGAAGACAACTCGAAATAGAATAACACCCAGGGATAAACGTGAATCCAGATCAGCTTTTGAGGGGCACAATGTCGACCACATACCTGCCAACTCTCACACATTGGGCGTGAGACTCACGCAATCACCCCAAAGAAAAAATGAAAATGCGTGACAAATGCGTGAGATTTTTGCCCCAATTTTCACAAGTTTATATATACTATCATTAATACATCAATTGTCCCAAAACCAAATCTCACACATTGCCCCACTTTTGGGTTGGCAGGTCTGGTCGACCATTCCACCAAACCTAACGACTTATTAATGTAGATCATGAAATATATAACTGTTATGCTAAAAAATGGATTTTATTGTTAGCATCTCAAAATCTCCCTATATCTTAGTAAATCCACCATCGAATTTCCAGTGATGTAGTGCTAACCTTTTTTTTAACTATAACTGTAAAGTTGAGATAAGTGGATGTAGGCGACCAAAAGTCGCAACGCGACTCCACTGCCACGTAGTGGCTGTTGGAACAGCTGGTGGCTTGGGAGGTGCTGTAAGCCCCCAGTGGGGTCCGGGGCGAGGCCTCGGCTGCCAAAGCCTTACAGGGCTTTAAAATCATGTATATGATATGAGAAATGAGCACATCTGTAGTAATAAATAAGTTGAGAAAATAATAAAAATCAATGCCATTAACCATTGTCCTTTAGTACAAATGCTGACAGCCATTGGTATGCTGTAAACTGATCTTAGCCTTTGTTGTAGACAACCAATTAGGATCACAATCTTGTCATGTTACATGAACATTACAACACTGTATCGTACTGTATGCTGCTTTTATATTGAATGGCTATTGAATGTCGACTATAATGACATTAGTGTACTTGAATCAATGAAATAGAGCTATAATATACCTTGAGAATTGGCAAAGTCTAAAATTTTTTAACCCTAACTATTGTTATACATGTACTTAAAAACACACAAATTTTCTAACCATAACTTGGTTAGGGAGAGTTAGGGTAGCACTACATTACTGCGAATTTCCCTCTGACAATTTTTATATTCAACAGTACCCTAAAAAGACAATCTACTTCTAAATTACTTGGCCTTATCATCAATGACTCTTTATCATGGCTGGACTACATCTCATTCATTTCAAATAAAATATCATCTAACCTACGTTTATTTTACAACATTCATCATCTTATGAACTTTGATACTGCCAGACTATATTACTATAATTTTATCTATTCCTTTTATTTTGTAAACTGCTTTTTAGTTAGTTTACTTGCTGTGGTAACTTTTGGAAAACATGTTGTAAAATATGAGTATTGATTACCACAATAAAGATTGCTCATATATATTTTGTTGCCATGATAAAAAATTATTTTACTGTTTTTAAGCTATGTGAGTTCCATTGAATTGAAAGTAAAATAGATGGATATACCCTTATCTATATAAGTATGATAAGATACATATATGATTACAACATTTGCTAAACTGCTCTGCGAGTAATGTAAGTTCTTTATAAATCTTTAGTTTTTTGCTGACTCTTTGTTGAGTTTAATAGATTTCAATGTATTTAGCGACAAAATCTGTTTGAATTAAATTTTTTGAAACACCATAGTTTGTTTTATGTAGGTTTGGCCCAACTTCGAATTCATATGCTACTTCAATCGTTTCTTTCACCTACATGTATATAAAAACTTGTTAAAATCCATTGACATAATATTATGCTATGTAATATGTATAGAGAAAAACCTGTGTAAAGAGGAAAAAAAGAACTGCACACTCAAATCTCAAAGAGTAGCTCAATGAGCAGGTATAGTTGATACACTCTTACACTGATCATTGAGCAACCGCAATTCATGGCTGCTGAAGATTTTACCTTCTTCCCAATTTCTGATACTACAGGCATATGCTTGATTAACTTATCATTCTTGTCAAAGTTATATTATAAACATAAAACAGGGTGATAACTGTAAAATAATTTTACATTCATGAGGGTTAACATCACATATGAAGGAGTTATTATAGCAATACCAGTGATGCACTATAATGTATAACTGTAGCGATTTTGTTAATTAAAAATTCAGCCAAGTCGAGTTTTTTTCTAGATGACCCATTCAGCTGAAAAAAGTCAAAAAGTTTGATCCGCTTGCTTATAATTGTTTGCCAATGTAACGCATGACTTTGGTGTCTACATGTTAAAAAATGTTGTAATATACAAAATAAAAATTAGTTATTAGTAGAACGGAATAAAAAAGAAAAATACAAAACTATGTAATATATAATGTCACATACTATTATATACAGCTTTAAAAAGAATAAATTAAGACCTATTTTCTGTGAGCAGGAGAGCAATAAAGAAGTTGTCCTCACCATGAGAAGGCAAAATGGAACTACATATAATGCTTTCAATTTATGCTGGCATGAGAAGCTAATTGCTAAGCCTACTACTAACTTTTACAAGATTATTTCGAAGTTGAACTTTACTTCCAGTAAATTCCAGATTTTTCGGGAATATGGTAAAAAATTTCATGACTTATAATCAAGTTGTTATTACATGCCTTAAACTACTATTTAAAAGGGCTGAAGTTCACAAATTGGTGAAGAATACTTTATGAATATATTCTAAACTGAATTTAAAGTTTGATTTGAATGCCATGTTCATGCTAATCAATCAAATAGCTAGGCAGATACCATAACCGAGACCGCTCTTTCCCACCTCCGGCTAAACAGAAAAAGCCTTTACTTATCAGTAGCAACTAGAAGAGGGGTTTAATTAGAGGGGGTAGAGTTTAATTCGGAATAGAAATACATGTAAATGATGAGTAGCACACAAGCATCAGAGGTATAAAACAACAATTTACTGTGCAAATAAATTAAAACACTTGTTTTTCATTCTAATTTATATTTTAAAATAATTTTATAATTTTACTAAAGATTATTTGAAAAATAAGAAAATAGACTCATTTTGGCTGACAGAATGCTGCCCAGTCTAAATAATGTTAGAATACTTATTTACCGATGATTGACTTTTTATACCCTATTTAAGGCCTTGATTCCAAGGCTAGTTTACCATAATAACTCCCTCCACTCTAAGTTAATTGCGTGGTGGTCACAACAGGAAGGACATACACAAGCTGGTGACAGCATTATTACAAACAAGCAATCATAATTTTTCCAAAGAATTTTCTATTACTTTATACACACTTGAAGGAACTCCTGGAGGCTAAAGTTATGCGGGGCATATCACTTTTTTATGTTTTATTACTGCGATGCAAATTATTTTGGTCGTCAGAGAGTCTAGATAAGCTAAAACTGGAGCTAATCCTAAATGGTTTTTAGCATACTTTTATACCCATTAATCATGATCAATGTGTATTCTTCAATCTAATTCGATAAAAATAACAAACAACCTGATCATATCTTCATCATCATTATCCCTGTTGCAGCTCATCAGCGCATAAATGCAACAGCTGCCTTATTTTGGTTTTATTGAGCTCATCTGTTTTAGCCTGTGTTCTCCAAAGTGTTTTATTCAAATATCTTTGGACAAATGATAAGTAGATCACATAAATAGCAGCAAAAAATTCGACTGGAAGTAATAAGGATGAAGTTGTATTAAACTGTCCGTGAGACAAACTTGAACTCAGATGCCCAATGAGAGTGACTGTTAGAGACACTGAAGCTGTAACTGCCATCCGTTTTAACCACCATTTTATAGCTGTCATGACCTCTGTAAAGAATTTCCTGACAAGTAATTTGGTGAAAAGAAATCAGGTATTTAACTTTACTTTTGTTTATCCGTTAGTCTAAACAAACTCATTTTGAATAAATTGTAAAAAATGGAAGTAATAATAAAGTAATAAGAATTTTGGGTGTAACCCTAAAGTTTATATTGACATCATATTCGATGTGCTATAACAAGTGGAAAGGTCATATAAAGGTCATATTGTGAACTGATAAAAAGATAGTTATCTTATTGAGGCTCTCCCATTTCTGTGAAAAAAGTCAAATATAATTTATGAGCTATTCTTTGAGGAAACAGATATTTGAAATTGTGAATAATTGGCTGATTATTCATAGAGGATTCTGGCGGATATGAAAATATTCCTATAAGAAAAATGAAAAACAATGCGTATCCTAGTATAAAACGTGATTAAGCATTCCATGTTTGTGCATTTGATCAACTGAAAAAAGTTTATTTCATTCATCAAATAACAAGCAGAAATGTAGAAAACTGCAAGTCAATTCTTATAATTCATTGAGACTAGTAATAAAACGGAGATCATTCATCTATCGTAACACGCAAAAAGCCCTGATGCTGAACGCAGCTAATCTGCAGCATTAGGCATCAGAAGCAAACTTGTTTTCATTTTTAAAATTCACATATTTACAAATCAATAAAATTTAATTGAGGAAAGTTTTTTCAAAACTGAATGCCTTGAACATATTAAATTTGTAAACCGAGTAATTTTATTGGAAAAGTTTTACCAATTGCTGAAACAAGTAAGCATATACCAGGAACAAGTAACAAAGGCTAAGAAAGCCTATGGTCAACCGCCTCAGGATAGGCATTATAATTTTGTTCTGCTGACAAAATGCCTTTCCCATCATAAAACCTTCGAGTTGTCGTGGGCTGGTTTTAGCATCATGAAATAATTTATTAAGGCAATAACACTTAATTCAAAGTAATTAAATATTTTATCCGTACTTTTATGACCCTTAATAATTTCGTATAGTTTATATCCAGTTTTATCACAACAAACTCCCAACATAATCTAAATTCACACGATAGATTGTCGCCGGTTTAAAAAAAAACTTTATGTGTAGACTGTTTGTTGATTGTCTGACTTCTATTTCAACTGCTCAACCCTTACAGTAGCTTCTGGATGTATATTTACCATTTATGTTCAATATTAAGTAAAGATATTTTCTCTCTCTCTGCCGTATTACCTACTTTCTCCATTCTTTCCCCTCTTGCCCATTATGGCTCTTACCCCCTCTCCCACCTCTTTTTTTCCCTTTTCTGTCTGCCCGCCCGCTAAGCTGCCAAATTCTGTTTTCTAGAATTAGACTGATCCACTCAAGTACACTTTCGCAACTGTGCAAACGGGAATACAGACCACCTATAAGGAACTAAGGCAACTTTGAAGAGAATAAGAAATGATCTTATACTAGACAGAACTAGCATATAAATTATTGGCTAATTGGGAAGAGCAGCGATTTGGGTACCAAAGCAGCTTACTCGATTTTGCAACCATTCACAAAGGTTTACGGTGAGACAGCGCTGCTCCTTGTTCATCTTTAAAGGGAAGATCACTATACGAGACCCTATTCCTATGAATGATTGTTTAAAGCACTCTATTTCTGAACTGATGAAATATAGGTAACCGTTTCCTCTTTAAGCTTTCCCATGAAGATCCGGGAAGAGTTGAGAAATTGTTGGCGATTTTGTACCTGCCACCATTGACATAATTCTGAACTGTCTGTGACTGTTTCTTTTGTTGTGAAATCTGCTATTCACTGCAGCGATAAATAGAGACAATTGGGTTTACAAAAAAATGTGATTCTATAGAAAAGTAGATTAAGTGAAGGAATAGATTGATCTTTCATTATACGAGTGTTTGGAATTGCTTTTAAATGATTGACACCTTCATTCACGAGCTTGCTTACATTGAGCTCAAGTATAGACCTACGTCAGTGTTCTTTACATAAACTCATAGTTACAAAGGTTTTACTTAAGCTATGAAACCGCTAGTTGATCTCCTTCTGCTAATAACCTTTTTCTTGCGATCCACTAACTACGATGTGTTTAGACCAGTGGTTCTTAACCTGAGTTCTATCAAACCCTCGGAGTTTAGTGAGTCAGTTTCGTGGATTTGATGGAGGTCTCTCAAAAACAACAGCAGAATAAACACTGATTTGCAAAGCCATGTCTTCATGAGAAGATATGTAATTTGTTGTGAGTTTATGCATTGTATTGATTTTGTTCTTTGAGCTCAGTGATGTTATTGTACGGTTCTTTTTGAGCACCAGTGAAACATCCATCTATGTCTTGAATGCGAAAAAAGTTATAATTTATTTTTTAATAAAAAATGGTTTAGTGAAAGCACATATAAAACTGGTAGTCTTCAGTAAAACCAACAGGGTTAAGAAGCACTGGTCTACAAGTCTTTCATTGTCTGATAAGTTCTAGGATGTAATGTCAGTAGATGTTGAAACTTTCTTTGGAATTCTAAGCTCCAGTCATAATCCACTCATTTGCTATAGCCTTCATGTTATTTTCAGTAAGAGGGAAGATAAAAGGGGTCTTTGCAAGATGTTTCCTTCTTTTATCGGTTTTTATTACATGCACTTTTTGTTAATAAAACGTAGTAAGGCGTGAGGTTTATTGACAGGCCGTGAGAGCTCATTGACAATCTTCCGTGGGAGTCGTGCTCTGTTGCGTGAAGACTAAGCCTTAAGTTGACTAACGAACAGAAGACACTTGATGTGAAGTTAAACCGGAACTGAGAGTTGATGGCGAGTGATGGCTGAAAAAGATGACAAGTTAGACACTGAGCTGATTGGTTCACAACAACTAATTTTTTTATTTTTGTCCTATCACACGGGTCTCTGAAGTTATCCTTGAAAACACTATAAGTCTGTTCGTAAAATACACAAAAAGTGAAAATTCATCGCAACGCTTTGCACAGTTCATATCAGAATAGAAATACTGTCTGTTGATTATGAAGCCTATGAACATTATGATTATGAAGCCATACTCACATTCAGGTTATATAATAAAATATAAAGCTGTCTCACAGGCTAAAGGAAATATTCATGCCAGTTGAATGAAAGCAATGCTTAATTATTACTCTTTTTAGATCAGCTTCTCAAATGAGCAATTTGCAACAACATTGCTGAGAAATATGTAGAAAACGAGTAAGTTCACATCAATTAAAAGGAGTACACAATGTCCACTTACGCATCACACTGTGTTTCACATTGTATGTAACAAAAGCCTAACATCTTGCGGTTTGAACTCATCGAATGAATTTGGCCTTTATGATCGAAATAGTCGGACATCCGTGTTTTACAACATGAAAAAAGTGATGTCATTCCCTAAGTATTGCTCATAGATTATTGATGTGAGTCATATGTGGTTGTGCAAAAATAAAGAACAATAACAGTTTTTTGTCAATAGCCAAGGTTATCTGTTAGCATTGGACACACTGAAGTGTTGTTCTCTGTGTAACGGAAGCCCTTAGTCTTTTGTGAAATTCAAAGTTTGTTTACAATAAGTTATTTTAAAATACCTACCGTAAATCTTTACTATTTTGATAAAAACCAACAGGAATAAAGCCTGCCTCTCTGTTTGTCTAATAGACAAAAATTTGTTCAGCAGTTACTAAAATATAAAAGAATTTGATTATAAATTTAGTATTTATAATATATACATTTTATATTAATGCATTTTATCTTTGCTCATTGAGAGGAATACTAATAATTGCGTAACAGTGTTTATCTTACCTTGAATAATCGTTAGTCAAATATTCTGAAATAATATAAAGTTACACATACAAACAATTTCTATTGAAGCCCATAAACAAACATTTGAGGAAAGCTTCTAATAAACCATTGACTTCGTTAGAGTTCTATAATCACAGCATCACAATCAGAGTAAAAACTTTAAAACAAAAAAATCTCATAACAAACATTGATCTCTATGTAAAACAGCAACAGTAACTTGAGCATTACTAAATTGAGGACATAGTGTATTATTATACACATATTATTCGCAGCTGGCTGTTATATCTGTTTATTTGGATATTAATGCATATGATTTTAAAACTGTGTCATGTCTTCTTTAAATCTATGAATATAGATTAACATATATAACGTATGTTATATAACATATATACCTTACATAAATAACATATATAAAAAACATATAAACAGCAATCCGACGCTTTATTGCTGCCTCTAAGGCTATGTAAGGTATAATCATCGGGCTATGTAAAGCATATGCACAACAGCCTTGCACTGCTATGTTACCTCTATGGATTTGCGTGGTACATGAACAGCAGTGCCAAACTATCATAATATCTCTAAGTCTAGGTAAAGCCAATCAATAATAGTTCCAGCATTTTATGTGATTTGGAATGCTATGCAAGCACCTCTCTTACAGCCGGTCGTTTAACAATGGCTGTCTTATGGTTTATACTTTATCACTGACTTCCATGCAACTCTGTTTTCTACCTTCTCTTGCCTTCTGTTTGTGTCTAGTTCCCCCAACTTCATGTTACGATCAGCTGCATCTTTGTATTTCAGCCCTCATATCATACCCTGATTCCTTGTTCCTTTGTAGAGTTGTGAATATAGCAGCTGTCTTGGCAATCACTCATGACCCATCCTGTGCCCTTGTCCTAACTACATGTATTTTAGGGCTTTTTTTATCAGAATGTCCAGCAAAGATGTGAGGTTACTCTGTCTTTGGATTTTGGTGTTTTTGACCTCATCTTTCCAGGTGAAGTTCGTTACGCTGCGTAGTTGTCTCATCATGACTGCGTGCAGTCTCTTTACTTTTGTTTAGTACCCTGTCTGGGTCTCAGCATCATATAACAGTGCTGCTAGGATTACGGCTCTGTATACCATACTGTTAGCTTGAATGGTTACACGCTTGTTCCATGCTATGCACGCATAAGCCTTGGTTATATAAGCCAACCAGTACAAAATAGCACATCAGCTCCATAATATCCGTGTATTAGCAACTAGGAAGCCTTTGAACGTTGATGTCATATGCGCACCCGGTATTAAAATAAAAACAATATACAGTATTATTTTATATAGTCTGTATTTAATTTTAATTTTATATATGTAGTTTATTATTGACAATTTATTCATATAGTTCATTTAGGAAGCTGTTGCTAGACCGTGCATTTAGGAAGCTGTTGCTAGACCGTGCATTTATGAGAAAGTTTCTTTTTTCCTCTGTTTAAAACCCTAAATCTTTCTGCGCTTTTTCACACAAAAAACCACCGCTTATGTAAGTAGGCCTACTTTGTTTGCATAGCATTAGTTTTTACAACCTCAAAGTTGTTAACGTAGTTTAACCTGGTTAATCCTACAAATATATGCCAGCAAGTAGCAATTAGTGAGAAGCTTAGTGAAACCGTAGGTGCAAGCATTATTAAAATGGGTGCTTACAGATACAAACGATTAAAGTTCGCGCTCTTGCGGTTATATAATATAGCCTCAGCAACTATTTCGAGAGTCACTTTTGAAAGTTCATCATAAATTATAGCAGTACCTGCTCAAAGCATTGACTCTGGCTAAAAACTTGGCTAATAATATATTGTGAGCTTTAGAGTCATCATACAAACAATTCAACAGATGCAAAACTATAAATACATTTATTTAAATTTTACTATAGGCCTAAAATTGATAAGTAAAACATGATAAATAACAAAATAGCTTATGCAAGGCCTATCAAAGCAATGACTCAAAAAGTTATTTAAATATTCCCATGATCCAGGAAAATTCCGTTTGCATGGTTTTTATGTCATAACTCAAAATGTAACCTATAATATTGTAGCCTCAACTTTGAACAATTTGCAGCAATAAATATTTTAGAGTTGTGAAGTTAGTATTTAAAAAAAATACCCTCAGATACTGAAGCACTGACAGACTGTTTCAAACAAGTTAGGAGTAGTCATACAAAATAATATATTAGCCTGTCACCTGTTCTTTGTTGTCACCTGTCTTTTGTTGTCCAAGATGATTCACCTTTTGCCCTACTTTATCCTTTTTAACCATAATTGGCAAAGGTACCAGTTCTTGAGTACACCTAATGCTATGAAGTTTTATCTCTTTGCCAAACCAAATAATGATAGCGGAGAGAAATTAGGAAACTTTAACTACCTCTGCTGCCACACAAACGCTTGAAATCAAACAATTTATTGATTTCATAATAGTATGATGACATTTTGAAAGCGTCATTATGTTAGGTTATGAAACACTAGCCAAAGTGTCATGACTGCTAGAAACTTGATGTGGCAAATCTGTAAGGCCCTCTTTAGCCAAGAAAACTAGCACCACACTCCAACAAGGAAGTTATTGCTCATTAGCTAAACACAGAAATTCGTGTCAAATACAAGTTCACATATGTCAAGCTCAATCAAACTTTATTCCTGTTGCAATCTTTACTATAATAAGAGCTATATCTGTACATTTGCTTGAAGCCATGCTTAGAGGTTAGGAAAAAAGATGACTTCCAAAAAGATGTTAACTCCATGGCATTCAACCTGGTAGACTAGCACTCTAACCCCTGCTCCTTGCTGTATCATCTTGTCGTATTTAATATAACTGTGCTGTTAGGTATTACATCTGACGATCTCTCACGGTTCATAGGACTGCCAGGATGCTAGCTTTTCATAGAAGTGTAAATTTTCCATCACACTTTTTAACCGCGTATGATAATGGTGTTTGCCATTTTATCCCGCATTTGCCTTTTTGCCTCAGAATATGTACTTCTGCTTTTATGTGTTATATATATATGGTCAGGCTTTTAGTATTTATTACGATTTAAATATCAATCAGTTAATAACTATGAACAAACCTATTTATGTTAAATTTCAACAAATATTACATTATTGATAAATGTTTCAACTCATTTTACTACAGACTCCAAAAGGAAGCTGGCTCTTTGGTGATTGTCTTACATATTATTTATGTTTAAATATATGTTCATTGCAGTTACTATTAGAAGGCATGCTCTGCTATACCTTTTTCCTACTCAAATGGCTGTTCATTTACTTACTGTAGTAAATTCATAACCCAAAGAACTCAATAATCTCAACGCCTGCTTAGTATAATCCAGTATGACACACTTTGGAAAGTCTTGTGGAAGATACCACTTCCTTCTATGCAAATAAATGGGTGTGTTGTGAACAGAACAGTTGCTTTAAATACTGTGGTCAAAAAGTCGAATTAGTGAAGTGAATATTGCTGGTGATGTCATCTTCTGTCTCAGACTGGTCTACTAATTATCTGTCGGAAACGTTAATCAATGATTTCAATAGCATCAGTTCCGCTTGCGTCTGTCTGTGACAGCGATGCGTAGGTCAAGAAAATAGAAGAAAGTTGAACTGAAAAGCCATCAATTAGCGTTAAATAAAGTTATCTTGTTTCATTAACAGACGATTAAACTTTCTCATGGACTTCTCAAAGTCGGCAAGCAAAAATATTGTTGTAAGAAACGCTGACAAACTAATTTTGGATGATTTTTGAGACTTGGCGGGTTCTGCTGGGATATCTCGGAGTAATATAATATTCCACTAACAGATCAAATGGTGCTATTTCTCAACCTTGAAAATATTTCAACAAATGGAACTGTGAAAAACTGTAATTAACATTTAATTATATTTACGATAGAAAATAAACTATAATTTAGTTAATAAAACACAACAAAACTGTTAATAAATATAAAACTTATGACAATATAAGAACTTCACTAACTATACAATAGAGAGATTGTTGAAACATGAGAGGTAATTGCACTCAGGTTGGAGTGGGATGAAAATACATTAAATTCATAGCTGCGGAGTTATGCACTCTTGAGGAAACGTAAGCGAATTGACAAATGACTTAGATAGCTCAAAAGCTTTTATACCTATGTCTATTGTCAGTGTAGACATACATCATGCTGGCAATCATATTGATGAGTGAAGACTTTTGCTCGATTAATTAATTGTTTTGACCTTTTCAGGACTCTCTGTACGTTAGAACATAACATGCAGCTGCCAGTTGTCAGTTGTTCTGAAGGTATATAGAAATGTTAAAGAATACGCTGATTGAAGGCTAGTGATATCCTGCTTTACTTTGGCCTTGATCTTCACCTTTTTACATCATCGCTGCCCTGCCCCGCCTTTGCTGCCTATTGTACTTGCCGACAGCAGCGGATCAGTTGTCTAACTGGAAGGGCTGAATGAGTAGCGTATAGCCAGGCCTCATGACAATCATTCTTCGGCTGGGTATGCAGATGTCCTCATGTATAATCTGCATACAAAGAATTTAGCTATAGCTAGCAAACTGGGAACGTCCAAAACAAATGTTTGAAAGCTGAGGATCTCAGTAAATTGATATGAAGCTTCAGGAAGATAATACAGTGGATGAATCATAAATGAGTATTGGGTGTCAGGGAGGCTTTGCTTTTGTTTGTCACGCCTGTTTTTCTCACACAGTTAATAAAAATTGAGACAAATTTCTAACTAAATTTTTTTAAACTAACAACTTGTTTTGCGATTATATACAACATATTTAAAGCTAAAAAAAGTTTTTCTTCCATCTACTTTTATTGAGAACATTTGTAATGCTAATGTATGACACTTCATTTATTTTCAAAAATTGCACAAATTATACCGCTGTGCTCTTGAGAAAAGCTGTGGGAGTTGAAGAAGACTAAAACATTTGAAGATTAATCTATTTTAGCATCTGTCAATGAAGTCATACGAAGGCTCTTTCGACAGATTATTTGGTAATATTCAAAGATTTGAACAGCCAAAAATAAACAAGACCAGATTTTGTACTCACACAATTGTACCAGTTTAATATACTAATGCTTAATATAATGCGATTTTGGCTAATTCAAAACTGAACGCGCAAAGAGCTGATAATCACACCCTTTAGCGGTAGTCAACCTAGTTGGTTAATGCTATCAACTGTGAATAATTATTTAGCCTAAGACCTGGCAGCGCTTTCATTTTGAAGATAAAAATTGAGCTAGTTAAAATCTTCCCTCATTGCAAACCTAAACAAAGCAATATTATTTGTAGTAATATTATTATCCATATTGTTGTTTTTGTCAGTGATTAGTATTAATATTTCAAAGTGTTTACATCATATGTATGGTGGATGTCATACTATTCATGCAGACCTGCAAGATAAATGTGTTGAACGAGTGTTTCCATACCTGCTGATTCGCATCTCTCACTAAGATGGTCCACCTTCCTGCCTGTCCTCCGATATCTTCTAGGATTGCACAGGCTTTAGAGCCGTTATCATAGATCATCAGAGATGGGCTAAAATAGGAAATAATATACAAGATATAAAAGCAAGTTTGACTTGAAGTGCAACAATCAGGTTGAAGAAGGTAGCCATGTAAAAGGCCTCGGCGCTGCCAAATAAAGTATCAAATCTCATATACTATACCACCTCAATGCCTGAGATTAATAGCAAGAATGAGAATCTTCTAAGAAAAAACACAGAACTTTAGTACTAAAGGAGCAAAGGTTCGACAAGAAGTTAGGCTTTGTTCCAATTTTTTGCGTTTATAAATGCTTTCACACTGCTAGAAGATTTCAGAAAATTAAGCTTTCTAATACTGCTTAAAAGACTAAACAATGACCAGGCAGCAGTTTTTGCTTTTTCATGCGTGTGAGAACTGTTTGGTTAAAGCTCACAGAGTCGCACGATTAGAAATGCTATTAATAAAATCAACCAAAACTAATCCTTCATTTAAGTATTAACAGGTGTCAACAGGTGTCAAGCATCACAAATAGTCTGAAGTTGACTACATTTTGTTTTCATCACATGGATAGCTTTAACTCTTTACCACTCACTCCTTTGAAAGTTGTAAATTGTTGAAACTTTGACGCCATAAGTGCTAAAACTGAACATGTGTAATGACTTAACGACGTCACTCATAAAAAGGCAAATGTTCACGCAACATCAGCAGTAAAATGGCTTTGGTTTGCATCACAGAAGACCTACTTAGTGTTATCTGTTGTAGCAGCTTCGTGCTGGTTTACAATTCACCTGACAGACAAGCATCTTTTTCCAAAAAGAAGTTACAGGTTGTCTGCTCACAATATTCACAAAAAATCATCAATACCCTATATTTCTTACAGATTATGTTTTTTTTTACCAGAATTACTAAAACAAGAACAATATTGCGCATGACAAACAGATTGCTTCCAAGTTTACAAACACGTTCAATAAATACTAACAAAGAGATAAAGTGAAAAATTTCTTACCCAAATGGATTGACTCTTTGCCTTCCATGTCTATATCTGTATAAAGTTTCAGCTGCCAAAATTGTGTCATAAGTGGACATATCCGGCTCCATGGCCACCGATATATTTTCAGTTTTAGCCCCATCTTGAACTGTCACTTTGATTGTTGGAGCGTAGAACTGTAAGAGAACACAGGAAAAATAGTTTGTTATGCAATAGTTGAATTGCTGCCATCGGCTATACGCTGTCTATTTCGGCATTGAGTAACTTTGACCTTGTATAGGTCTTTATAATGACATCAAAATAAAAAAACAAGAGAGGTTTGTATAATCTATCACAAAACATCATCACAAATGTAGAATCGTCACAAAAGTGAAAGCGGACACAGAATTCAAGTCTGTAAGCTTGCTTTTGATGAATTTGGCTCTATGGTTCCGAAACCGTTTAAATCCATGAGTTTCGGCAAATTAGAATGTATTACTTAAAAGTTTGCTCAAATTTTTTTGTTTTTGGTGAAGTGAGATGAATTGATCTAAAACAGCTAAACATGAAGTGTTCAGATTTTTATGTAGTAATATTTGAAACATATGAGACAAAAAGCTTAAAAACAACGAAAACTGTCGCCCAGAAGTCTAGCATTGAATGACAAAAGCTCAAGTGGCAGACGACAGACATGGCAACTCTTTCTACTATTTAATGCGGCAATCATTTGACAAAAAAAGGCAATGAAACTGTCACTGTAGTTGTCTGCTATACTATTTGCTAGGGCGGGTATGTGGAACTTCATTGTCAAGTATACTTTCCTATGACGTTTAGTAAGCCAGGTGTCAGAATCTCAATTGTGAGGTGTCAGCCCACATCCCTATTTATTAGGATTATTCTTAGCTGTTTAAAAGTCTAAATATGTCTAATTTTGGTTTCATACTTTAAAAAAAACATTTAGTTGAAACAAGTTTTCCACCACCTATGGCAATTCGTTTTCACCGCAGCTATCCGCATAGCTGTAGATACATAATGTTTCTACATATGAAAAAGACACCTGCAGCCACCTGCTCTGTTTCAGATTTAATGACAAATAAACACAAATATTTCTGTTGGTATGCTAAACATGCAATGAAATGCTCATGATATTTTATGAAGTGTTTGTTGTGTGCTAGATTTTATGCCATCCGTTTCCGATCAGATGTTTAATCCAAGATTTAGATGCCTCTAGCAAAAGGCTGATTGCTTTCTTGTGAATATATAAGCTCTTCTAATCTCTTCACTAAGGGAGGGTGGTAAGTACAGCCTTCCGGAGCAAAGACCGGACTTAGCAGGCACTATAGCCTTTAACATTTTCCCTGCCGTGACATTCTTTGGCTGTCTTTCATGTTTGGGATTAACTGATTTTAGATTATGCGTATATCGCTGGCAAGCTGGCTACAAATCTTGGCTCGAGTTCATCGACTAACTAATGAATGATTTTATCCTAGAATTCTCATCAAAATTTCTTTCCGCTGGTTGACAGGAAGGAACAAATAAAAATATGACAACTTTTATGCGGTAGTAGCTCGTGGCATAGCTTAAGTTTGTTGCTGTTAGAAGGGGTTGTTAGGTTTTTCTTAGCTGATATTGTACACAAAGAAAGTGACAACGCGCTGCAGGTAGCATTTCAGAACACCTATAGCCAAGTTGATAGGAAGCACATTTTCAGGATCATTAGTTACAAACAAAAGGCCTTTGGTTACAATTACCAGCCAAATATTTATATCCTTGCAAACTTTCAAATATTGAATAGTTCAATTCAAAAGTTATCTTTAATTATGACTGTAGACAAATTATAGATGATTTTAAGCATTGCCAAAATATACTCACATTTACCAGCTTCTGGTTTCCTTCTGGGTCTAAAGGGAAGTTTCTTGCAGATCTTTCAACTGGCTCTGTCTCTTTTTTCTTATTCGCAGTTTGCTAAATATAAGATAAGACTTTAGCACACAGTATAAAATATACTTCCTTCAATAAGATAACAATTATGTTGAACCACTTTAAAAAAAAGGTGTTTTTATTGAAATATTTCAACCCGGGTTTCCATTTTAAATTGGTAGGCTGTCTCAGTAAAACAATTGCTTTGCTGAATATATTTTTAACCGTATCCCTTACTGTTGTTGACCAAATTAAAAAACAATTTATTGCAACCGTGAATGAAAATAATAGCCGACAACATTGCCAAGATAAAATATTTTAAAATGATCATTCAGAATGTAGTTCAAAGAGGCTCCGTGTGGCAGAATATCCATTATCGAGTTGTTAGTCATTTGGCTGACAGCGACTTATTGACCATGTTAAAAACATCCCAACAAATTGATTGGCCAGCTCAATGAAAATGACAAGCATGGCATATTCAAATTTATATCATACATTCTTCTGCACCACAAGCTTTGACAGCTAATAAACTATTGATGATAATAATATGTTTTCTATATTAAGAGATGGAAACTAATCTTTGAATGTGTCACTGTTTTGTCTGCTGCATAGTTTGTGTCATTCATTTATGTTATTTATCAGCAATCATACTGAGATATATCATAATGCCATAGCTGGGCAGTACCGATGTCTCAAAAGATCAAAAGTCTTTGATGCAGAGTCTATTGCAGTGTTGTTTTATGGTAAACCAGAGCTTGCTTGTAAGCGAAGGAAACCATAGGTTAATAAAATACCTCATGGCTAATTGATTAATTGTAAAAGCATTTAAAAACTAAAATAAAAGCTGTTAAGAAATAATTAAATTAGGTCTTACTAAAATGGGAATAAATTGGGTAACATTTGTATTTACTGAAAATGGCATATCTCAGGTAATTTGGCATTATAGACAAACCTACAAGAAATTTTTGTTGATTTTTTTCCAAATTGTTGGTATTTTTCGATTGTTTGCAGTTGTTTTTGATATTTAAGGTGGTCTGACTGCCAGAATGTTTAATAATTAAAATTGACAAAAACTTGATCATGGTAAGAACACTGAAATCAAATGAAAGCTTGATTATGTCATCTATAGATGTAAAAAGACTGACAGAACAGAGACGTGGAATGCTGCAACTTGAATACAATAACTGATATCAACTATAGCAACTATAACAACTAGTGATGTCATTTTACATGTACTTTTCTTGTGAGCATTTTAACCGTGATCAAGTTTTATTGATTTTAATCTTGAAACATCCTGACAGCCAGATCATCTCAAACATCAAAAACAATCACAAATGACAAAAAAATACCGATACTTTTGAATAAAATCCACTAAAATTTTGCATAAGTTCGTGTTTAAGCTATGAATCTAAAATATTGCATATAGATTCAATAGTCAATATTCAGAAGTCAATATTCAGATGTTCGCTGCTTGACTGTTGTTTTATCAGTCAGCGAACTTCAAAGAACTAGAGTCTTTGTTTGCTTGCCTGTTTATTCTTTGAGTTTAAATTCTAAATCCGTCAGGCAGAATACTCAACAGGATTTAGCCTACAGTTTAAGGGAGTAAAACTTTGGTTAACAGGATCAGGTATTTGCTGCCAGCAGCACATCCTATTGAAAGATGCGTAAGTTCTGTCAAGTCCAGGTATGTAATTATAAAACGAGGACCAGCTTGTGAGCCACTGAGGGTAATATCAATAAAGACTTGAATAATCTTGCGTCAGTGTAATGAAAAGAAATGCAAAAATACTAACAGCTTCGCAATGAGCAATAGACAAAATAAGTCCATCACATGCTTGTATTGATCAAGAACTACTACGGTGGATGTCTAAAATAGGTGATGCTTAGGGCATGGTACTGCATGTCACTAGACAAAGTTATTGTTTTACCGATTAAGTGGGTGTTAAGAAAAAGAAACACATGTCTATTCTATGGCTACAGGTCATATTCTGTTACCATTTTCCTAAACATATATTCTTAGACACAGTATTCAAAATATTTCAAGTTACATTTTTTCCAGAATATCCTGATTCTTCTTTCTGTAACTTTTTACTTGGATGACTAATGCGTGTAGAAATAGGAGCTTATAAGATTAATTTGTTAAAACTATACCAAAGATAATTACTACTGGTAATCCGTAAAACTAATTAGCGTTTCACTAGTGTTTATCTAGCGCATCTCTTTAATTTTGCAAGAATCTACGTAAAACTCAGACAAAAATATACAGCCCCGTGAGACACTCGCCCTCATGTAAACAGGTATCACTGTATCACTCATATATTTTATGAATGAAAATTAAAAGCTCCATCGTACAAATGAAATTAGTTTCCTTACAAAATATTGACACATATCTCAAAATAATTCATAATGTTATCTTTACTAATCAGTTTTGTCTATAAATGTAGCATTTATTGACGGAACTAATTGAATAGACCGTAGATTTAACAAGTCGTTAGTTGATGTATTACTGGCGCCATCTAAACATGTCACAGATAAGATAATTAATCGGTCTTTTGCCTTCCGACTCGCAGTAATCTCATTTAAATCTTGTAAGCGGCGTAATAATGACAAAGCTATGATATTTTTATAAGGATACGCTCATTAAGACCTATTGGATTAGAATGACGCAGTTTTGACATACATCCATGCATGGCTCATCAAGCTCTTAAAGAACCAGTGCCAAAATACATTTGTGTTGTTGCCAACCATATAATCACTCTCGTGATGAGATGATCCATGGCGGTTAGCTATGCCAAAAAGCATACACGTTTTTTTGCAACGAAATTTGCTTCTTAAAATTAAAATTGTAAGCAGTTAATTTTACAATGAGTATTTCTTGCTGGTTTCGCTAAATAGTAAAAGTTTTTGCAGAACAGATAGTGCATGATAACCATTTTTTTAGCTTCTATGGGTATGAAAAAAAGATCAAGCTGAAAGCGCTTCCACATTAAAAATTATTTTGCTAATTTTAAAATATAAAAGGATAGTTTTCAAGATGATGATCACCCAACATAAACAATAAAATCACCAAGATTGTCAATAATTTCGATGAATTGATTGGTAGAGGTAACGTTATGGTATCTGAAACCAGTCGTTGTAAAAAGGCTATAGAGGCATTAAAAAAGTGAGCAATTATCAGCCTGCTCCATATTTTCTTTTTGAGCTAATAGCAACCAACAAAGAGTTATTTACCGACGAATTACGCTGAGGGTTCGTATGTATTTCAAAGCATGATGCAATACCAACCTGGTGTGAATGGTAGAGACCTTGAGTGAGCACAAGTGCTGCATATTTATTGAATATTCCTTGCGCGGCTGTTCTCTTTGACCGCTCATCTAGGTTCAGACTCTTGCGTTCATTTGAAGTTGTGTCTTTCTGGAGAGGCAGCGCTGCCGATTGCATGGCAATACATAAAGCACTGGATATCAGCAGTTCAAAGAAGTTCATCATGAAGTGTAATGTTTTTCGATAGTTAAAAATTAGTGTTGCGAGCTAAACGAGCTCTTCTCACAGACGTTGGCGCTCTTGTAGATTTAAGGAAATATCTGGAAGATGATCCTACAATGGTATATATTTGATTGTTTTCTATCGCTGAATAAATGGCCGATATTATGAATGAATGACATGATTAATAGCTCATGACTGTCTGCCTATCAAGAGATTTATTGGTCTACCAATAAATCTCCAATAGATTTATTCCAAAGTCACCAAATAGACCAATAGATTTATTGGTCTATTGATATGCATTTTTCATATTTAAATTATTTTCAATCTCTGCATTTTAGCATACAAGATGTTGCAATAGTAAGATAAAGCCATCCAACAATAAATAATATAAAAGACATCTCTTGGCCGGAAGACATGACAATAATGACGCAATTGACGCCAAAGATGTTGTAACAATTGTATTACTAATATGAAACACTTTTTACATAATAAATTTATGGTTTCATTATGAATTGATCGATTATGTATAATATTAGCATTTTTTGCTGTCTCACTTAAGTGGTAGCATTGATAAATTGACATCTATATGCCAAGAGAGCTATAAGCTGCTGATGAATAGTATAATCCTCAAAATACGCACCTTAAATCAATGGCAGTAGGCGTTGGTTTGTCACTCAGGCCTTCACTGACAAGTGTAGCAGGTGCCGTTTTTCTGTCAAAGATTGTTATAGTGATTACGGTTACGTTAACCAATATAGAACAGTAGACTGGTCAGAATGAGATTATTTCTAAATATCACGATCCTAGGCGTTGTTTACCCTTATATAAGATAGACTGCCTGGATAGACTATAAAAAGTCCCTTCAAGTTTTTAGGCAAATCAATTTTTACTTTATATGAACAAGGAAATAGGATTTAAATAATGCAAATTTATGTGAGCCGACTCCATGCTGTTTCTAAAGCTTAGCTACTATTAAGTTAACACAAAAAATTAGCCAATTAAAAATGTTTATCTATTAAGACTTCCAAGGTTAAAGGCGTGCGTGTCAGTCTAAAGGCGTCAGAAACAATTTAACTACATCACACTATGCTGCTAATACAAGTCTAAGAGCTGGGCAATTTAGATTAACAGACAGCAACCCCTCTGCACTATAAACCTGTCACAGACTGAAGATCAAGTCTTTTTGCATGTAAATCTTTTTAAAATCATTGAATGAAAACTAAAATGTCTAAAAATAAGAAAGAAATACATACAATTACGTATATGCTCAATGAGGAGACCCAGAAAAAACTTGACTTGCCTTGATGCTAGCTGTTTATACAACTGTAGTTCATGAGATCAAGGTGATAGCAGTAATCCACAGACCTAAGCTAGTTCATGATGATCACCAATGCATACATGTAAGGTTGCATCATATCATAGTAGGAATGCCAAAAGAAAGTGTTTATAAACCAGGAAGTCGAAGTCCACTACTGCGCAACATATCGTAAACAAAGTAACATCAAGTTTATACTTTTGTAAAGAAGCGAAAGGAAGTTTACTTGGAGGTTGCCGGGTGTCACTGAGCTTAGTTTTTTTTAAAGTGTTTTAACTTTGATAATTATCACTCTTTGCTGTATAATAATTGAAGGACAATTGTAAAGATATAGTATGAATAGTATTCATAGTATAAGATAGTTTTTAGTAAAAATAAAAATTAAACCATCTAAGACCACAAATGACATTTCTTCTTTTCCTAATAAGGCCATATCACATTTGATATAACCGTCATGCCTGGAAAGTCTAGCAAAACCTTTAGATTTAAGTGTTCACAGATCAACTTCAGGATTGTTCAAAATTTCATTGTTTTAAAAAATAATCCCAATGATTTTAGTTTGGGTGGAAAACATTGAGATTAGCTGTTGATAAATTACGGTGTTAAATTTGACTATTTTTGACAACATTTATCAAGTTCATTCAAATTAAAAAAAATTTGGCTCATAGTTTCAAATGTAATAGTACTGAGATAATCTATGTTATACATGTACATTGTACTTATGTCATACTGTCACCGCTAATAAACACAAGCTCTTGTTGACATCATTGTCTCCAATGAGAATCGATGATATCTCATCGCAAAACTGTTCTCAGGCCGTTTGCGGCTCTAGTAAAAAATCCATGAATGAATGTCATTTTTAAACTCTAGTCGCCCTTGATAAGTCGCCCTTGATAAGTCGCCCTTGATAAGTCGCCCTTGATAAGTCGCCCTTGATAAGTCGCCCTTGATAAGTTTCAAGCTGATAATTCAACATGCCAAAATAATGATGCTCGCTGTTGTAATGCAGTTTTTGTACATGAGATTAACAAGTTCATCTTCATTGTAATCTTCTAATCTTAGCTAATCTTATATAAACTAAATCAATTATTTTCCCTACTAGTGATGGTCTAGGAAAAAGGAAGGGTGTACTTGTTACTCAATCAGACAGCAGGATTTAGTAGGACAGCACAGGATTGTGTTACTATAAACATTTAATTAGTGCGGACGTGATGATCCTCATGCATTGCTTAAAATCCCGCTATGTCTGGCTACTTCAATGCTATGATCACATCTTCCAGCCTTCTTTCATGTAAAGCCATTATTTTTCATATAGTCTTGCGCTAGCCGCATTCTGGCTAATGAAGCTAGTTTCCAATAATTATTTCACGTTTATTAAACACAAAAAGTAATCAAACAAACACGAGTGATGTGAAGTGAAGATGTGAAGTGATGTGTTCAAACAAACACCAACAATGAACAATGTTGCTGAAATAAGAGGCATTGTGAAATGCTAGTACTACCTTCAGCCTTGACCCTGGATGTTCTGTGAATCCCGGTGTAAATCTATGCTGGTTGACCTTTAAAAAAATCAATTTTTTAATATAAACTGTTAAGTGATTCTAGTATTCGTTTATTATAATTTTATTTGAACACCAATTTCATTTACAATGGCTTTATATTATTTTAGTATGACTGAGTTTTTATAATAGGTCGAACTACTTTCTTTCAATACGTTTCGAGTTATCAAATATATTATTCAATGATCAGCTAGTCAATCATAACAAAGTAGCAGACAAAAATATCCAACACTCTTTAAATGCGAGTTCACTAGCATTCGCCGACAGCATCAAGGGCGACGAATTTGCTCAATATTTTTCCTGCATGCTTCAGTCTTACTACGACAGTGTCTGTAATAGTGCAGAACATGAATTCTCCCAGATGCTAGTCGAGGAACAGCCAGACGAACATTTTACAAACCTTATTCATTTCTTCCGACGGAACTTTAAAATATGTAAAGTTTATTCTCAGCCAAAGAACAAGCCGTGTTGCAATTTTGTTGTCAATTTATTTTGAACTACTGCATGCGCTAGTGGCTAGACCATCCCTTGCAAATGATACAGCAGTTGGTCACAAGTGTCAGAACAATGAAATCAGCATAGACACCCTATTGACACACATTAGTAATTGATAAATAATAGTGAGTGTGTGCCAACCCACTCTTGCAATAACCCTCCGCCTCAACTATCGCTACACTAAAGTTAAAACTACCTTGGTTTAAAAGGCTCAATTGCTTTAGAGGGCTGACTAGTTCAACAGCATAATTTTTAGATCACAGTCCAAGTGATGTACTTGCATGTCTTTACTATAATAAGAGCCATGTCTATTTGTCCGAAGCTGCGGTTGGCGATTGAGAAAACTTTTCGATTCGAACTTTCGACTTTCAGTGTGGCATACCAAGGCACTAACAACTGCAGCACTCAGATGCTTGCTCGCATATCCGAACAATTGTACGTATGGTTGTTACACCGGAAATCTCTCATGGCACACTGGACTGCCGGGTACTAGTGAACGTAAAATTAGAAGGCAGTGATGTTTGTCCTTTCGTTCTTGAAGTTAGACCACTGATAAATGGCCTGAGCCGACATCTGACTATTTAAAGCTTAGGCTAAGCAAAGGAACTGTGTAAGCCAACCATTTTTATCAGGCAATAATTTATCTGTTTAGCACTCATTCCTACCAACTGTATAATTTGCATTTTAACACAGGTCCAGTATACTCCAACGGTTGATACGCGTGTATTAATAAATAAGAATATTCAAATGGTACTATTGAATTAGAAACATGTAGAAATGTGTGCACATGTATTTAGCTAACATCAGACTCAACACTAAATAGAACCCATGCCAGTGTGTTCTTATTGTCTTTTTAATCATGACAACAGCTGGTTTACATGCATCTGTGTCTGAGCACCTGTTGACTAGTGTTCATCTGGCAGAAAGCAGTCGCTCGTGCTAATAATTGATTTTTCAAACAAGGAACATTGTCCTTGCTTTTTGTTTGATTGTTCACAATTCTGGTCTTAAAACTTGACAGCAGTACAACAGTGAGTTAAAAAAGGTGTAGTGATATTATAATTATAACAAAAATGCAACCTTCAAACTACTCTAATATATTAAACTTGAAAAAATCAAACTATATGTTTACTCATATAAAAGTTGTTGAGCTGCAAAATGCTAATCGTTTTCCAACAAAAAGCTCTGAGAAAATATTTTTTCCAAACTGCAAAAATATGTATAAGCTATGCAACTAGTATTGACAAATCAATAAATACCTTTTGTCATATTGGTTATTGACCGACGAAGAAAATCGATACTAAATCTTTGTAAGTAGACAGAAGTGACATTACAGCTAAGCAAATTAGCATTTATGGAGAGTAAACACCCCCTGCAGCTAAAACGCCCCATGCTAAGGGAATTTGTGTGGTGATAATCAAACAGTACCTCCAAATCTATTAAAACGCTTATTAGGAATGAAATGTCAGGAATTTGATAAACATCAGATTAGTCTAGTCAACCTGTGAGAAATAAATTGAATAAGTGCTGAAAATAAATATTGACTAACGGATCATAATAACTAGGAACTAAATCCATAATCGTGGAGAGGTAATTCCAGTGTTAAATTGAAAGGATAACTCCAAAAGGTTAAAAATGTTTTAGACTTTTAATTGTAATTGCTAATAATTGAATGACTTGATATTAATTTGTATGGAAATAGATTGTGGGCTTTTTATGTTCACCTAAAGAAACTTTTTGGTCACATTCAACAACATATGAGTGAACATAATTATGAGTAAAAACATACGGCTAAAAGCCTGTGACACTTCTTATGAGAATGTATGTATTTGGTAGTCAGCCGCGGATGAGATGCTTTAACTGGCATACCCTGTCTTAATAAATGTGGCCTGACTATAATGTAGTACAAAATTGATGCAATTTTAGACACACTTCTGGGGATTTTGAACCGAGGCAATGAAACATGGCTGCGAGTAGTTGCTGTATTTCCCATGACAGCCTGTTGCGCACCCAGTTTATAAGCCTGGGCACTACGAGAGCAGCAAACTCCTCAAAACCCAACGCAAGATGAAAGAATAGCCCACTGATATATATGTATTACTCTATTTCTTTGTTTAAACTTCAATATCACAATATTAATCATGAATATGATCGACTACATGCCTGTAAAATACTAGAGGAAACATGGTCACCAAAGTAAAGCGATTGCAATATTCAAACACAAATCTTGCAAGTCTCACGATAAATACTCAAAGTTTATTACGAATGCCTGCGTTTATGAATTAAGACTTATTGTTCAATTAAAATATCACTGCATTAATTAGCATCAGGTTTTCCTGAATACACTGTCTTTCCTCTTGTCATCGGTACATAGTTATACTTCAACATGTGCTGTAAAAGAAAAAGGAAACCACAATGAACGGGCCATACAAGATTAGACAAAGAATAAATATACAGATTACGAATTCCTAGCACACATCATACAATAATAACAGTGACAGCTGTGATCATTAGCTTAATCTTGTTGAATTCACCACAGTCCAAAGTAGACACAATATCATATATTCCATGGATAATGGTACAATGCCATGTATTCCTCAAGCTATTGTAATGCAAAATGAAAACCAACAGATGACTGATACAGTTGTAATTACCAATAAATTTCTTATGGAAGCACGCTAAAGAAAGATTTCAAAAGATGCATTAAGTTTAAAAGCTTTATTGACATGCAATGGCGCAACACATTTATTAAATCTATTATGCCAAATTGCAATTTAGTAATGAAATATGAATAAAAATATCCCTTTGCAAACCTTTAATAGCAAAACATTATTTTCAGAATCTATGAAAGTTTTTATATAACATCATTCTTTTAATAAAAATGTCTCCAGCTAGGAGTATCCTCCAGAAAATAAAAAAGAACAACTATCAGAATGGTACATGATCTCGAAGATAAGCTGATTGGCTTAGTAAGTATAGACAATTAGTTACGAGACTGAATCTAATCCACAACGATAATCCTAAATATAATGACCGCAGGTAAACAGACAACCACTTATGGCATGTCTGATATTTGTAAATGACCTACTTTTTGACTTTTTACAACCTGAAGCTGAGTTTATATTAGAAATAAAAATTATTCCGTGTCATAAATTACTGTAAATGGTAAATACAGTGAAATCCGATTAACGTAATAAGAATTTGACTGACGACTACACATCTATGAACTGATATCCACTAGACATTTATGAATTGATATCCACTAGACATCTATGAATTGATATCCGCTAGACATTTATGAATTGATATCCACTAGACATCCATGAATTGATATCCACTAGACATCCATGAATTGATATCCACTAGACATCTATGAACTGATATCCCCTAGAAATCTATGAATTGATATCCACTAGACATCTATGAATTGATATCCGCTAGACATTTATGAATTGATATCCACTAGACATCCATGAATTGATATCCACTAGACATCCATGAATTGATATCCACTAGACATCTATGAACTGATATCCCCTAGAAATCTATGAATTGATATCCACTAGACATTTATGAATTGATATCCACTAGACATCCATGAATTGATATCCACTAGACATCTATGAACTGATATCCACTAGAAATCTATGAATTGATATCCACTAGACATCTATGAACTGATATCCACTAGAAATCTATGAATTGATATCCACTAGACATCTATGAACTGATATCCACTAGACATCTATGAATTGATATCCACTAGACATTTATGAATTGATATCCACTAGACATCCATGAATTGATATCCACTAGACATCTATGAACTGATATCCACTAGAAATCTATGAATTGATATCCACTAGACATCCATGAACTGATATCCACTAGAAATCTATGAATTGATATCCACTAGACATTTATGAATTGATATCCACTAGACATCCATGAATTGATATCCACTAGACATCCATGAATTGATATCCAATAGACATCTATGAATTCACAGTAACTCGGAATTAAACTGAGCATATCTATAGCAGCTATCAAATATTTAATGAATGAAATCCTCCATAACCTATTTTTGCATATTGATCTCATCAATAATATAATAATTGAATTTACTTTTACAATGAAAACTGGGCCTTGTTATGTATCAGTGACGAGGAAAGCAGTTTTTGAAGCCTTTTACTTGAACAAAAGAATGAAATTGTATTTTTATCTTGTCATCGGTCTATGATATTAAGGTTGAAATGACGTACTGTAACCATGCAATGAAGGCAAAACCTTTACATATATCAATGACTAAAAAGCATTTTAGAGTATTCCACTCAAAAGATCAGAGAAGAGAATTATGACATCTAAAATGTCCAATATGTCAATTAAAATGA
The DNA here is from genome assembly GCF_963576615.1 of Watersipora subatra. Taxonomy (NCBI): domain Eukaryota; kingdom Metazoa; phylum Bryozoa; class Gymnolaemata; order Cheilostomatida; family Watersiporidae; genus Watersipora; species Watersipora subatra. Next base: position 53,156,003 of record NC_088716.1, read on the forward strand.
ACTTCAACAGTGACAGATGACACAGATTCAGCAGTGAAATGCCATTTAAGGTTGACGATACCACCGCTAGAACTTACCTTTATTTGCTTTTTCAGGGTGACAAAGAGGAGGATGCAAAAGTAAACAAGAAGTATTGGCCAGAAGACGGGGATGTCGGTGAACTTGAAGCATATAGCCACCAAAGATATAATCATGGCTTTAGTCGCTGACAGCCTGCAACGGAAGCAATTGCTGCCATTACAGTGGTTACTATAAACATGGAATGAACTTTACCCTACTATGATACTATGTAAGTATTTCACTTGCCTGTCTCATTATTGCTGATATCGCTATTATCAGCAATAATAGCTATTCAGGTGTTTATACATAAACACCTTGAACCTTTGAATTGCTCAACTTAGACAATGAAGCTCATAAAATTTATTGTTACAGGCAACACTCTGCAAAACTAACTTTTTGAGTGAATTTTCTAATACTAAAATAGAAGTTACCACAAAGTAGATGTGAGCATTAAAAAATCAGGGTAGCGCGTTCATTATACAAAAAACTTTGGGACTTGTCCTACACTTAATTACAAGCATATAGTGTGAAAGGACAACTCCAAATATAACAATTTGAAGGCATAAACATCGTGTGAGTAAAACTAACCAAAACTTGAACTCAGGGAGCCTCCTTATAAATGGACGGAATTCCTCACTTTGTCTTGTAGGCAGACTGGGTCCATCCTCTAAAAACAAAAATGACCTTCACCTGCAGACACCCAACAGAACATTGTGTTAGTGACTGCCGGAATTGAGTATAGAACTCACTGAGAAAATAAAAAATGGTCAATAAAACAGAAAAATTTCAGTTCCAGAAAACAACAAAATTTGAAAAAAAGTGATACATTTGCACTATTTGACTATCACTATGCACTATTTGACTATCCGTGTCAACTTTAGATAATTACCGAATAGTTCAGTTAGTGATAATGACATACATACCATCATCCATACTCTGTAATGCTGGATCAACTTTTGGTGTTAGAAAAGCAAGAAATAAGCTTAATAAATAGATTCCTAAAGCGTACGTTACGATGTACCAGCCCTACAAGAAAACAGACAAACCAGTAGTAATTGCAACGATTCAACACTTTAATGAGAGGCACTTTAAAAATACAGACTGATTCCATAAATAACAAGCCAGATAACAATGCTAACAAAACGTGAAAAGCTGTATAATAAAATTACTCGCATCAAGGATTCACAACATAAATCATCGCCGAATACATTCAAGTAAAAACTATTTTCCAGTGTGCTCCAGGATTTAAAACATGCTAAAATGGTTTGTATACAATAAGTATAGGTATTTATTAAATACAAAACTCAGTAGAAGTAAATACAACACAAGTGTATATGTAGTAATTATATGACACCTACTGGCCAGAGGACTATCTTGATAATATATGACAGTATGAGGAGGCCTAGAAATATCCATCTGGCAGCCACGTGTTGCACAGAACGATCAAGATATGTTTGGTAGATCTGCAAAAATACACGCGCTGCAATACTGCTTAGACAAATCAAAATAATCCAACACAAAATATGAGAAGGGGAATTCAAATTGCACATTTTAGAATACAAAAGCTCAAGTTGAAAAATGGAAATGCGCTATTAATATCTCTTTTTAACAAAACACGCTACACAACAGAGTTTCCTTGTAGAGTTCAAACAGTACACCATAATTTGATCTTTTCAAATTAATAGCTAACTTGGTATTGGTCATGACAATAGGCATGTGGTGCACAAAAATAGAAACCGTTCAATATTTCTCTGATTGCTAAAATTAAGGCAATGAATTAGTTCATGGGCCAATTCCGACGACTGCGTAAAAAGAGATCATACTAACTTTCCAACTCATGGCTATTAACCATGATGTATTTCAAGTCAGTACAAGCCAGCGACAAATATTGATAAACAACTGAAAAGTCTGTTTCAGAACATACCGGTATGGATACTGTTTGAATGCCATTCTATCACTATTTCATAAAAAAACAATGAATTATGTTTTCGACACCATCTAGACTCTCGTCAACCTAGCTTCAAGAAGTTTGAGACACACGCTGTTTTTATCATTCAAGTCTTAGGCTACATAATTTTTTACCAGTCTTCACTCACTAGAACATCAAGTTTTGATTCTCATGGTGGCAATTTGGCTAGAATTATTTTCGTAGTGTAATAGTTGGAACATTATATCTTTGTATACAGTAAATCTTACAGTCTTTAATCAAGTTGATCTCCTTACATTTTTATAACTACGGATGTGGCATAGAAAATTTGCTGTTCACTCAAAGCCATTTAAATGTTGGTAAGGCTTTCTTTAAATCAAATATGATCATAGCATCTGCAATCACACCGCAGTCATGTTTAAACGGGTTAGAAATGATTTTAATCTAATTTTAGACATTTATTATATGTAACAAGCATTTTTCTGTTAAAGCCATGTTTTCAAATTACTTAAGATGGTAATATATGCGCTTCAACTTCATTGTCGGAGTGCTGTTAGCTTTCATAATGGTGAATTTTATCAAATATATAAATAGGTTTGGCTGATAAAAACAAACTTAAAAGTAGTTAGAAGCAATCATTTTCTTGCTATTAGATTCAACAAAAAAATGCATGATTACGCCACAAGAACCAAATTGCCAATGGCAGTGTAGCAAAAAGTGCTAGCAATGCTATTCTTGGAAGAGGGTTAAGGAGTTATTATTTGAAGATGATGAAAACGCACAATAACATTTGCTTCTTTCAAATTAGCAACAAATGTGTAACTCACATTTCGAATCTGTGTCAACTTCTTTGATATAGCTGAAGGCTCATTAAGAGATTGGTCAGCCTCTGATTCACCCAACATGCCTTGCAGTGGGAGTTCAACTCACGTCTGCGAAAATGTAGAGAGCGGATAGCAAGCTATGGCCTACCTACTTCAAAGTAGTAACACCATGAGAAACACGGAAGATAACATACAGTTTGAGGTAAAAGAACTAACACATCGGCAGTTTATGAAGCAAGATGAACATAGTACACAGATGATGAAAGGTTGATTTTAAAAATTAATTTTCAATGCTTCTTTTGTGTTAACCGCAAGTACACCCAGCCTACACAACACCATGTATACGTAGTTGCTAGAATCGAACGACAGTTGAAACAAATGTGAATAGATATGACTGATGATTAGAACAAACACATGATCACAATTAACAAATCAGTAAAAGGCTTTACAGACTTTTAGGTTAGTTTGGCAAAGGCAACTATTGATCTACAAAAGTATTAATATAATCTCATCATAAAACATAGAGCTTATTAAAAACTGTGTATCATAAGTCTGATTCATATTTACCCAGTAGTGATAATATAGTCACAAAACGTTGATTAAACATTTGAGTTGTCTAATGTCTACTGGTAGTTATCTTGTCTGATTAATAAACTAAAAACCGATCATAATTTTGCATGTTACAGGTCGTCAACAGCTTACAATAATTCTTTACTAATAATTTCTATCTAAAAAAGATTCTGTTTATATTTTAAAATTTTTGCTATTATTACAAACGGACGAACTCGTATTGAGTAATGTTAACAGACTGAGAAGAAAAAATGTAAGCTACATGTATTCTAGAATCAGAGACAATTAGTGTCCGGTTACTAGTCGGATTGGTAATTACTTGAAATATCTCTAAAAGTTCAATGTAAACAAATAATAAACCTAAATTAGCAACGAGTAAGCATTTGTTTCTTACTTATAAAATTCTTCAAACTTAACGAGTCACAGATAACGATATCCAATCACTTCGACGCACCATCACCGGAAATTGGTAGCTGTAGCCTTTCCTTGACACGGGGAACAAATTATCCGACGTAGCGACTCAATTATTTTTGCATCTATGAGCCTGAAATTCAATAAAACAGGGCTTCAATTACCGGTTTACATCGACGCAAAATATACGACATCCTCTTTCGCTATACATGTACATAATATTATATTGAAATCCCTGCCAGAAATACAAGTCGCAGCCTAGTAGCAAGCAGCCGTTCCGCACGCACGTTATTTTCTGCAACCTGCTATCGCTGAAGCAACATGTTTATTGTCGTCTAGACGTTATGGACCGACAAGCAACTAACGATTCGCCAACGCAAACTGTAATGATAAATTGATAAGTATCGTAATTATCTGTGTACCGGTCTTGTAGCAAAAGCCAGAGCTTATCAGGAAGACAGAGACTGGCCGGCCAGGGGGAGGTGTACCAACTACAAGGCATGATCGGAATCTAAATTTAGTTCGTGTTTGTAGTCTACTAGTTTATTACGCGCGCTGCCATCGCGACTGTCTTTGACGGTCTGGCGAGATCATAATTACTAGCATTAAGATGTCACGTGCACTTAATTAATTCTATTACATTTTACTGATTGACAGAAGGAGTATTTTAAATGAGTATAAATAGTTGAACTGTAGCATTGGGACATATTGATAAGTATAGGTTTAAAGATAACAAATGAATAATAACTAACAACTATTTACAGGGGTAAGGAGTGGCCAAAGCCGACTCCTTTGAAGTGGGCTAAATGCCCACTCCATGTGGAAGTCCTTGTATCTGGATGGTAGGACTCCACAGTTAGCTCGAGGCTGACGCTCAAAAACAGGCGTGAGACTTCTTGGGATGTTGGGGTTGAGACAGTATTTTGGATGTGGTTTGGCGGGAGGCTGCAACATCACTGTCATCTGTGGGAGAATACTGGGCTTTAGCTTTCTTAGCAAAAACTGTAGTCATGCAAGCTTGATCAGGTTTTAAATGAACATGGTTTCTTTGGATTACGGGGTGATCATTATCTACAAGATAAGTTCTGGGAGAGTCATGATGATCTATGATTATGCCTGAAGACCATTCCTGTTCAGCCCCAGTCCTTATGAGAACAAAAGCCCTAGGTTGCATTTCAGTTAGAATCCCTGCTTGGCGATCATGATATGCCTTTCTCTTCTCTTGGTTAGCAGCCAAAGCCTTGGCTGGTTCAACAAGTACAAGTTTGAGTAGCTCAGCTGTAATTGGCGGGTCACGTATTGATCTGTTAGACAACATATTTTCCAGACTGAGTGAACATCTTGTCACTGGCAGTTCTCGATATCTCAGTAGTGAGCGGTATACATCTTCCCATCTTCTTCACACTTCTTTGATTCTTCTTCTTTCAAGTTTTTTATTGTCTGCACATAACGCTCAGCCATCCCATTGGACTTTGGATAATGAGGACTTAAGGTCACAATGGTGAAGGACCATTCAGATGCAAACCTTTGCATGATTTAACTGTTAAAAGGCATGTTGTCAGCTAAGATTGGTACAGATAGACCATATACAGCAAACACAGACTTTAGCGCCAGTACCACATCCTCGGCAGTCTTCCTCTTCAGTAATCTCAGCTCAAGGAAGTAAGAGTAGCAGTCAACAAGTACCAGATAGTCTTTGCTTTTATACTCCATGATGTCCATAGCAACTTTGTTCTAAGGAACACTAGGTACCTCACGCGGCATAAGTGGTTCTTTCTGTTGGCCTACAGTAAATCTTGCACATGTGTGGCAGCTCGTAATCTCATTCTTTATATTAGCAGATACTCCAGGCCAGAATAATGACTTTCTAGCACATTCTTGGCACTTCTCAATGCCCAGGTGTCCAGCATGAAATTTTTTTAGCATTGGCTTTCTCAGTGAGCTGAAAACGATCAGGCGTTCTTCAAAGTATAGAAAGCCATCTAGTTCATATATATCAGCTCTTATGCTCCAATAAGGCTGTAGAAGTGTCGAAGCCTGACTTCCCACTGGCCAGTTCCAGCCATCCTTTTGGACAGTCCTTAACAGTGGCATTGCATCATCTTCAGCATAAACATGCCTCATAGTGTCAATTGTACCAGCATTAGCCTGTCTTGACAAGCTGTTGTTTTTGTGTAGTTGTCCCCCCGTTGAGCGGCGAGCAACAACAGCTTGTCACAAGACGTACTGCACCTGATGCATCAGCTGCACTTATAGGGAGTTGTTCTCTTCCGTCTACGCGGCTTGGCCACGATGTTATGTCAGTCGCTCCATTGGTAATCATAACGGATTTCACGCAAAAATTTATGTAGAAAAAAACAAGATTACAACGTTTAACCAAAGACCAGTTTCTGTGATAAACTTTAGTAGAACTTAAGAATAAAATAAACTCAAAATAAAATCCATAAGAACAAATTAAACTGACTGATACAAAAATAGAAATAAAACTGACTGAGCGCACAAATAATCACATGTTTAGTCGCTGTTGTTGCCTAAGTTCTCAAATTCTAATAAAGTTTACTGCAGAGAGGGGTTGCCAGTTAAACGTTCTTATCTTAATTTTTCTACATAAATTTTTGCGTGAAATCCGTTATGATCACCAATGGAGCGACCGGAATAACATCGCAGCTGAGCCGCGTAGACGGAAGAGAACAACTCCTTATAAGTGCAGCTGATGCATCAGGTGCAGTACGTCTTGTGACAAGCTGTTGTTGCTCGCTGCTCGACGGGGGGACAACTACGCAAAAACAACAGCTTGTCAAGACAGGCTATACCAGCATCGGCTTCCAAGCTGTGAACTATAGCAATCTCATTCTCAAGGTCCGCTTAATCGCTAGTAATGATTTAGAGATAAGCTCGGGACAGCGTGTCAGCAACATAAAGGTATTTCCCTGGAACATACGTCAACATTGTATCGCTGAAACCTCAGCAATAATTTTTGTATTTTAGGGGAAACTTTGTGAAGAAGTTTATTCATTATAGGAACCAGAGGTTTGTGATCAGTTTGTGCATGTGCCTTGCGTCCATATAGGTAGCTGTGAAAACGCTCACAGCCAAACACAACAAGCAGTTCATTGTCGATCTGGGGTATTTGCACCCTGTCTTGGTTAAACTTTTCGATGCATAGGCAACAGGTTTACCCTCCTGTAGCAACACAACTCCAAGACCACTCTTCGTGGCATCAACCTGCATATGAGCATTCTTAGTTACACCAAAGTACTGCAAGACTGGTTCAGACGTGCGTAGGCGTTTAATATTTCGGAAGTTTTTCTGTTGCTTGGTTGACCATGACCAGTGGCTATCAGTTCTCAATAGTACCCTCAATGGTTTTATGCAGGCTGACATGTTAGGTATGTAAGCCTGTATGAAAATTGAGGGTACCAATGAACCTCTGTATTCTTTCTCAATCAGTAAGATCTGGCATGGCATTGATTGCAGTCACCTCGGGATTGGGTTGTAGACCATCTTTCAATACTACATGGCCAAGATATGCACCTCAGACTGATTGAATTGGATTATCTATTGATTAAACTTTACATTGGCTGCTTTAGCTTTTGCAAGTAACCTACGGAGATAATTATCATGCTCTTGCTGTGTTTTTCCAGCTACAATAATGTCATCAAAATATACTGAAACACCAGGCAGGTCTCTAAATATCTGTTCAACCTTCTTCTCAAAGACCTCAGCACTTGAGCGGAGCCAAAATGGAATCCTGTTAAAGCAGTATCGGCCATATGGGGGTGTTGAAAGCAGTCAGCAGACTACTCTTTTTTGTGAATTCCACATGCCAGTATCCATGTTTCGTCTCCATAATGGTGTAGTGTTGCATTTCATTAAACCGGAAAGCAATTTCCTCCAGTGTTGGTATTCTGTGGTGTTCACACTTTACAGTTTTGTTTAGATATTTTAGATTCAAGCATATTCTTACAGAACCATCCTTCTCTACACATACCATGCTACTGACCTAATTTGTTGGTTTATCAACTTTTGAAATAACTCCAGAAGCTTTCATACTATCTAGTTCCTTCTTCATTCTGTCCATCATGCTCAGAAGTACACGCCGATGATGGTGGTGGACAACAGGTTCCACTTCCTCATCAATGCATATCTCATGTTCTCCTTCTAGATGTCCAATACCATTGAACACATCTGGGAACTCATTCAAGATTGAGGCATAACAAGTCACCTTATCTACATGACAGATTAATCCAAAGAGCTCTGCAGCTTTTAGACCTAAAATGAGGGGCAGGTTCTCATCAACTACTTCAAAGTGTACTCCATGGTTGATACCGTTATAGTTCACAGAAAGTTGTAGATCACAAACGTTGCTGATCTTCAAACGGTTGTATTCATAAAGGTTTACAGCAGTAGGGAAAAGTTTGGCTTCTAGAGAGTGGATGGTGTTTAAAGTGATAGTTTGTTTCAGCTGCCGTATCAATCTTGAAAGAAATCTATGACTTTCTGCTTGTAGCTCAGATTCATTAGCAAAATCTAAGATTTAACAGACTTAATACTTTCAAAACTGACATCGAAATATTTCGATTGGAGTTGCCTTCTCCAAGTGGCTGACATCAAAATAATTCGACCTAGGTCATGTGACTAGTTTTTGACCTCCGATCGACTAATATTGCCGAAATTCTAATAGCCCTGAGTTTTAGCTTTGTGTACAAAAAACCTTGCCAATATGTTAAATAGAACTGGAAGTATTTGTGAAAACCTCAGGCTATGCCAGAATAGTAACTTTGTCAAGTTTATTAAAAGTTTGACAATATGGCTAGGAATTTTTCCACATCAAGACACTCAATTGATAAAGAAATAGCTGGAAATATTGATGAGTTTGTAAGTGACAGTGAAGATGTCACTGTCATTTACCAACTTATCAATAGATGTAGATTACTCTGATGATGAAGGTAAATAAAATTGAAAATGCTCTCAAAATTAGGCACAGTAAATGAAAACCACAGCATGAGTGAGTGAAAAATGTCAGTGCAGTTTCACTTTATTTAGTTAGTCAAGAAATGGCTTGACGATCAGATGATTTAGATTCACTCATTGATAGATTCCCGATGGTTGTAACTCATCTTGTTAGCCCAATCTTTTATGGCCAGACACATCTTATATGGTTAGTTCCTCTGGCTAAACTATTATTGGATATGTGACTATTGGCTAATAGTAGTAGGTGACTAGATTAGTTCTAAAACTGCTTTTATGTAGTATACTTCTGCAAAGTAGGATATTTTACATTCTACATGCAAAGTCAGACTCAACATTTATGTAGGCTATGGGTAGATGAGGGGTGGAGGGTGAGGGGTGGGGTGTGGAGGGAGAGGAGGGTTGGGGGTGTTGGGGGAGATTCCTCCTCCCCCAATCTACCCTGTCCCAAGCGACTGATTTTTGAAGCAGGGTGTGGACTATTCATACATTTATATGGAATAGCTACTGAGCCATTATAATTGTATTAGATTACAATGATGAAGCGGACAGGAAAGTTGGTGGTGGATCCGATTCAGATAATGATAGGCCTATGGATATCGATGATGATGGTGACCACGTACCAGAAATGAGCAAGAGCGATTCTAAAACAGGCCATTATGTGTTGACTGTTTTTTTTGCCATATCATAGGCCTAACGCAAAATAATGATATGCCAAATCAGATATAAATAATAAAAGTATTTACTGCAATAAGCAATACCTAGTACTCTGTTTCTGAAAATTATCATTTTTGCTTTGAAAAGGCATTCTTTGTCCTGAAATTGCATTAGTTAGAGTCGGCAGAATAAACTGTTTAGTATGACATGAAAGCTCCTCTTTTCAGCTCCACAATCGTGTGCTCATACACAGCTTTACTAGTATTAAGATACGGCCACACGAAACGATTTGTTCGTTAGTTCTGACCAAAATCACGAAATGAATGAAAAACAGAATTATTCGGCCAAAATTCACAGAATTGTGAGAGCTGTGCATGCACACTGAAATCATCGACGAAATGCTTTTAATTGACTAAACAAATTATTAGCGAGCACAATTCTATCAGCTTTCACAATTTATATAGTTCGAGGCACATAAAGCGACACGCAAGAAAAATACTAACGCTACTCGCCATAGTAAATACGGTACAACTGACTTGATTGCGCGAAATATGGCAACACTTTCTACAACGGAAATTTTGCTGCTAAATAAAAATTGTTATTATTAAAAAAGAAACAATTCGTAGCCATAGTGTCCGAACAATAAAAACAAACAATAGCACAATCCAATCAGTTGTATTGTATGTACTGTGTTGAATTGCATTGGTACTTTTATTGTGTGCCGTAATACATTTCTTGGACTAGGCCAATTGCACAAGCTGCTAGAATCGTGCTCCCTAATAATTTGTTTAGTCAATTAAAAGCATTTCGTCGACAATTTCGGTGTGCATGCACAGCATTGACAACTCTGTGAATTTTGGCCGAATAACTCTGTGTTTTTCGTTCATTTCGTGATTTTGGTGAGAACCAGAGAAAAAATCGTTACTTGTGTCCATATCTTTACGGTAGACACATTATACAAATGAAAAACCTTCAAAGTGGCCAGCCACTGGAGAAGGATTGTACTAAAGCAACCAGACGTGAAAGTGTTACAATTCAATTTGCTTGGGATAGCATTTACCGAGCCAACAAACAGGCTATTCATCTGTTTTTCAGTTTTGCTTTTGGGTTTGTGGCATATCTTTTCAAAATGGTTTTTTAGTCCGCAGTTATTACAGGTCTCTCTATAGGCCGGGCATCGGCCTTCAGCATGGCTATATCCGCAATATTTGTATTCTTTGCGAGGCTTGGGCTTCTTAGGGGTAGCACTCGAGTCGCATTGAACGGAATTAACACAAGATTCAAGGGGCTCATTATGTACAGTAATTACAGCTGTGTCGCGGGTAGATAATCTGGACGTTTGCTGTTTTGTGATTTCTACAGCAGGTATGTCATCCAAAGCATTTTGTAGGTTGATGGTCCGGTCCCTAAAAAAATGTTCTTTCAATTTGGTATCAGATAATCCAAATACAATACGACATAGTAGCATTTGATCACGCAACTTACCAAATTCACACTTGGCAGCTTGTGTTTTCAATCGTTTAACAAACATGTCAATAGACTCGCCATCAGTTTGATTCATTGACCAAAATACATACCATTCATACAGCATGTTTCATCTAGAGTTAAAATATGCCTCAAATTTTCTAATACATCAGTTAGTACGCCTCTGCTTTCACCAACTTCATACTCAAACTGACTAAATATCTCTGTAGCCTCCTCACCGGCGTGATTAAGCAGTAAAGCTACTTGACGTCTGTTAATCAAAGCATTCTCAGGCGGAGCAACACGCTTCACATTTGGGTTCAATACCAAATCAATCGCTAGCAAATAATTCTAAAAAAGATCTTTCACTTTTTCCAGTTGTCAGAAACATTTCCTTTAACAGAGAGCTCTCCAGAAGCTTTCAAGCCACTGTTCATCATAAAAATTCAAGGTAGTCGCAGAAGCAAACTACAAAAATGAAAAGCAGAAGCATGAAAAAAAACAAGCCAATCAGCAAAGCACTGTCCAAAAACTTCAGCTGCCACTATGTGATGATAAGTATCGTAGACAATTGTGTACCGTGTACCGGTCTTGTAGCAAAGGTCAGAGCTTATCAGGAAGACAGGGACTGGCTGGCCTGGGGGAAGGGTACCAACTGCAAGGTGTGATCAGAATCTAAATTCAGTTCGTGTTTGTAGTCTACTTGTTTATTACGTGCACTTCCATTGCGACTGTCTATGACGGTCTGGCGCGATCACAATTACTAGCATTAAAATGTCACATGCACTTAATTAATACTATTACACAAACCAAATACGTTTTGACCTATGTTATTCACTAGAAGATATGTATTACATAAACATGGCATGCACACTCATGTAGGCCATGTTTGTCAATCAACGATTTTATAATAGAGTCACGAGAGCTCAAGTTCTTCATTACATGATGTTAGAGGTATAATCTAGAGAGCTGTGTTGATCTCTAACTATTGCAAAATTAATTTTGCAATAGTGAGAAACATAGGACCTTATGAATATATTTCCCAATATCGATTGAGGGAGATAGGCCTACATAATTGTATCAATATTATCACGGAGTGAAGAATAAATGCGCTCATGAGCATATTTATAATGTTTCATAATATAATCTACTACAAGTAGATACCATTGGCTGTCATAGTAAAACAGATTGCTCCCAACTTTTTCCCAAGGATATTTGGAGAACTGTGACTGCATCAGTGGCTGATGGACTTTGTTTCCATTGACCCTGCATGTATTACAACTTCTTACCATCTCGGCAATCTGTTGAGATATGCCAGGCCACCATACAATCTGTCTTGCTCTTTCTCGACACTTGGTTATTCCTAGATGGCCTCCATGCAGAGTTTGGAGAAATTTACTCTTTCAGTTTGAGGAATGATGATACGATCTTCGAGGGTCAGCAGCTTGTTTTGGAGAGAGATGTACGATCTGTTTTCAAAGTAGGGTCGCAGATCGACATCATCGCTAGACAGGTAAGCGGGCCATGAGCCTGAAACAAATTTGATAACCTGAGCGAGAATTTCGTCAGTCGGTGGTAGTTTAGCCAATTCTTGCAACTTACTCTGGGATGCATGTAGACTTTGGGACTGTGACATGCAGAATTCAACTTCCTCAATGAGGCTTAAATCTGCCATGTTTGCCTCTGCTTGGGAGCGAAACAGCGTATCAGCCATCACATTCTATTTACCTGGGATGTGTTCGATGACATAACAAAACCTCATGAGTCTCATTCGAAACCTCTGAATACGAACTGTTAGCTTATTAAGCTCAATGTCATTTAACAAACCGATAAGAGGCTTGTGATCAGTTTGTATGCAGACTGTTAAACTTGTGTACTGTTTTGAAACGACCTACTACCGGTATTTTGGCACTAGGTCCATGTAAGCACTTGTCCGATGCTTGTAAAGGTGCAGACATACATAGCTTGCGAGGTATTATTGACTCGTCTGTGCCTGAATCCAATTTGAATCGTACAGGTATCGGTAATTTGTCAACATTGATTGTTTTAGTCCATGTCGCATCACCACTACTGCTATGTGGCTCATTTACGGTATCGATATACACGTGATCTATGTTTTGTTGGCTATGGTTTAAAGCAGCAGCATCCTGTTCTTATACGACATGTACGTTTGTCTTGTTAGATCTGCATAGCTTCGCGTAATGTCCTGCCTTCTGAAATTTGCAGCAGACTGCAGAATATTTATTGCCCTAAATGGTTTTAAAGTTAGCGTGAATATGGGAAATAGATATGACAGGACCAATAAATTTATGTTGCTATGCGAGAATTTGTACTTATTGATGGTTCGAGTCATACCAGCCTCTACTGTTCTCTGTAAAATAACATAAGCTTTTGCATCTTGCTTGGCAGAGGACCAAAAATTATGGCGCCGAAAATGGCAGCCGTGTCTAGAAAGTGCTCTCGAAAACTGTTTATTTAATGGAAGTTTTTATATTAGTTAAGGCAGCTACATTAGCCTACTGTATCAAAATCGATCGTAGAACACTACTGAGCATTGGGATAATGACTAAAAAACTCCAAAGACACCTCTGGACAGTAGAATATAGAGTTAAAGTCAAGAAACGATCACCTGAGATTTTACGGAGTAAAAAATGTGGCAAGATAAATCAAGCAAGAGTCTCAACAACATAGCGGGATTAAATTAGCTTTTCCTAGCATCTACCTGTCTAATGTGAACAGACTGTATAACAAGGTAGACCAGCTTGAATGCATTGTCGTCAAATTTTCTCCTGAACTGTTGCGTGATTGTTTTGACAGAAACATGGCTCACTGATAATCACTTACTGCCAAATCGCTCTACCAGGATATCGGTCCATTAAAAGTGATAGAAACAATAGCTCTACTAATAAGCAGCAAGGAGATGGATTAATTGTTTATATAAATAATAAGTGGTGCAATAACGCTATGCTAATTTTGACCCATTCAGAGTCGACCCTGGAGATGATGGCAGTCAGACTATGACCATTTTACTTACCTAGGAAATCATTCTGGTTACCTGCATCATCATTCTCGTAGTATACTGCACTTTGTTTGTAACGCCCACTTCTGCAGTAGTTAAGGTCGCTGTGCATAAGATAAACCATAACATTGAATCGCTTGAAAAGGGAAATCCCTAGTCAGTTATCATTGCACTAGGTGACTTCAATAGTGCAAATGTGAGACGTCCCCACTTCTATCAGCAAGTCACATGTACAACCAGAAGGAACAAAACCCTAGATAAATGTTAACTCAATATGAAGGGAAGCAACAGATCCACCGAATTGCTAAAATAGGAAATTCTGATCATGACTCAGTTCTTCTACTACCTAGTTACACTCCAATATCTAAATCAGCAAAAACAAGGAAAATCACCAAACAGGTCTGGAGTAAACACAACATAGACAGACTGCTAAGCTGCCTTGATGATAGTGACAGGTCCCAGTTACTCAGCTCCTGCTCTGATGTCTCCTAATCATGTGATATGCGAATGTATACCATCCAAGTCAGTTAACATCTATGAAAATGATAAAACCTGGATTACTCCAAAAATCAAAATGTTGATTGACAAGTGCACTACTGCCTTTCATGAATAACCAAGAACAACACCGCATAATCAAATCTAAAGTACATCGGGCCATCAGACAAGCTAAGAGACTCTATGCTTCTCAGATTGAGGGGTCCATGCAATCCAACAGTAGTATAGCTTGGTCTAATTTGAAATATATTTTGAAACTAATAGATGTCTCAGAAGTGCTCACTGGATGCTGATGTTTTGAATGAGTTTTATAACAGATTTGAGAAGCAAAATGGTTTGCCTATTCTCCCTGATCTAATGTTATGTGAAGATTTATTCTCTTTTGAAGTTTATGCTGTCATTAGAAATGTACTGGTCAACAATCAACAAAAGCCCTGGCCTAGACAGCACTCCAGCCTGGCTCATGAAACTGACCGCAACATCGTTAGCAAATCCATTTACTAAAATCTTCAACATGGCGGTAGCTGAAGGGACTTTCCCATCAGTCTGGAAAGCTTCAATTACCAAGCTGATTCCAAAGTGTGCAGGTGCGATGTCACCTAGGGACTTTCGTCCAGTCGCATTAACCTCCATCCCAGCTAAATGTCTGGAGAGGCTAGTTAGTAGCCACATAAAATAACTACTCACTGATGAGAGCCAGTTTGCGTACAAGCCAAACCGATCCACCGAAGATGCTCTGATTGTACTTATAAACATAGTAAGCGAACATCTGGGTAAGAACGCTAAGAACTTTGTGTGCACTCTCTTTATTGACTCCACGAGCGCTTTTAACACCATCAATCTAGCGCTGTTAATAAAGAAAATGGTTTCCCAGCCTGGCATTCATCCTAACATAATCAACTTGCTGTACAGCTTTTTAACTCTTTCACTGCCTTTCACTCTCTTTCCCCAATTGCGTAGTAGCTTAATTTTATTATTCGTTGACGACATAACCCACGATCTTTAGGACTTTTATGGTGTTGACAGTGTTGTCCAAAAATTTCTCTATAAACTTAACCTAAAATAACGAAGCAATTTCAAATTTTTGTTTGGGAATTCCCAACATAAAAACAAACATTTTTTGTGTAAGTTTTGTAAGTACTTCCTGAGTTAGAAAAAAGATAATTACTCATGTTGATGACATTATAGCTAATTCAGATTCAGATTTTTGTGATTACACAGATAATTAAAGTAGCAGCACTGACTCTGATGGTGGTGAAGGTAATAGTTTTGTAAAAGTAAGGAAGATTGGAGAGGATCGTTTTAGCTTCATAGCGATCGTAGCTTCACATAGCTTTAGTAATGCACAAAGTATAGATACATTGAATTTTTTGCATGGCAGTGTTTGTTAACAAGTTGGAAAAATAAAAGATATGACAAAAATTTTCTAGATAAAGTTTTAAATTGAAAAAATAGTATATACATATCATTAAGCAATATCGGCAATTTTCGGTAAAATGGCTGGCAGTAGGCTGATAGCTAAATTTGTACATTAACGGCAGTAAAAGGGTTAACCAACCGAGCACAAACTGTGGAGACCTCTGCAAATACATCAGCCATAATCAAATCAACAGGAACACCTCAGGGGTGTGTCATCAGTCCCTTGATGTTCTACGTCTCAGACATGCCATGTCAGCACGATAACATCAAATAAATCAAATATGCTGACGACACGATGTTCCTGGAGTTCCTCACAGCAACGCAAACATCAAACCTCCAAGATGAAGCAGATAATCTCAGTAACTGGTGTCCATGACCTTCTGCTAAACTCTAAAAAAACTAAAGAGTTAATCTTCAGTAACTGTCGCGATAACCCTGTCGTTCACAATCTAGTCATAAACAACTCGACTATTGAGCAGGTGTCAGAATTCACCTATCTTGGCATAGTTCTGAACCAGAAACTAGACTTTAAAGCCAATGCTGAAACGTGTGTATCCAAAGCTCACAAGAGACTACATATTATGAGTGAACTGTGGCAACTGGGTATCAACGCTAGTCTCAACACAACATGCTATAAATCTTTTATCGAAAGTGTTCTGACTTACCATCTGGTAGTTGTCTTCTCCCATCTCACCAATGACTCTAAGAAGTTATTACAAATAATAATAAAATCAGCCATAAAACTTGGTAGTGTTTCGCAGTTGAAGTCTGTCCACCAACTATATGACTGCCGCCTAGCCGTAAAAAGCTTAAGGCTAATAATATCAGAAGCCACACCAATCTTAGTTTTGACAAAACTACCCTCAGAACGTCTGTCTACGATAAAATATAGAGTGAACCTACGCAAACAATGTTTTAGATCTAAGTGTATACCGTATCTTAATCACATTTTTACCAAGGAATATGATTTTTATGGTTTTAAATTTTTATTTTACTTATGTATTTTTCAGTCACCATCAGTTTTTCATGAGCATATATACAAACATTTTTGTTTCTCTTACTGTGACAAATACACACACGCACACACACACGCACACACACACACTTCTACTTTAACTTAAGAGGGTTTTCTCCATGTGTCATTTGTGTCTATTAAGCTGGCAAAGCTTGTGATGCAGTTTTAGAGTGCAACTCTGAGCTAGAGAACAACCTAAAAGAGAAACAACTGAAAGTAAACCCACCAACTGCGGACACGAATCTTGTCAAAATCTTTGCTTTAAGAGACAAAGTACCGAAGTTTAACCAGAATTATCAAAACCAAAAGACAGTAAACACCATGTCATTCCTAACTTTGGCAAGACTTGCTTCAATCCGGGCCATGGGATAAACTGTCTGCCCAACAACTTGATTCAATTCTGTGTAGTCAGCACAAACTCAGACTTTTTTATTTGGTTTTTGACCTTATCATGATAGGGTCACACTGATCAATAGAGTCAATAACAGAGTGCATTACACTTTTAGCAACCAAATAATCCATTCTTGTTTGCTTGTAGACGATAGGGTGTATGATAATCGCCCACAGTGATAGCAAAGGGTATGCAGTCAGGGCACAATTATATGCTTGTCACCTATGCTTTAATAACTAGTAATTCTATTAAAAATTGCGGATGTTTGAAGGGTGTAAAAACAGAATCTAGATTCATCACATTTATGTCGATGTCCAGGTTATTCTGTGTCACCTACAAACCTACAACTGCCTATCTGTTTTGTCTAGAGTTATATGTTTACATCTTTGCTTTTATCTTTCAGTTTGTCTTGCCAAAGCATAATCTCAAACCTACCGATATTTTATTCTTTTTTGGGAGTTGTGGCTTTATGAATATGCTCCAGTCGCGATTCTTTTACTTCTAAATAGACTAATTAGTTTTTGTAAGACTGCTCTGATCAAATATTTACACGATCGATTCTCCATGTCTACATTTCCTGCATTCAACCTGTTTCAGTTTAAAAATTATTTGAAAAATTTTGAAGTGTTTTCTTCTATATCTTGTTATCATGAACATCCATAGGTTCTGGAAGGATACAACTTCTTATTTGTAGTTTGCATCTGTATATATAAATCTTAAAGTTGGTGTGTATGTCCATCTGTATGTCCTTCAGTATGTCCTGCGGTATATCAGGCTATAGCTATTAAAATCTTGGAATTAAAAGCTCGCTTTCTGCTGGATTTGAACTCACGAAGGTCGCAACTGCAAGTTTCGAACCGTGCATTTAGTCACCAACCCACGCTGCTCTTAAAATTCTATTGCTCTTATCACACATCGTATACCCTTTTCTCGATTGCACATGCTAAATGGTGTATTAATGGAATCTCTATGAACTCTATGAAACACAATGCTTTTTCATGTTTATGTGACCTTCTATTTCCGGTTTGTCGTAAGGTTCAATTGCTAAATTGGTAAAGGCTAATACTTTTCATGCGGACAATTGTATTGCCTCAAATAGGAATAGCCTCTACATTCTCTCTGTCCGTTCAGTCAGATAAAGACAGTTCGATATCTTATTTTTACATTTGTACCAGTATTGAGAGATACCTGTATAATTTTCGTATCCAAAGTTTTGATGGATAGCTTCTGCTGGAACAGTAACCTTTTTTTATACACACACACACACTTCTATGCGTGAATCGTTATTAATTCAACATATTCAGGTTTTTTATTTTGTTTTCTCAGTTCGTATTAATTGTAACATTACCAAATCATCTTTTATTGTAATCATAGCAAAATAGAGTTGGTTTAGCTATTACTTGCTAATTATTTCACATTTACATCTAAACACTTTTAGAGTTGTTTTATTTTTTCTCCTAATCTATTTGACCTGAAACAAAACATTTTCCCCATGATATAAAGTTTGAGAGTTACAGTTGTTTGACCAAGTTTGAAAACCTTTACAGTATTGTATTTTTTAAAAATTTATTTAAACTGCACTAAACACTCTTCTCATGATATGAAGTTTGAAAGTTAGAATGGTAACTGTTGTTATATGTTAAATGACATAAATTTTCTATGCAAAGACTTTTATTACCCGGGCAACGCTGGGCATTCATCTATTAATTAATAAAGCTCATCATGAAACTGCTTTCCAATCTTCATAACGACACTTTTGTTCATAAAATTAGTAAATACTGCGAATGTCTTCATTCTTTTTATTGGTAGTCAGATTTTGTGTTGAGATAGATTCTCTACTAATCCTTGAAAAGAGGAAAGTTTTCAAAAGCTACTGGGTTAGTTTTACAGTTAAGTCTTTTTGCAGTAGTGGAAAATGACCTAAAATCTTATTGCTGGGTGTTTCTGAGAGACACTAATTGAACTGTTCCTAGAGTCTGTCTTTACTGCCATTTCTTCTATACAAAAAATACTTTCCATGTAAATTCTCAAATATTGGCGTCAACGTTTTTGGGGTCAAAAGCTTAAAATGACAACGCATTTGTCTGTAACTCGATTTTATAAAATATATAATGCATTTAAAAAGTTGGTAGTCGTTAGAAATTTCTTTATAAAATTGTAAAAGTACAGTTTTCACCCAGATATTTACTGCACTGTTTGTGTTTTTCGAGAAATTGGTTTGGCTTGATTTATTGTAGAGTAGTATGAAAGAAAGGATTGCAGTAGGATTTCTTAGCTTTAAACATTTTTATTTTTAGCATTTATTCAGTCAGACAAGCAGCTCTTATAAAGGATGTATAGTACATCTTGCAAGATCAGCCCTTTATCGGTAAACCATTGTAGCTTCTACTTCACTACTGACTGATATAGGGTTGATATAGAGCTGATATAGGGCTCACATATGGATTCACTTGGAATACTCAAATCATGAAAATAAAATTAAGCAGAATAATTGTTTATGACTATTTAATGTTCAGGAATATATTTTAGGAAAAGAGCATGTGATGAGATAGATGTCTTTAAAAAAGACGATATGGTTATATATTTCATACATGGGACATGGCTACAGGTAGTATCTAAGCTATAGGAGTTGTACATGTCAGTGAGTCAATGTAAAGAGGCAATATAATCTATAACAATCAATGTAAAACATATAATAATCGCTATAAATGCATTATGTTTTAGTAATGCTGTGTGAGTGCATCATCAGTTTATTCTTTTTTCCAGGGGTCTGCAGTCCCAATCACCTGATATACCTACAGTGTCAGGCTCTATTCGAGTAAGTGGAGACAATATTCACATCTTGTTGGTAACCAACTTCTACTAGCTAATCTTGTTGCCTGTAGATATTGAAAGAGTTTAAAATTACAGTTCAAATAATGATGACAGAGTTGATTTGGGCGTGAGAAATCAGGTTCTGTTCCTGGACCAGTCAACCCAAATAATGATCTATTAGTAAGTTTTTTTTGGTAAATTCTTTTGTGCAGTCTATTTGGCTAACAAAATATGATGCAATTCCAATTTGGGTTTGGCATTTTCTATTCAGTGCATAGAAGCATTGTTTTGATTCCTGGGTTTTTTGTGACCAATTACTTGATAGAATTATAGTCAATGTAAATTTGTAAATTCCCTATAATGTAAACGTTCCTGGCACGGATTATTTACGTGTAGTAGCGCTTACTGTACTTTCCATATCATCAGCATGTAGAAAGTACAGTAGGCAGTTATAGTCAGCATGTGATTACGAACTCGGGTTGCTAAGCTCGTAATTACATGCTGCATAAAATTCGATTTTATCAAGCATGTTCTTGTAGGAGGCGCTGTTAGCATGCCTCGGACAAGAAAGTGACAAAGAACTCAAACTAAGGCTATCTTCCAGAACTGATGCTGGTGTGCATGCCCTTGTTAATATAGTCAGCACGCCTATACCTCAGCAGCTGAGGTATTTGTCTTATTTGTACTGAGTAGTTTATCAACAGGTTAAAAGCCTTTGAGTCATAGCTTCTGAATTTCTGTTATCAAGTGATTGGGTTCAATTGTAGCCTAAGTACTTTGATGTATTTTTATTAGGTCACTAATTTACTGTTGTAACGAGGCAGTGTTAATTGACAACACACTTTTATATGAATCAAAGAAGAAACAAGATAGTAAGGACTGATGTATTTAGGTGCTCATTATGAGCCCCACCCATCCTCACCATAGTGCCTTCACCTCGATAAACATTATTTTTCTCCAATCGAGGAATCTTTTCTTACATAAATACAGTAGACACTTCTATAACATATAAAATTTATGCAAAGTTTTGGCTTCGTACTACTGTATGTAAAAAATTCCATATAACGTAAGGTGTCAGGCTGGGGCAAGTTCTCAAATTCAATTTGAATGGGAACGTACATTATCTCACCATACGTGAGAAAAAAATGACGTACATATAGCGTTTTATTTACTATACATACAACTTCCACGACATTTTTGTTTGTTGTGATAGATTGTCAGATGTGTCGACATAACATAGAATAGGTAGCTGCGCAATTGTTCATAAATACTTGAACGTGATCAACTGAATGTCACTAGTTGGAGTATTGTTGAAAGTTCTCTTTTATCCTAACCTTGACCCCTAGATATAGATAAACGGAGAACGGGTAGACACCACTCTTTTTATAAAAGTAGATTTTTGTTTTGCTTTATTGTAGACATGAAATATGTGTTGTTATTTTTACTTTGCAGAGTAGACTTTGCTGTCTAGAAAAAATAAACAAATCATTGTAAATGTACATCGAAGATGTGTCTTTCCAATTAACTTACTGCAAAACTAACGCAATCATAGTCTACAAAATCAGTGAAATTAATTGCAAAAAGGAGAAAAGTTGTCAATGGAAACTAATACCGTAACACTGTAGTAACGGTACAGCCCACAAATTAAAAGAGTTAAGTCTACTCTTTTCTTTTTGTATAGCCGAATGAGTGAATTTGGACAGATCTTAGAACGGAGTAGGCAATTTACACGTATTTTAATGTTCGTATAACATAAAATCTCTATAACGTAAATGTTCCTGGAACGGATTATTTATGTTGTAGGAGCGCCCACTGTACTTCGAATTGATTGTATTTGCATTCTCGTTTTTTAGCAGAATAAAAAGTGTAAAGATATCACTTTGAAACTGTGTCTTGTGCAAGCCAACTTGATTGTTTTTTTTTATTAGCATTATAGCAAGCCAGATGCTAAATTTGTGGGATATTTTGTTTTAGTAATATCAACCTCAGGAATCTGCAGACAGAGCTCAATGGTGTCTTCAGCAAGAACCGTGATATGATAAGGTGGTGTATTGTATTGGTTGTTTTTGTGGTTAGGTGTGAGCAAATGATGCTAGCCGCTAGTGATTGTTATGCCCATAGTCAAGTTGTTATCATGGTTTGTAATGAGTGTTAGACCTTATCAAGTTACTATCATGGTTTGCAGTGAGTGTTATAGACTTTATCAAGTTGTTATCATGGTTTGTAGTGAGTGTTATAGACCTTATCAAGTTACTATCATGGTTTGCAGTGAGTGTTATAGACCTTATCAAGTTACTATCATGGTTTGTAGTGAGTGTTATAGACCTTATCAAGTTACTATCATGGTTTGTAGTGATTGTTATAGACCTTATCAAGTTACTATCATGGTTTGTAGTGAGTGTTATAGACCTTATCAAGTTACTATCATGGTTTGTAGTGAGTGTTATAGACCTTATCAAGTTACTATCACGGTTTGTAATGAGTGTTATAGACCTTATCAAGTTACTATCATGGTTTGTAGTGATTGTTATAGACCTTATCAAGTTACTATCATGGTTTGTAGTGAGTGTTATAGACCTTATCAAGTTACTATCATGGTTTGTAGTGAGTGTTATAGACCTTATCAAGTTACTATCATGGTTTGTAGTGATTGTTATAGACCTTATCAAGTTACTATCATGGTTTGTAGTGAGTGTTATAGACCTTATCAAGTTACTATCATGGTTTGTAGTGAGTGTTATAGACATTATCAAGTTACTATCATGGTTTGTAGTGAGTGTTATAGACCTTATCAAGTTACTATCATGGCTTGTAGTGAGTGTTATAGACATTATCAAGTTACTATCATGGTTTGTAGTGAGTGTTATAGACCTTATCAAGTTACTATCATGGTTTGTAGTGAGTGTTATAGACCTTATCAAGTTACTATCATGGCTTGTAGTGAGTGTTATAGACATTATCAAGTTACTATCATGGTTTGTAGTGAGTGTTATAGACCTTATCAAGTTACTATCATGGTTTGTAGTGATTGTTATAGACCTTATCAAGTTACTATCATGGCTTGTAGTGAGTGTTATAGACATTATCAAGTTACTATCATGGTTTGTAGTGAGTGTTATAGACCTTATCAAGTTGCTATCATGGTTTGCAGTGAGTGTTATAGACCTTATCAAGTTACTATCATGGTCTGTAGTGATTGTTATAGACCTTATCAAGTTACTATCATGGTTTGTAGTGAGTGTTATAGACCTTATCAAGTTACTATCAAGGTTCGTTGTGAGTGATATTTATACACGTTTTAGGGTATTTAATAGAATTAATAGATATATTTGAGAGATGGCTTTGAATACACTTGAATGGGTATATGCATACTTATGTATATTCCTTTGCAGAGTCAGAGACATTCATTTTTCAAATGACAGTGTGGATTGCAGGAAAACTCTCAGCAAAACATACGTTTATCGTCTTGGATTGCTACCATACGAGATGGCTGAAGTCAACATGGCCACATGTGACATGAGCATTATGACATACAAAACCATTGGCTACATCCGGTAAGCATTCAACTGCTTCAGTTTTAATCTCTTGCTTCATAGAATCACAATTTTGATAACTTTTGATAGCTTTAGCTTCCTCTTGTCACTACTACTCTGTTTTGATAGCTTTAGCTTCCTCCTCTTGTCACTACTACTCTGTTTTGATAGCTTTAGCTTCCTCCTCTTGTCACTACTACTCTGTTTTGATAGCTTTAGCTTCCTCTTCTTGTCACTACTACTCTGTTTTGATAGCTTTAGCTTCCTCCTCTTGTCACTACTACTCTGTTTTGATAGCTTTAGCTTCCTCCTCTTGTCACTAATACTCTGTTTTGATAGCTTTAGCTTCCTCCTCTTGTCACTAATACTCTGTTTTGATAGCTTTAGCTTCCTCCTCTTGTCACTACTACTCTGTTTTGATAGCTTTAGCTTCCTCCTCTTGTCACTACTACTCTGTTTTGATAGCTTTAGCTTCCTCTTGTCACTACTACTCTGTTTTGATAGCTTTAGCTTCCTCTTGTCACTACTACTCTGTTTTGATAGCTTTAGCTTCCTCCTCTTGTCACTACTACTCTGTTTTGATAGCTTTAGCTTCCTCTTGTCACTACTACTCTGTTTTGAACATCGTGCGTCTGAGCATTTTGCCAACAAATTTTACAAGTGTGACAAATTTGACTGACTCAAAAAGCCTATTAAATAAATAGTTCCATTCTTGCCAATCTTTTAACTAAGTGTTCCAATTGGTTGTTGAACAGAAAATATTAAATTGAATAAAGATTTTCGCCATTAAATTATGTATGGTTGTATAGCATGTTCATGCCCAAACAGTAACGCAGGTTGATGACAAACATGAAGTCTTATCGTAATAGTTATGTAGCCGAGACTGTCTCCTCAACTAACTGATGAATTAAAAACTATTGGCATTACATCGTATGGTTTGTTGCTCGATAATTTTAATAAATTTTGTTTACTTACTCTTTGTGGAGTGTTGTCATTCTACCTGATTATTTGGATACACCTTGCTAAGTAATTCAAGTCTCTTTTATGCCAGTTTCTATCACTACTACCAATAACTCAATAGCTCAAAACTAGCAAACATTGATCTTCGTTGTTTTTATTTAATTTTAACCAAACCAATTTAATTAGTGCGCAACCAGTTCATAAACTCTTATTTTAGTTGCACTAAAATATGCTAATAGCCTAATCATTGAGTTCTTTACCAAGTTGCCAATAAAAATCTGTAAAAAATTCTTTAAAAATCTGTGTAATTCTGTTCCTTAAAAAGATCTTGAACAAAATTTTAGTAGATTTAATCTGAAAGTATCGGTATTTTTCTTCACCATTTGCAATTGTTTTTTATGTTTGACTGAAGAAGAAAAAGAAAGCAGAAGCTGCTCAGAAGCAAAATATGTGTGAAATGACATCACTAGTTGCTATAGTTAATATCAGCTATTGCGTTCAAATTTTAGCATTACCCGTCTCTATTCTGTCAGTCTTTACAAGTATAGACGTCATAATCACACTTTCACTTTAACTGAGCATTTTAACGATGTTTTGTCGATTTTAATCTCGAAACATCTTGGCAGTCAGATCAAAACAAACATGGAAAACTATCACAAATGATATGAAAATACCGATACTTTCTGATAAAAATCTACTAAAATCTTGTGCAAGTTGATCATTAAAGTCATTCATGATCTGAGTCAATTAAGTTTTAGAATGTTGTACAGGCATTTGTTTCCTTTCAGAAATGTTGCTCAAAAGCTAGCGAGTTACCAGCTAATGTACACATAGCCTTCGAGAACATCTGACTGTGTTAAATTGTATTTACAGGAAACCCAAGCAGGGGTTCAGCTTTGAAAAGTTTGCAAGGGCTGGTGAAACGCTCTCTGGCATCAATGACTTTTCACTCTTTAGAGTGATTCCCGAGTGCGTTGAAAGAAGATGTTTCCAAAGAGTTGTACGAAGTTGTTCTATCTCTATAAAGCCAGGTGCGTGTCTATTTTCACTTAGATCTTCATGTTTTTATTGTCGCTGTTTGTTTACCATTTTTAAAAACACCCTGGCTTATATCTTTAGAGCGCTTTTCTCAACTCTTGTTTGTAGATTATTGTATGTCTTTTTTGGGAAAAAATTTTTCTTTATAAATCATGGGTACCTCGTGAATTCTAGCACTTCACTGAAGTACTGGAAGTGCTTCATTACTTCACTACTTCACTACTTCAGCCATTCAGGATATACAGTAAAGGGAGGCAACTACTGAAGTCAAAAACAAAGAACAATGGAACAGTCATACCAAAGATATGATCTCTTGACAACAGCTGGTATTAACACGGGTAATGTGGGCTTTGCAAAAGGCAGTGAGGAAAAAACGAGAGAAGGGTATATTACATAAAGTCACCACATCTCGTTCATTTTTGAAAATGCTTTTAACAGGAAATACACGTCAAATAACCTGGTTACCAAAAGTTTTAGCACTCAAAACACTCACCTCTTTCAGTAGTACACAACTTTTAAAAGGTGGTAGCGTACAGAACTGGGGGTTACATTGTAGATTTTTATATGTCGGAATTGTGTTTGTAGCCAATCCAATTGAGAGATTAAAAGGTCATTGCATAATCTGGTGGAGACATCATATCTATAATCAATTAAAAAAATCACCCATTGGAAGAGTTGAGTGTTTTGAAAGGGTAAAACTTTTGATTTCTAGGTTATATGAGGTCTATTTTTTGTTGAGAGCATTTTCAAACGCGAACAAGAAGTGGTGACTTTATGTAACATACCCTTCTCTCTTTTTTCTCACCCTTACCTTTTGCAATGCCCATATTACCTTTTGGTAATACCAGTTGTTGTCAAGAGATCATATCTTTGGCATGACTGTTTCATTGTTCTATGCTTATAGCTTCAATAGTTGTCTCCCATAACTGTGTTTCTTGTAATGGCCAAACAGATTAGGCTTACATTTTTTTTACATTTGCATTCTCTAGAACTCAATAATGATTGCTAACTTTTTTATTGAACTTGTGGTGCATTTTTGGTAAGGTGAACGAGTTGTTGAACAGTTCTTTGCAGTTCTTTGCTTTGGTTTGGAGTTGGCAAAGCTCACTTTTGTTTGCAAATAATGATAAGGGTTTCATGTCTGACAAGCAATATTGTAAATATATGGTGAATTTCATCAAGAAATTTCAGAAGATTTTGTTGAAGGTTGTATTTATTCCCATTGGATTTATTTTAGGACTACCGCCAGCTCTTTCGCCATTTAGTAACAGTCATTTTGATAAATGCGAACATTGGAATATAGTTGTATCTGGCCAAGGTTTCATGCATAAACAGGTTGGTTCTCTCAAATCTCATGTTATTCTTTGTTTGTTCTTCATATTAGTCCCAAGCTGTCCAAAGTAGCTTATTCAACCAGTGGGCATTCTTAAATCATTCCCAAACCTTGCACCCTAAAAGAGCCTTAAATGGACTAACATAGATTTTTCAAGTTTCTGTTCTCTAAGGTATTGCTAAATGATGAAAGTTCTTGCTGGAATTGCCTATAATAATGGGGATCATTTTTTTAGAGCGCTGACCTCGAGCCTCTTACTTTCCTGTAGTATTGGTTTAACCTAGCCATGAACTGAGACAGTTTCAGTGACCATCTTCATCCTCAACAAACCCCAGTGCCGAGTCATATTCATGCCTTTGATTACTGCCTGCAGTTCTATTACATTTATAATTAACCCATCAACTTTTCTGAGCCACATCACGTTTTTAATAATGCCTCTACTGAACTCTAAACAACATAAAATAACTAAACTTCTGTCACCACATCAGATGGCAGCACAACAGTCACTTGTCTTAGTCCACTCACCATTTTTCTAAGACTCCTTATCAGTTCCAGTGCACGTGCTAGTAAAGCTAGTAACTTACAATAATAAAAGCCATGTCCTCCGTCTGCAGCCACCTTGTTACATTATTCATCTGCCCAAAAACCTTGTTATCTTATTTTGTGCATGAAATAGCTACATGCCGGTCTCAACCATTTTGCTAGACTGTATGGATAATGCTCAGTCAAATTTTCAAACATGAGAAACAACTCTTCCTTGATGCTTCTGCCAGCATTAACACCTTCTTATCTCTGGATTAATTATATGAATCATTGTCTCCCTCAACTACCTTTAGCACCAATACCTGCTAGTTAGTGAACTGCACTAGATCATTAGTTTTAAGTTTATCTTCTGACAGCAGCTGCCTTAATTCTTTTGCAGAAACTACACTGTCACCATCAACCCAATTGTCATTAACATAGTGATCAGTACCTTTAGGCACTTTACTAGCAGACCATAGAAAGCACCTTAGTGAATTCCTAGTCATTAAATTTGGGGTTGTGCTTGAAGGCAATTTCGTTCTTGTCAAGACATATGACATACTTCAATTGTTTAAATCGCTGCAGATCTTTTGCCACATGTACCTGTAAATAAAGTTTATATAGTTCAACCCGAGAAGCTCTTTTTTTGGCATACAGTTGCATCTACTCAAGGGTGGCTTTTAGTAAAGCTGTTCAGCTCTCAATAGTTCATCCCGAGTCTGAACTTCTGAGGTTAATTTAGCCGCCTCATTGTCATCAGCGATATTACTCCATTTTCTTTGCCCTGCACATCAGGCTTATACTCCTAAATCTTCCAGTTTCTATCTACTTCATATTCAAAATGCTTTCTTCAGTCATTCGACACTGCATACTCGCTGTACCCATTAGCCAATGTAAGTGGCCCCTGCTCCCACCTCTATTCTTTAATCTACTTTGCATCAACTAACGCTGCAACAAATTCACTTTCCGCTATCTGCAACTGCTGCGCACAAACCTTTGCTGTTCCTTCTGCACAGTGTTGTTCCTCAAACAGCTCTTCAAGGTGACATCCAACATGGGAACTGCCCATTGTCTTCCAATGTCTATTGCTATAATTGTGTGAGCATCACAGCCCATTAATTACCAAACTGCAGACTCTCATCATAAAATCCACCACTACCTCACTGAACATCACGTATGTTCACCATTCAGCTTTTTACAACTTTCTTTATTCGTTGACTGGCAAAACCCAATTATAGATCCTTGCTGATGTGTAGTTCCAACTAAAGCGTACTTCACGATCCATTTTTAGTAATAATGGATGGCAGCTCCTAATTTGTTAGCTGCGCAGTAGTGAAAAATTCAGTACTGATGCTTTTATTGGCCATGCTTTTGCTAGATCAGGTGTTCTCAACCTTTGTCATACCAGGGCCCACTTTGGCTAATTCAGCGTATCTATGGCCCAAAAAGTCCCAAATCATTGGTAGTTTTTAATATATACATGTAGATAATATTTACTGTATTGAAAAGATTCCCATATTTATACAGAGTAATGAAAGAAAGCAATATAAAAGTTAATGTGAGCTATGGCACTGGTGTTTACCCACAAGTTCTTCATACCTTGGTTCTACTTAAGATAACGCACACCTGGTATCTTGAGTTACATCCAGGCGGTTCTTTGATTTGGTTTTCAAATTTACCATTCTAGAAAAACCTGACTCACAAAGATATATGGTTGCGGAAGGCAGTAACATCATTAAACTTTTCTTAGCTACTGAAGAATAGCTGGATGCCATTTTTGGCCAAAAATGGTTGAGAGATACATCAACAAATAAATCTCTAGTCTTAAAATAATTTTGTAGCTCTATAAGCTCATCTTGGAGATAATCTTCAATGTCTTCTACTTGTGATTGGAATGGATTTCTCAACAGTTTCAGGGGTGTAAGTTCCAGGTTAGGGAAATATCGATCAAACTCTTCTTTCAGTGCCTTGATATGTGCAATAATGTTCAGCCTTAGCTTAGAGTTCAATGGTCGGGTGCCCACTATCACTGACAGTCTCTTGAAAGAACTGAAGACCCAATTTCTATCTTGCACTTTCAATTTTTCAGCTTTCATTACATCTACTAGCTGGATAAAAGGACTCTTTGGGTGTTAGAGTTTCAAATTCAAGTTATTCAGATGCTCAAATTTATCAACTAAATAGGCTAGTTGCTGCAGGAAGTACTTTTTAATGAAATTGTGATCAACCTTCTTTTTCTCCCTGATAAATAGCTTCAGTTTTTCCTTAGCTCAAACACTTTGACTACTAAGTTGCCCTTAGAAAGTCAGATTACCGTAGTATAAAATGACAGGGCTTTGGGCTCTGCATTCAATTGACACAGAGTTGCTTGAATAATCTGGTATTGAATACACTTCCCTTTACATAGTCTACAGCTTTAATTATATAACATTCTGAAGGTCATCTGAAAGCGTCTTGGAAGCTTGCTAAAAGATAAAGTACTTGTCAGTATATTAATCAGTAAAGCCCAATACACTTGAGCACTTCCTTATGAACCAGATACTGAACCTGAACATTGCTAAAGCACCATCTGTGCAAACACGACATAAAAAGCCCCATGACATACCTTCATACTCAAAAAGTCAGAGACCTTTTTTCACATCTTTTGCTTTTGTAGTTGTCTCAAGAGGCTCACAGAAGAGTATACTTTCCTTGATACCCTCACTGGTTGCATATCGGACAAAGCAGATTAGTTGTGAGATTGAAGCAAAATCAGTGTACTTGTCAAACTAGAATGGAAATAACTCAAATTAGGCTTTATTGACCAACTGTTCTTTGATACTTCTGTTATCCTTCTCTGTACCGTACTGTTGGATATAGGCACATGCACGAGTTTTTTCCCTGCCTCCTCTCAAAATATTCCTTCTGGCCATTAAACGAGCAGCTGGTTTTACTAATTCTTCACCAATAGTATGTGGTATTTTAGCTTTTGCAATGCTCATGCTTACTTCGTAAGAAGCTGAAATCAAATGTTTCTGTTGTGATAGAACACTTGAACTCAGTTTTGGATTTTTGAATGATTGATCCATTCTTTGAAAGTAATCCTGGCTTTTTTCAACGAGATTTGGATGAAAGCATTCCAGGAAACACTTTAGTTTTTGATGGTCATACATGTATAGTGGTTGCCAAGGATTTGATAGCATACTACACATTGAGCTTTGTCCTCATCTAGTGAGTAAAACTGTGTGAATTTGAACTCGATGTAATCTGAATTAAATGTCTCTTTGCCGCCATTTTTTGGATACAGTAATCTTAATAAAAATAAGTTTTTACCATATATCCCCGCATATAGGTAAGCCTATCTCGAGTATAAGCCGACCCTAAAAAAACAGCCCTAAATCATGGAGTTTATAAAAATTCGCGTATAAGCCAACCCTATAAATTGTAACTTGCCGTACATACCCATAAAAGCAAAAAGTTGTCGAAATGGGTTGACTTTTGTAGGTTTAGTACAGAACAATAAAAAAACAATCATCTGTTTGCATTGAGCCAATAGAAAACATGTTTGCATCTCACGTTGAGCTTTGTTTCGCATGTTGAAAAACTTTTTTATAGCTATTTCTTCTTCGCGATGATCAGATGTATTACAGCTACGTAGGTTTCACAAATTGTAGATCAATGAACTATCCGGAAATAGTAGTAGCGATGATGAGTATCTATTTCCAGCAGTAATAATAGTGTCATAAACTATAGTAATAGTGGTAACTCGTCTGACTCGGAACATGCTTAACTTGTAAGGTGTGATTGTGGACTTTAGTCAGTTATTCCTCTTCCAAGCCCTTTACATAGTTTCTCATCCACTGACAGATGAGGGCATTTTAGCGCAATAAAAATAAGCATTCAGACAAAATATATCCTGATATTCTAAGTAGAATATCAGGATACTTTTAAGTACTTAAAACCTTTTAGTTTCAATCTACAGCTGTGTGCTTGATAACCTTGTTCTTAGCGGTGTGAATTCACACAGTTCTTGTTGGCTGATTGATTTAGAAACCTACATGAACGGGTAACTTCTGCATTTATTGTATTACCATATCTTGTGACCCTCTGAAAGTCTGCTGTGGCCTCCTGGGGGCTGCTGGCCCTCTATTGCGAACCTAGATAGATGCCTGTGCTAGATATTTTGTATCATTTTTTCATAATGGACAGTGGCTGGCAAGGTGGCCAAGCTTTCTGCAATTATGACAGGCTCTTTAGTCTTTAATCACATTCCAAAGTTACTTGGGAATTCACACGAATAACAATTGTTTTTTAGTTTTGCTGTAGTACCCATTGCTCACAAAATTGCACTTACTCGAGTAGTCGGTCTCCTCCTTGCTCCTAAGCGGCAACTGCACTCACACTGACCTGTTCAACCAACACTATAGCTAGATTGATACATCCATTAGAAATACGGCCAAGAAAGCTAACTTTGGATTTGCATCGGCTTGTCTGATCAATTAGCGTTACCAACTTTATGTCCTGGCATACAAATAAACCAAGTAAACCAAATTTACAGCAGCTGGCTTCATCTTGCGGTAACTTCATCTTGTATGGAGGAGTTCATAAACTGCATAACGGCTCACATCCAATGCTAGGAGCAGTACAGCTTTTATTTCTGTAATTCTTTGCGTTGTTTTCTGTGAGGGATTTGCATTTTGTAAATGATTACAGATGGGGGATTTTTGTAGCTTAGTTCTAACTCCAGTTTCATATCAGATTGCCAAGCAATCTGATATGAAGCATCAGACTTGGAAGCATCACTGCCAACTTAGCAGTTAGCCGAAAATTTTGAAACTTGTCTTTGAAAATCACTGGGGCATTATAGACTTAGATGTTTGGGAGCACTTGTCCATTTTTTTTGTAATTTGTAACTGTAAATTTTAGTTTTTTAATGTTTTTGTAATTTTTAAATCCAATGCCTCGAATAGTATAAATCGCCTTTGTCAAAGGAACCTGGCAAAGAAACTACTTTTTTGCTTTTGATTGTTATAAGCTGAGTGAGCAACAATTGTGAGCAGCTGAGTGGTTATTTGAATTGGTTATTTATTATTTGATATGCCTTCTAAATGTGAACTCTAAACTGCAGTAGCTTGCAGTTTACAGTAGTCATAGCTTATTGAAGGGAAGCTTGAGAGTGCTTGGTGTCCAGTCTTATTTTATGCAATGCAAACATGGAATGCGAAATGATTTCGGCAGTTATTAGGTGACTTTCTCAATAGTTTTCAATGTGGCCTGCAATAGTTGGGTTGGCAACAAACCCGAACGTTTTTGGGAATACCAAGTTCATCAACTTGTCTATTTCTTTTGTGGCATTAGATATCTTCAGCTTCTGTCTATACTTAACAGGCTGATAGGACTCCTAATGGTCTTGAAACAGTTGTGAAAGTAACTGTTGTGATGATTTAAGTCTTTGACAAAGCTGGAGTTTTCCTGGCTTAGCCTAGCTTTTCCAAATACCCTCAAGTGTTTTCTGTGGTAAGATTTGTAGTCTTCATTTTGAGGTAATAGGTACCAAATGATTTGTTACCTTTCCTGGCAGGTTATTCTTGTTGCTTAAGAAGCTCAGCCTCCTAAGGTTTTTGTAGCCTTCTCATGATTATACCTCTAAAAAGTAAGTTTTAAGAATGTTTACTTATTTACAGGCTGCCCCAATTTGCGTATGTGAACTCATTCTTTTGCAGCACTCTATTTGAAATGTAATCACCAAATCTATATGCCTAATTTTGGATATATCGTAAAATCTCTATTTGAATGCCATGGCGCTCTATTTTTTAACCCTTCCTCTATGTTGGTGATCAAATAGAGGTGGCTTTTAAACAGAGGCTGGCATTGTATGTTTCAAATAGCTTGTTAAAAGTTTGGGAAAATAAATTTAATCTTTTCATTGGCGAAATGATGTCGTCTATATTTTGCACTTTCCTCCGAGTGGAGCAACTTTTACCATTTTAGATATAAAAAATCTGCTAACTTGCTTCCAAGTAGTTGATCTCTAAATAAATATGCACCGGAAATCGATTAAATATATCTACCAGTTGATATATATTGCTTGCAATCAACCTGCGATGATATTATAGCCTGTGCCCTGCTTTGCAGTTTGTTGAAGCTTTCAAGTTTTTATTTCATTCAAAATTGGAAGGCATGTTTTTGTTTTATAATTACATTTAACTATGTTGCATAAAATCTCATTGCACCCAGTGATATGTATACTGCAGTTTGCCAAACTGGCTCTTTATTTGCAATAGAAGAGGAGTTATGACTAGACTAGTCGTAAGACTAGACTAGCTTAAGACTAGTCATTCATGTACCATCATAAATGTAAACGGTTTTTCACATACATCGAAGTATCAAAACTGTGTTAAACGAGAAATTACTATTAGCCTGATGCGGTTATTACCGTATATATCCGGGTATAGGACACATTTTTTTTAAGAAGTTGACCTAAAAACCCAGCTGCATCTTATCCATGGATACTTTTACTCTAAATGTAACATTTTTCTTGGTTATTGAGTGGATGGTAGCAACTGATGCTTTAAGTGTAGTTTATTTATTACACCATAAACACCGTGAAACTACAATGTGTTATAAAATGATTAAAATATGGGAATAAGACATAAGTTGTGTAAAGTTGTGTGGTATAAAATGCAATAATATATGATCAAGTATGTTGATAACAGACTCATACATAAGATAATACATGTGTGTATGAACGTAGCCGAAATTTATTAATTCAAGTTTGCCTGAAAGAACAATATTGATGTAAAATAATGATTAGGTAAAAACATACCTCTATGCCTTCGTTCCAAGAGAGAGTTAATTTATAATTGCATTGTATATATAAGTAAATGTTTGTATAAGTAAATGGTAAAAGTAGTAATGTTGTAGAGGTCTGGAGTATAAATGAAAGTTTTTGGTTATTCCAAAGAAATTTATATCACTTGGGATGAGTGAATCAAATGTTTTTCAAAAATTAAAAAAAACATCAAAATTGTAATAATGATGAAACAAAGGCAGCAGTGATTTCATTTTGGTTCATTGTTGAGTGAGGCAATTTGTTACTATGATGTATGTGTTGTATAAAGATGAGATGAATAGACACTGTGGTTTGTTTGCAATGCTATGAATAAGTTGGCAGCAATGTAACAACAAACAAGTTTACGGAACTAGTTATTTTTATCAAATATAATCATGCTGCTCTATTAGCCTAATGATACAATTCAAATTAGGCTTTTATCATAATATCAAAAATTTATTATTAGAATTTCTAACTTACAATATTTATCAATATTTATCTTCATCGTCACTGTCCTCATTCAGCAATGCAGCCCACTCCTGTTGTGTTATGCAATCATCATAATAGTTCAGCTCATTCTCCTTTTCAGCATCATCATCGTTGTCTGCGTCGTCTATCCAGAGATTGTCGTCTTCTGTGCTGTCTAACATGTTGCCGATAAAACATTTCTTGAATCCTTTTACTACTGTCTTGATTGGCAATTCTTTCCAGGCGTCTACTATCCATTGGCAGATCGTAGGCATGTCGACTTACTTCACGTTGCCCCCCTTGATGAAAGTATGCTCACCATATGCTCACCCTTAATCATCGATTTGGCTTATTTCTGCTTTAATGCTGCTTTGAATGGCTTATTCACAATGACATCTATTGGTTGCAGAATACTAGTCATGCCTCCGGAGGTGACGACAAGGTCTGTATTGTGCTGCTTCAATTTTGATTTAACATTGTTAGTTGTATGGCATCGGAAGGCGTCTAACACCAGCATCGTTTACTGTTTCCCCGACCACCTTTGCATTGCATGCATACTGTTTTCAGCCAGTCATCCATTAAGCTGTCATTGAACCATCTTTGTTCGTGCACCATGACTATCACACCACTCGGAAACTTGTCTTTGGGGACATACGGTGGTAACTTCATGCCATCAACCATACACCCATGCACCACGATGAACCAGTTCTTTCCATTTCCAGTTGATCGCATAGTGACAGACCTTGCACCTTCAATGCTTACTGTGTTCCCGGATGGCTGGTCGAATGTCAGGGGAGTCTGGTCAGGATTTCCAATCTGGCTCATGTTGTAGTCATATTTCTGACGCATCCTGTTGACATAACTTTGAAATTTCATTAGTAACTCCTCATGTTGGCTGGGTAATCGCTGACTAATGGTAGTTTCTCAACTTATTGATAGGTTATTTCTTTCAAAGAATCTCTTGCACCAGTTCATCGGCGCTTTGGATTCTGCAATGCTTTGCTCTTTTGTCAATCTTAGAGCCTGTAAACGAATGGGAGAGGTGCTGACCCTAGGCAGTCTTGACGAGTCTCTTAAATCTATTTAATGAGCACCTTTTCCAGGTTAGGCTGGTAAGCCTTTGAGCCTCTGTTTGTCCTCTTCACCTTTCGCATTTATTTGATGATACTTTCGGCTTTTCTCCATTTTCTGATCATGCATTTTGTCGGATCAAGTTGCCGCTCTGCTGCACGGTTCTTATGTTGATTGATATTCTTGACCACTTCCATTTTAAACTTTGAAGTGTAGCTCTGTCGAGTTGTGTTTGCCATGTTGAAGGGTAATAATTGTTAGAATTATGAGTTACACAGCTTTATTGTTTCGTATCAAGACAGAGACTGACTAACTAAAGAAGCAAAGACAAGACAGCAACAACAGCTAAAAATAGGCGTTATATAAATAGCCAGGTTAGCTTGAACTGGCAATAAGAATAAAGAGCAAAAACAAGGAGATTGAGACATAGTGACCACCCAGCCAGTCACCCAGCAAGGTCACACGAAATATTTATGTAGCTACATTTCAACATCCCCACTTAGCTCATCATATTTTGAGGACCTACATCACCAACCTTAATTTGTTTCTGAGTTCTTCAAAGCGAGCTCGGGCCAATGGCTTAGTCAGAATATCTGCCAACATGGCATTTGTTGGGCAATAAGCTGTGGCTACCGCCTCTCCACTAACTACTTCTTGGACATAATGGTGTTTTATATCCATGTGTTTTAGCCTCTTGCTGCTTTTAGTGTTATTTGCTATTGCACTAGCTGAGGTATTATCCACATTTACTACAGTTGGCCCATGATTAGCCTGACCAAAATCCAGATAGAGTTGCCTCAACCAAACAGCTTCTTTCACAGTATCAAACAGTGCAACATACTCCGAATCCATAGTAGAGAGAGCAACTGTGGCTTGCCTTTTACTAGACCACACTAATGGACTGCCAACACTAAGAAAGACTACTCCACTAGTAGAGTGTCTATCACTCACATCATCACCCCAGCTAGCATCCGAATAGCCTATAACTTCCCCACTTGATGGAATAGAGTGGTTCAAGCCCAGGTGCATAGTACCCTTCAAGTACCTCAACACTCGCTTAGCAGCAGTCAGGTGTGTTACTGTGGGACAACTGTTAAATTTTGAAAGAACCCCCACTGAGTACGAGATGTCTGGCCTTGTAGTTACCGCCAAGTATAAAAGGCTGCCAATGATTGATTGATACTTCTTAATGTCTACTGGTTTGCTGCCGTCATCTTTCACTAGTTTGACGTTACATGCTGCTGGTGTGCATACAGGATTGCACTCTGCCATACCATATCTTTTGAGCATTTGCTCAATGTAAGCATTTTGACGCAAGCTCAGGCATTTGTCATTTCTCTTGACACCAATACCTAAAACAAATTGAAGCTTACCTAAGTCTTGCATTTTGAACCTGCTACCCAGAAGCTGTTTCACAAGATTTAGTTCTAATTGAAAGCTGCACATCACTACCAGGTCATCTACGTACACTGCTATGATGGTTTTTACGCTGCCTTTTTCTCTTACATATAGGCCTATGCATTGATCAGCTGAAGATTGTTGAAATTCAGCTGACTTCAAGAAGCTATCAAGCATGCTATTCCAGCACCTTGGCGATTGCTTAAGACCATATATGGATTTTTTGAGGCGACACACTAGATTTTCTGAGCCTGGCTGTACAAACCCTTCTGGTTGACACATGTATATTTCCTCTTCAAGCACCCCATTCAAAAAGGCAGTTGTGACATCCATTTGATGGATGATCATTTTGTTAGCTACAGCGTAAGATGAAACTGCTCTTAGTGAAGGATACTTAACTACAGGGGCATAAGTTTCCTCATAGTCTAACCCATGCTTTTGCTCAAAACCTCTAGCAACCAAGCGACCTTTGAACCTAGTGACTTGCCCATCTTGATCATATTTGGCCTTAAAAACCCATTTGCTGTCAATTGCCCTTCGATTTTCAGGGAGTTTTACTAGTTCCAACGTGCCATTGTCTACCAACGATTTGTAATCTGCTCTTGCGGCAGCAAGCCATTGCTTGGATTGCAGGCTAGATTTGGCTTCTGAGCAGTTTGCTGGTTCAACTAGATCACATGCACGCAATGCCATGTGCTCTACGCTAACACATGAATAGTCATCAATGCCATACCTAACTGGTGGTTTGTGAGTGCGTTGTGAATAACGACGCTCAGGGGTCACATTGCTAGTTTTTTCTAACTCAACAGGAAGTGTATCAGCAGGAGAAGACAAATCACTACTAGAATCTGACAACTTATCTACACATGTCTCAACGTTGGATAAATGCAGGCCAAGTCTACTTTCATCAAGCACTACATCGCGTCTAGTTACCACTTGATCAGTATTTGGATTGTACAACCTGTATCCTTTACATCTGTTACCATATCCTACAAAAAACCATGCGCTCAGCCTTCACATCAAGTTTTGTCCTAAGCTGATCAGGAATGTGATCATAGGCTGTGCACCCAAATACTTTGAACTTGCTAACATTTGGTTTCCTTTTGAACCACAGTTCATGAGGGGTGGTTTGCGTTGCTTTTGTAGGTAGCCTGTTTCTAATGTAGACAGCAGTCGCCACAGCCTCCGCCCAAAAACGCTGTGGCAGTTCTGACTGCATTATCATGGCCCTAGCTGATTCACAAATGGTTCTATTATATCTCTCTGCTACACCATTCTGTTCAGGTGCGTAACGTATTATAAGTTGGTGGTGTATGCCCTTTGATGCTAAGTACTGCTCAAGAACCGTGCTAACATATTCGCCCCCACCATCACTACGCAAAGCACTTATGGAATGACCCAGCTGATTGGTCGCCAATGCCTCAAACTCTTTCAATTCCTCAAAAACTTCATTTTTTTCTTTCATGAAGTAGAGAAAAGCATATCTAGTAAAGTCATCAATAAATGACACAAAATACAAACTATTGCCAATGGACTTGGTTTTCATAGGACCACAGACATCAGTGTGAATCAACTCTAAAGGTCTATTAGATCTGACACCAACATCTTTTGAAAAAGATTTCCTATGCATTTTTCTAAAAACACAAGGTTCACAAAAATCTAAAAGTACTTTAGACAAACTTATGCCTTCTACCAAGCCATTATTGAATCAAGTCCGAATGGTTTGCTCATTGATGTGTCTTAAGCGCTGATGCCACATGTTGCAGGCCACAGCAGCTTGATGCGTGTTGCATGTATCCAAGTAGTACAGTTTGTTAGTTAGTGTTCCGGTTGCTCCAACTTCACGTCTTTTGTTCTTCAACCATCATCGTGTGTGCTCAAATTGAACTATAAAGTTCTTTGAAGCTGCGGCTCTTACTGAAAACAGGTTGACCTTCATTGCTGGCATGTATAGTACATTGTACATAGTGTTAAGCTTGGATTTGTTGCGTCCTACCATAGTTTCGATATCTGTCTGTCCGATGCCAACAGCCTCCAGGGTGTGACCATCTCCAAGGCTGACCTTTTGATGAGTTTCGAATTCAGTGTACTCCTTGAAAGACTTTTAGCTATAGGTCATGTGACTAGTTGCACCAGAGTCAATCAGCCACTTACACCCCTTAGCATCACTGGTGTCATTAGGTTCGCAGACTACAAAAGTGGAGTTGTCTGCTTCAATACCAGCGGCAGCATGTTTGGCGCTGTGTTGACAATTAGATTCTTGAGAACTTGCTTTTGCCAAGTCTGGGCAGTCCTCTTTTAGATGAAAAACACTCTGGCAGACATAGCAGGCTCTTCTCCTGTTTCTATTATAGCTTGGTCGATTACTATTCCCTGCCACAAGAGCAGAATAAGACTGATGACTACTCATCTTACTCTGTTACCTTCTTTGCTCTTCATTGATGACTGCCTGCTGCACGTAGTTCAAAGTCAAATCGTCTACACGTGCTTCTAGAGCTGTCACCAGCATAGCGTAACTGTCAGGCGGACTGCCTAATAATGTAACTATTTGGTCTTCTAAAATAGGTGCCTTTTCCGCCACTAGTTTGTCAGTGGTTTCCTTCATAAACCGTATGAGCTGCTCTACAGAGGACCCTTCTTGCATTACAGTCCTAAAATATCACTTTTTCAAAAATAGTTTGTTAGACTGTCGCGTTCGAAGTGTTGTTGCAGTGTCTCATGCAGTTTTAGGTGATGTACAAGAGGTTATAAGATGCAGAAAGCTATCACTCACTGACAATACTATCACCAACATGGCTTGGTTAGACTCCTTCGTGTAAGCACTCTTCACTGCCGCATCTGCACTCTCTGCTGGCTCTGGTGTAGTACCATCAATGTAATCCCACAGTTCCTTAGCAATTAGATAGTGTTTCAGCTTAAATTTCCATGTGCTGTAATTCTTTTCAGTAAGCTTATCCAGTGATAGCTTATCATCACTAACACCTGACATTCTGAATTCACGGTATAAGTTTCTTTTTTGCACTGAAGCGAGTCTGGGTCCATAACCTGTTAGAATTATGAGTTACACAACTTTATTGTTTTGTATCAAGACAGAGACTGACTAACTAAAGAAGCAAAGACAGCAACAACAGCTAAAATAGGCGTTATATAAATAGCCAGGTTAGCTTGTACTGGCAATAACAATAAAGAGCAAAAACAAGGAGATTGAGACATAGTGACCACCCAGCCAGTCACCCAGCAAGGTCACACGAAATATTTATGTAGCTACATTTCAACAATAATGAACTGCTATCTTTAAAACTACCGGTAATAGGTAGAATATTTACACTTCCAATGTAGCAAATTGCGTTATGCTATCTGGTGTAGGTTGTGAAATTATGTGGCTATAAATCGAAGTCACTGCTGGTAGTGATGAATGCTATGTATTTATTAATCACCAATACCATCATGAAATCTAAAATAAGATTTCACAAGATTACATATTGTAAAATGCGAAATAATGATGTCACATGTAAAATACATTGACATACAAATACATGATAAATAAAAAATAGAAAATATACAGAGCGTATGTATGAAGTGAAAATGATGAATGCAAAGATAATTGCTAAATAAAGGTGCATAATATTTACCTTTGCTCAATGGCTCTGTCTAAGCTGGTGTCACCAAGCTCAAACAGTTTCTTTCTTATGTGGTCACTGTCCAGTTCTAGAATCAGAGCATGTAGGACCATCCGATCATACATGGTTTTGAAATCACACAGCCTAGCGATAGTGTGTAGATCTGTGATAAATTCGTCAATAGATCTGTTACCCTGTTTACAGGTCAGCAGAGAATGTGTTTTGGCTACCAGATTGACCCTTGGTTTGCAGTAGTCCTCAAGCTTCTCCACTGCCTTATCATAATCAACATTGTCAGTAGCAACTGTCCACGAAAAGGACTCATATATTTGGTTGCCTCTATTGCCAATAATTCTGAGTAGCAAGGCTGTCTTGATCGTGCCAGCCACATCGTCCTTAGAAGTGGCAACTAGAAAGAGTTCAGTAAATACTTTTCACTCATCTGGTAAGTTCGGCCCATCTGCTAATGGTTTTGGTACTAATAACTGTTCCAT
The DNA here is from genome assembly GCF_963576615.1 of Watersipora subatra. Lineage (NCBI taxonomy): Eukaryota > Metazoa > Bryozoa > Gymnolaemata > Cheilostomatida > Watersiporidae > Watersipora > Watersipora subatra. The sequence continues at coordinate 53,197,288 of NC_088716.1, forward strand.
CTTAAAGCAAAAGAGTCAATTACAATATCAAAAAGAAAACTCGCTCGTGGGCACCATGTTTTATGCTGATGTATATGGATTAGTGAGTTTACAATTTATGCGAAAACATTTATTATCCTTGATTTCCAACCGGAAATGTCACACAAGAGTTCTATATCCAGCAAAACTAACAATGCATATTAATAACATAACCCATATGATACCATAGACATAGGAAACTAAGGAACGCTGTAATTACTGAACAATAAAAACAATAGGTGCAATTGAATAAACTGTGTTGAAGTCGAACAGTCGATCGTTATATATCGATTACGTAGTTGGGGGAGTGTTCCAGCTCTAAGTTCAATGTCATTGCACGCACCGTGTTAGTAACTACTAAACACATAATAATGCACAATTCTCATGCTGGGCATGCTGACTATTAATTGCTGAAGTAAACAAACAAAGCTAACTAGTTTGAAAAAGTTACAGTATGAGAATGTTACACTCCCACCTAATACTGCCGTACAGGCAAAATTACACCCAAATTTATTATAATACTGCAAAACAATAACAGAAATTGATGTACTAACATATACGTGTGTGAAGATTAAAATATACCAAAACAAATGTAACACGCAAAAAATACAACTACATGCTAAGTACAAGGCTGGTAAAGTAGGTGGCTTTACTGGCCATCTACTGGAAGTAGGAGAATTGGTTTTTGGATAGGACGCTCCAGCTTAGCGGCCTTCTCCATGTGTTCGTCTTTGTTCAAGTAGCTATTTGCTACCCTAACCTTTGTTCTTCTGATAAAACCATCAGCGTGTGTTATAGGCTCTTTTATCAGTGCCTTAGGTTACGGATTACGAGACTGGGAGTCAGTGACGATCATCACTAAATCTCCAGTCTGCAGGTTCCTTTGTGGTTGAGTCCATGTTTGTCTCTGGGTTATGTTAGCCATATACTTGGCTTTCTAAGCTTCCCAAAACATTTCTGCAAAGGCTTGTGTCTTCCTTCACATCTTACCTCCATAGACCTCTGTTTTGTCAAGTTCTCCAGGCAAGGCTGGAGCTTCTCTTGGCTTCATTGTAAGCAGATAGTTTGGTGTGGCCACCAGCTCATTTGGTTTGTTTAGATTCTCCTCTGACAGTGGTCTGTAGTTGACAATGTTCGTTGCTTCGTAGAAGTCAGCTCGCAAGGCTTCAGAGTTCATTCTTCTTTTGACGGAGGCTACTAAGCTGTTGAGAACAGACTTTACAGTACAAATTCGCAACTCCCAAGCTCCTCCAGCATGGCTGGCTCCTGGTGCATTACACTTGAACTCTATCATATCTTCTTTTAAGAAGTACCTTGCATTGTCTTTCATGGCTTTAAACTCTACCGTAAATTCATTGTTTGCCTCAACGAGGTTTGTACCGCTGTCACAAAACACAGTTTTGACTGCTCCTCTAATGCAGATGAGGCAGTGTAGAGTGTTAATGAGGGCATCAGTTGTCATTGACTCCAAGAGCTCAATGTGAACTGCTCATGAATACGTGCATGTGGCTAATAGGCCCCAGCGCTTTACTTCTGGTCATCTGTCCTTAAGAGTGTAAGGACCGAAACAGTCTGCACCCATGCGCGTAAAGGGGAGATGAGGGATCTAGTCTTTCCAGTGGAAGGTCTCCCATCTGCTGTCGCATTGGAAGGCCTGTAGTAGCTTAGCAAAATACACATTGATGTATAATTTCTTTGACAAATTTAGATGCCCCTGTCACCCAGTACCCAAGGCCTCTGAGTGCACCTAAGGTAGTGGTTTATCCTTGATGACAAGCCTTTTGGTACACAGAACGAAATAAGTCGTAATATGCAAGAAGCTTTGGGTATGATTACTGGGTGCTTCTCTTGTTCTCTAAGAGCTAACGACTTCTTGGCTTTTCCACCAACCCGAAGTAGACCGTCTTTGTCTCTAAAGGGGGTGAGACTTGCCACAGTGCACTGTTTGTAGGCATCAGCAGTAGGCATCAGCAGTTTGGAGTCTGGAATAACCACTTATGGCTTCCTTATCAGTTCCACCTACATACTTCTTGAGTCTGCGAAGTTTTTCTATTGGGAAACCTCTTTTAGAATCTATCAAGCTGTCAGAAGAAATCCGCCAATCGGCATAGTCTAATGGATCTCCGGTATAGACACTTGGTTCTGGAGGAGCTACATGTAGCAGAGATATGTGCATGTGTTTCGTAATATCATGTGCCAGACAACGTGCTTGTTGTTGGGCATCTTGTTGCACTTTCTCTGGTTTGATTTCTGGCTGAGTAGGTAAATAGCCTAAGCAAGTAGCGTTGTTTGGACTAAGTAATTGCTGAGTCTGGTAAGTCTGGTTTTTCTGATAAGTGTCGAGGTTTGCAGCTGTGTGCTGTACAAGTGAATGGGCAACTGGCTGTGCCGCTGACGATAAAGATATTGTCTGCAAGGGTGCAGTGCTGTTTTGGCGCACTGTATCTGTTTGTGGTGCTTTACCAAGCTTCTGGTGTATCCTTGCTCGTGGAACCCATACATGCTTCCAATTGTCTCTCAGATTCTCTTAGATCTTTATTTACTCCGAGTTGTTCTTCTTTACGTTGAGTGAAGTAGTCTCTGACCGAGTGTGTGTCAGTCCGGAAGTGATAGAATGAGGTTTGCACTTGTTCATTGATTCTATTTTTAAATAAGTAGTTTAATTCATTGTATATGTCGTTAACAAAAAGTTTCACAACTTACAACTTCAGCCAAAAAATTATCAACATAATTATCTGTTTGATTCTCTGCATTGTCTAAAAATTTTTTATTTGATATAGCCCTTTGTTAATGAGTTTAACTAAAACTTGGGACATTTCCAAAACCTTGTTTTCTTTGGCTCTTAGTGCAAGCTGTTGTTCACGCTGGTGCCTAGGTAAGTTTCTCTCATCGGGCTCGCAGTCACCTGATGGTGAGTTTGCATGAGCTGAGCATTTGTTTCACTATCTATTGTCATGCTACTTTCGATTCCTTGGGCAGCAGATTGAAATTCCTGGTTTGCTTGGACTTTTCTGCCATTTGGGCAGTGTAACAAAAAGGTAGTTAGTTTCCTGCTGATAAAGTAAAAAGATCTGCGTTAAAGTGAAGCTGATTTAATGGTCAGCACGCTCAAACAGGAAATGCACACGAAGGGATCGTTGCGGACCGCAAGCAATGCACCAATACACGGCCGCCAGTAAAAGTCCACTCATGAGCAACGTCATTATGTGTACGCCAACAGGGTATGAAGGTTAAACAATTTAGCCTATTTACGAAATATTCTGTCAGGGTTTGCCAGGTTACAATAATAATTTAACCAAATTTAAGCTAATTCAACAAAATTTGAACTAATTTAACCAAAACTTAAGATATTCAAATCTAATAATTCTGCTAACAACAATGAAAAGTGTCAAATATGTGATAAGGGTTAAAACTATACAACTGACTATAACATAGATTGCTTCATAAGGCGCTAGATGTAAACAACTGTTAGCTAAGTTTGGTTGTTTATGTCATACAATAGAAAATCATTGACTTATGGTACGTTTACACTGGCCGACACCGACTCCGATTAGGTGCCAATACCCCGACTCAGACAGGTACCTCCGACATTTCACGTATGGGTGCCGACACCGACTCCCACTTTACATTGCAACGATCAAACGATTTTTGTCGGTACCAACAGCCAATCACAGCGTTTCGCCGTTCTGACCTTCACCCGACCACGCGAAGACGAGTACACATAAAAATCAACGCGCCTGATGTGGAAAATTATATACTAGTACTACACTACTACTACTGCTCCTACTACTACTGCTAGAAGCAACTACTGAATGCCAAGCAATGAATGAATAATGAGGCAATAAAAATCCGAGCAAAGAACTGTACGTACAGTTCTTTCGTCCGAGTAATTACAATAAATAAAATGAATAATGAAGAAGATTGAATGGTGAATGTATATTTGTGGTAGTAGTAGTGTGATGGACGCCGGGCCAACACTTTACACTTCTTGTAATTATTTGTTTGTATATATTTTATATGTCTGTAAATATTTTATTATATGAGTTGTCCTTTTTATTCTCTCTTTATTGCCTTTTTATTGTTGGCCTTGTTACTCGTTATGCTATCAATATTGTCGTCGTTTATGTTGTCATATCAACGCACTAGCGGGCCTAATTATTGGCCATTTAAACATTGCTAGCCGGTGTTCTCACTCGGTCCCGTTAGCCGGAACGGGCAATTTTATTGTATATAAGGGAGCAACGCTCACTTAGTAGACAGAGCAAATGGCCGTACGCTCCTCAGCTAGTGAATTTCCTTCGCTAATAAAACATTGAATGAAATCACACGCAATTTATTTCTGTATGACATAATCTAAATCGTGCCAAGTAAGGACCGGGAAATTTCTTTACAGTTGTACTAGTAGTAGAACTAGTAGTAGTCGTACAACTGGCTATTCACTTTTAATTAATTTAAATTAAAGAAAAAAACTTGATTTTTTGGTACTCTCGCGTTCACATCGTTGCTAGCCATGCTGGTTCACTATTAAAAAGAGAACGAGGGAAAGTTTAATGACAGTCTTCTAGCCTCACATTAAACCTAGCCCTTTCGTTTCATAAACTTAGCACTGTCATTAAAGCCTAGGCTCATTTAACCAGAGGCTCCTAGCTTCTGATTGGCTGATGAGCGTCCGACTTGTCGGTGCAACCGGGCACTGCTGGGTAGCTCCGACACCGACTTTCAGATCGGTGCCGACACCGATTTTTCTGTTCACACCTACCGACACCGACTCATCAAATTTGTCTGTGCACGACAAAATCGGTGACAAAATCGGCCAGTGTAAACGCACCATTACAGTGCACAATGGTTATGTAATACAGTGACCTTAGTATTTGTGGTTAACCTGAGGCAAGAGCTTGTCTCCATGGTGCTGACTTCTTCCAGCTTAATGTTCGTGATGAGTTGAGAGCTTGTCTCCAAAGTGCCGACTTCTTTCAGCTTAATGTTCATGTTGAGAGGAGAGCTTGTCTCTGAGGTGCTGACTTCTTCCAACTTAATGTTCGTGATGAGTTGGGAGCTTTTCTTCAAATTGCTGACTTGTTCTGGCTTACTAATATTGATCGTGTGACAATACACCACTGAGGCTGACTACTTCTGGCTACTCAGGTAATGTTTAGTGCTTTCTTAGGGTTAGAGGCTGACTGGCTTCTAGCTGCTTCAAGGTTGGTTAGTAGAGGCTGACTTCTTCAAGCTTACTTATATTGATCAGTCACAAAGATTTCACTGTAGCAGATTGTATTATGCTATCTGGTGTTAGGTTGCGAAATTGCATAGATATAAGTTGAAGTCACTGCTGGTAGTGATGAATGCTATGTATCTATTGGTCACCAATACCACCGTGAAATCTAAAATAAGATTTCACAAGATTACATATTGTAAAATGCAAAATAATGATGTCCCATGTAAAATACATTATACATGATAAATAAAAAATAGAAATATACAGAGCGTACATATAAAGTGAGAATGATGTATGCAAAGATAATTGCTGAATAAAGGTGCATAATACAGTGAAACATGGATAACTCGCCCTCAGATATAGCGAACACATGGTTAACTCGAATGGATTTGCGTGGTCCATTCCCACGCAATGATAAATGGCTCTATATAACTCGAACTTAACACTGTTAATTCGAACTGTTTTTTGCCCAACGGCTACCGAAACGGTTGCTATCGCTTTAAAAAATCACTTTATTCCAAGCCATAGAGGTAAACCTCAACTTTTCGTAATTCATAAGCGTCGTTATTACCACCATCGGCAAAATTTTTTTGTCAACGACTTTTCTAAAGGTTTGGTGAAATTTGATTTATACCAAACATCCGCGTTGTGATCGCCCTTCGGAAGCGAGGTAAAGTGAGGTAATCTTTGCATAAACTTCTAGAAAAATCGGCAAAATTGATCGTGGGTAAAACGCTCAAAAGAAAAAGATGTCTTTTCTTTTGAGCATTTCAACAACGATCAAGTTTTGCCAATGTCAATCTAAAAAACGTCCTGGCAATAACATCACCTCAAACAACGAACCAATCTCAAGTGATAGAAAAATCTCTATACTTTTTGATAAAAACGTTTTAAACTTTACATTAGAAGCATTTAATTTGAAACAAGCCATTTATGCTTTTGCTTTATATTTAAGTTTATATATGTACTGATGTCTTTTCTTTTGAGCATTTCAACAACGATCAAGTTTTGCCAATGTCAATCTAAAAAACGTCCTGGCAATAACATCACCTCAAACAACGAACCAATCTCAAGTGATAGAAAAATCTCTATACTTTTTGATAAAAATGTTTTAAACTTTACATTAGAAGCATTTAATTTGAAACAAGCCATTTGTGCTTCTGATTTATATTATAGATTGTATATGTACATGTATCTACTAATAAATAAGTAAATACATGGACTTGTGACAGTGCTCTGATAACTTGAACGCTCTGATAATTCGAACACTTTTGCTCGGTCCCTTGAAGTTTGAGTTATCCGAGTTTCACTGTATTTACCTTTTCTGCTCCAGCAAATCGCATGAACAATATCATGTCGTAGGTAGGTATATAAAGTGAAATATGAAAGCCTACATAGAAAAATGTAAAATGTGTAGTAAAGCTTTAGGTGCCTAAAACCTACTGACAGACCAGACCGAACAAACAACCAGCAAGAGGGAATATTGAGCCACTTTGGATTCTATTGGTGGACATAAGATTACTCTACTTCTGCTGACAAATCACCGGTGACAGCACAGACATGACCTGCAAGCAGGCTCACAAAACGGTTACATCATAAGGCACAACTCTCATGCTGGGCATGCTGACTATTAATTGCTGAAGTAAACAAACAAAGCTAGCTAGTTTGAGAAAGCTACAGTGTGAGAATGTTACATCCAATGTGAACATGAAAGTATAATATCAACCAATCATGGAGTAGTATTTGACTCTCATTGGAGCAAAAACCTTTGCTTAAAAAATGTCATCAATCATTCAGCATGATGAATGTCGAATTATTTCACGAAATCATTCTACCAGTTCATAACATTCGTCGAATGATTTTACGAAAATTTATATGATACACCAGTATTTTTTTTAATTAATGGAAATGTAGGACCAACATTAGGATGTGTCCTATGTTGAAGTTCCTTTATAATAGATGTGCGTTTTATTGATATAGAAGTTAGCAAGCAACTGACTAAGAATATAGGTCAGGCAGCGTTGTCATTCACAAGGGCAAAAAACAGAGAATGTAGGAAAGGTCAAAGGGTAACTATATCCAGAGTATAGCATAATGCACTAATGAGCATAAAATGAGATGCTAGCGACACAATGCAAAAAACCATGAGCTATAGGCTGAATAATTTCAACACTCCCACATAGATCATGCATTTTTTGCGACACAGAAGTAAATGACTACCAAATGTACATAGGCCTACATATAGACATAATAAACACGGTAATAGACGAGCACATTAGACTGAAATACCTAACTGGGCTCGGAGATAAATGAATCTGTCCTTGGCTAAAGGCTTGGTAAATATGTCTGCTAACATATTCGCAGTCGGGCAATACGTTGTAGCAATGGATTTGTCGGCTATCGCTTCGCGAGTGTAATGAAATTTTATGTCCATGTGTTTGGTACGCTTATTGTTTTTGGCAAAATTGGCGATGGATATTGCTGACTGATTGTCAACTTGAATAATTGTGGGTGCAGAAGTTGTTTGTGTAACATCTCTGTGCAGATGGCGTAACCACACAGCTTCTTTAGTAGCATTAAATAATGCTATGTACTCAAACTCAGCTGTTGACAGTGCCACTGTGCTTTGTTGTTTGCTCATCCAGCTAATACTCCCACCATTGTTCATGAATACATACCCAGATGTAGAGCGACGATTATCATAGTCATCACCCCAGCTTGCATCTGAGAAGCCTTCAATTTCACCTTTTGACTTGTGGTAAGTCATTCCATAATCAGCAGTGTTTTTCAAATATCGGAGTACACGTTTGGCGGCTGTCAAATGCGTTTCTGTAGGGCATGAGTTGAATTTTGATAACACTCCCACAGAATGTGCTATATCTGGTCGAGTAGCTATAGAGGCGTACAAAAGACTCCCTACAATAGATTGGTAACTGACAGGATCTACAGGTTTGCTTCCATCATCCCTTTGCAGTCGAACATCAGTGGCTGCTGGTGTTGCAACAGGTTTAGCATGTTCCATACCATATTTCCTAAGGATCTGTTCAACATAACTTTTTTGACACAACTTTAGAGTGCTGCCTTGATGCAGAACATTAATACCTAAACAGTAGTGAAGCTCTCCCAAGTCTTTCATCTGAAATCTGTTAGCAAGTGCGGTCTTGACTTTCTTCACATCACTCTCCAGGTTAGCAATGATGACAAGGTCATCTACATAAACTGCAATAATTGTCTTCTGCTCATTATTGTTGCGAATGTATACACACTGATCTGCATTTGATTGAGTAAAGTTCAGAGATTTGAGAAATGTATCTAGCACTATGTTCCAGCACCGCGGGGACTGTTTTAGACCATAGATGGATTTGTTGAGTCGGCATACCAAGTTTTCCTCTCCTGGTTTCACAAAACCTTCCGGTTGTGCCATATACAGTTCTTCATTAAGGTTACCGTTTAGGAATGCAGTAACTACATCCATTTGATGTATCACCATCTCGTTAGCAATGGCATAGGACAAGAGCGTTCTCAAAGAGGAATATTTTACGACTGGTGCATAGGTTTCTTCATAGTCAATACCTGGCATCTTTGCATAGCCTTTTGCTACTAGCCGGCCCTTGAATCGCTCGACCTCACCACTGGCAGTGTATTTTGCTTTGAACACCCACTTGCATCCAATGGCTTTGCGATTCTTGGGCAACTCCACTAATGACCATGTTTCATTTTCCATCAGTGCCTGGTACTCAGATCTAGCTGCATCTAGCCAATGGCTCGATTGAGGATTGTTTATTGCATCCGCGTAACTTGATGGTTCGATTATCTCTCCAGCTAAACATGCAGAGTGATGTATAATACTGCTTGCGTACTCATCAATTCCGTAGCGTTGAGGAGGTTGGTGATGCCGTTCTGAACGTCGGAGTTGATGTGTCACTCTATCCAAGGAGCTATCGAGCGTAGGCGGCGTTGGTGTCACATTTATATCTATACTCTGAGCTGGCTTAGGAGTTGTCTGCTCATCTAGGAGGTCAAACCTTTTTTCGTGAAATTGAACATCTCTTCGGGTGACAACCTTCATGGTACGAGGGTCATAGAGTCTGTAGCCTTTAGACCTTGTGCTATATCCAACGAATACCATACTCTCTGCCTTATCATCCAATTTTTGGCGAAGTTGATCAGGTATATGAGCATAGCAGACACATCCAAACACTTTTAGGTGACTAATTGCAGGTTTCCTGCCATACCACATCTCGTGCGGAGTTGTCTTCATGGCTAGGCTACTCGTAGGTAGACGATTCCTGACATATACGGCGGTTGCGATTGCTTCTGCCCAAAAACGTTTAGGTAGACCAGACTGATTTAGCATAGCCCGACCTGACTCGCAAATGGTACGATTGTACCGTTCTGCCACTCCATTTTGCTCAGGAGAATATCGAATGGTCAGTTCGTGATGTATACCCTGTAACACTAGATATTGTTCAAAGTCACTATTGACATATTCACCACCACCGTCACTACGTAGTGTGCCAATCCTGAGCCCAGTTTGGTTGGTCACTAATGATTCAAATTCTCTAAACCTGTCAAAGACATCAGATTTTTCTCTGAGAAAATACACATGTACAAAGCGGGTATAGTCATCAATGAAGGATACAAAATATCGGCTGCCACCTATTGATACGTTTTGCATTGGACCACAAACATCTGAGTGTACTAACTCTAGAGGCCTAGTACTTCTTACAGGTACAGATTTAAAAGGCTTGCGAGACATTTTACCCATGATGCAAGGTTCACAAATATTTGCATGCACATTAGATAGATCAGCACCTAAGACTAGGTTGTTACGGTAAGCATGTTGGATAGTTTGCATACCAGCATGAGAAAGGCGTTGATGCCATAGGTCAGTTTGCGCAACGGAAGCATTGTGATTCGGTGCTTCAGTGTCTAGGTAGTACAGTTTATCAACCAAAGTCCCCATAGCCTTGACTTTGCCATGTTTGTTCTTTAGCCAACAGCGCGTATGACCAAATTGTACCATGGTATCTCTCTCTGCAGCAGACCTCACAGAAAACAGATTAGCTTTCAGGTCAGGTACATGTAGAACATCATGTATGGTGCATAAATTGGTTACCTTTCGATTGGTTTTGACAAGAACTTCTACATTTCCTGCCCCAATAGCGTCAACTATATGACCGTCTCCAAGAGCAACTTTCTCTGGTGTACTGTACATGGTGTAGCTCTTGAATTTCACCCTATCAGGAGTCATGTGTCGAGTAGCTCCTGAATCTATTAGCCAACGATTAGGCTTGGCCGTATCAGACTGTTCACAGCTACCAGCATTCATCATGAAGGCAAAATCGTCATCCTTCACCGCAGCTTGTTTGGCCTTATGTTCCTGAGTTCTGTGACCGATCGATTTTTGGGTTAGCCTTGAGCAATTACGTCTAATGTGCCCAAGTTGTCCACATTCGTAACAAGTGAGACTCAATTTTCTGCCATATCTACCTGCTGTCAGGGCGCCATCAGGAGTAGTCTGTCTTCTAGCATCAAGATCATTCGTAGTGGTAGGCAGATTTTTCTCTCGACGTTGCTCTTCGTTCAAGAGTGCTTGCTGTACACTAGTTAGCGATAAGTCGTCTACGCGAGCTTCTAAGGCTGTTACTAAGGTTGAGTAGCTTTCAGGTAAGCTTCCTAGCAGTGTAACCACTTGATCCTCCTCAGATATCGGAGCTTTGATTGCGCCAAGCTTATCTGTTAGCTCCTTCATGTACTTTATATGTTGCTCGATTAGTGTTCCTTCTTTCATAACAGTTCTAAAATATCTTTTCTTGAGATAGAGTTTATTTGCTAGGGTGTCCCTTTCAAAGTGAGCTTGTAATTTCTCCCATGCAAGCTTAGGTGTTGTGCATTCTGTGATCAGATATAGAAGTTCATCACTGACTGCTAGTACTATTGTTGACATAGCCTGGTTGAACTTCTTCGTGTATCCATCCTTGACACCTTGCTCCGCTGTGCTATCAGGTTCTTTTATGCTGCCGTCAACGTATCCATACAAGTCTTTAGCGATGAGTAGATGTTTCAGTCTAAATTTCCACGTTGTGTAATTGTTACTGTTTAGCCTCTCAACTGTCCACCTTTCCTCAGCCATTCTGGATTCAGAATATCGATATCAGAGTACAGTGTGTGCAGTGTCTGGGCCCATAACCTGTTGAAGTTCCTTTATAATAGATGTGCGTTTTATTGATATAGAAGTTAGCAAGCAACTGACTAAGAATATAGGTCAGGCAGCGTTGTCATTCACAAGGGCAAAAAACAGAGAATGTAGGAAAGGTCAAAGGGTAACTATATCCAGAGTATAGCATAATGCACTAATGAGCATAAAATGAGATGCTAGCGACACAATGCAAAAAACCATGAGCTATAGGCTGAATAATTTCAACATCCTATACAAAGTTACACAGTTTTTCTATCATTTTTGCGGTCAAATATCCACTACGTCCTATTACATGGTATCATCCTGTCCGCGGGTATTTACGGTAATTATTTCTTTGGTGTTGCGTTCAAAGTTTTAGCGAAAGAAACCGAAAATCTGTTGAATTGGAAAATAGACTTTGATATGAACCCAAACAACGAAAGAAATAATTGTTATTGATGTAACTGAGTCATTATTGGTACGATTTTATGGACATTTTTTTACTGATCACTTGCTATTATGGGTTCGTAAAGATCAATGAATATCTAAGTAGCTGTCAAATGGAGGTGGTGTTCAATTAAACAATGGGAGTCTACTTTTCATCTCTTCGAAAGTGGCAGTCAAATGAAGGTTTAAATAAGGGTAGCATTCAATCAGAGGGTTTTTGGTAGCTTAACACCACTCGAAATTCTGTCAAGCCTAATCCTCTGTCAAGTTTGTAAATTTCAGTATTGCTTCACCACTTTTGTAAATTGACTAACACTGCTGCTGTTAGCTCTTAGGGCTTACTCCAGTCTTTATCACAACAATTGTTTTTGTCCTCTGCTAACACAAGGTACATGTATGAGTACTGACCATAACCTGTAGATTTTGCATTGAAGGATAGTGTTGCTCAGATTGTACTAAAGCTCTTATGGTTTTTAACTAAAGTTAACAGAGTATACACATCTATGAATTTGTACTTGAAGTTATTTGGAAGGATGTTTGGTCTACAGGTTAGTCAAAGATCACCTACATGTAGTTGCTTTCATATCTGTTTGTTTGCTACATGGTTTTTTGCCCACAAGTTAAAAAAGGAAATAAGTTTCAACTAATCATAAACTGATGTGGTTGCTGTCAAGATCCAACATCTTGCGAGTTGAAGGGCCTTTGAGTAACACTGAAGTTCTGTTTCGTTCACCACTGCTTTACTAAGGCACATTCTTGAGGTACTTGCTGTATTCAGCTTTCACATTGATGTATTTGAAGGTGACAACTTGTTCTTGGTTGGGTAAAGGAAAATTTTAAAGCAAGACACTATTTTTGACACCTATTTTAATGGCAGGCATCATTATGCTAAGAGCCTCCATAGCAGCTTACACAAGCAATCTAAGATGAGTGAATATTGATGAGCCGATGTCAAACACCATCTGTGGTAAAATTCCCAATTTAGCGTGCCCAAGACTACTGTCTATGATTGAGATAGAATTTCTCAAAAAGTTTGTCAGCATATCAAAGGGCGCATGGAAGTGATTTGGAGGAGGAAGCAACTTGGGTCCGAATGAGTCCGAATCAATGTTTTTGTTTACACGAATAGGTTTTGTGCTCTGATCTTTTTGATTAGTAAGCCGACATATTTAAACAAGTCACAAAGTAACTTTAAGCACATTGCCATGTTACATCAGTTTTAACCATTTTTATCTAGAAAGGCAAGCTACGGAGAAAACAGAAGGTTTTTTACACTACTGAAGAAAACAGACATCACAGTAATTGGTCCCGTCATTTTTGCTTGTCAGTGCCCTATTATGTTATGCATTTCTTTAACAGATTTTTGACTCTCAATAGTGGCTGTGCCCAGCTTGGCACTAGTTAGCATCAGACAGCCTAAATTCAACAGTGTCTGCTACACTACCACAAATTTTCACTATAAATTTACAATGAGACACCGATTTTTTGGTGCTTCTTTGGTAGTAGACATGACATCATTGACATGCATGATAGTAGCATTACTAATATATGATAATACTAACTGTATAATAAATGTCAACTAATTTTCACTTGTAATGTTTGGTGATGTCCAATATTGAGTCAATTCAGTGTGACTCATGTAACTAGGCATAGTAGAAAACTGTAAAGAATTTTGGTAAACGTTTACATCAGCTTAGTGAGCTTTTCTAAAGGTCTATTTAATTCTGTCATGGTAGTGATAGGTTTTTCTTGCATATCCAGTCCAGCGATTTCTAGTCTCACAATGATGTTTTTTGCCAGTCCATCAGTTATAGGGTGTGGGATCGCCACCACAGCTTTCTTTCACAAGTTTGGTGGTCGATTGTGGTCTGTCAACAACATTACATTGCTGATCTTGAGGTTGTCATGCTGGTGCGTCTACTTTTGGGTTTTAGTAATGTTGTTGATGCATTATATCTTCCACTTATGCCAGAACTCTTCAGCCTGACATTGTGCATATTTCTAGCGAGCTTTGAGTAGGTTTCAGAGAGGATCGCAGCTCGGCTTTTGTGAGAAATGAGTTTGGTGTCAGTAGCATATCTTTTGGGTTATTCATGTATGTTATTGCTATTGAACAGATGCCTGTTCGTTGTGCAGAAGAATTGGCTTGGACAGTAGGCCTACCAGTGCCAGGCTTCAGTTCTTCAATGTCGTGAGTCCTATTTTCCTCACAATCTGTCACAGCTTGTGGAAGAAAGTATATGTCAGTAAAAACGTTTTGATTATTATTAGGGCCAAATTCTGGACACTTTGAAACCTCTGAGTATATTTTTCGCACTACAGGCCTTGTTGTAGGAATCACATATGAATGCAGCACTTTGGTATATAGTGACTGGATCTGCAGGATTCATCATTTGCTATGAGTTTGCTTTGTTGTTGTAATAATGAGACATTGGTCCAAAGACTACTATCAAGTGGTTGTATTTCGTTACTGGTGTGAGGGGGATGGGTAACAATAAGTATTCTATTATCTTTGACTATCTTCAACACTCTATAGCATGCATGGGCAACCTTTGTTCACATGTGGGCCAGATTATGTTTTCCAAGACTGGCCACGGGCCAGGAGTCCTAGTTATAGAGTTGCAATATATGTATACATATATACTTATAGTTTCATATATGCTATGCAGATAAACATATATTAAACTACTGATTTTTTTATTCATTTGTCTAATACTTTACATAGAAAGGGTAAGGAAACAAAAATTGTAAAAGCTAAAAATATTTATTAAGAACGATTTATGGAAACACAGTTTATTAATCTTATAATTACAAATGAGAAAAAAAATATTGAAGCAAATAGTTTATTAATTTTGTAATTACAAATGAGAAAAATTGTAACAAAACCTTTTTCTAATGGGAAATTTGGGCTTGGTGTTTTCTTCACCAGTCCCTCAATGTTTGGTGAAATGCTGGAGGTGGCTACTCTAAGGTTATTTTCAAGGTGATTATCTGTCAGCCTTGTTTTTGATTTTGCATGTTTCATTTTCATAAACAGCTGCTCACATATGTAAGTACTTCCAAATAGAGACATTTTCTTTCTTGCAAAGTCTGTGATCCTGGGGAAAGCTTCTTTACATAGATTTTTATAAAATTCCAGTAACCAATAATCTCTCATTCCTCGTCTTAAGTGTTTATTTCTTTTGAGTTCAATCAATTCCATCTACAATTCTTCGGAAGCCTCTTCAACATTGACATCAAATGGTTAAGAGAAAATAGGTAGATTAGCTTCTTGTAATTTGAGATCTTGAAATCTACTAATGAATTATTTGTGAATTAATGCAAGCTCATCAGCATAGGAAGTACAGTCTGCTTTGCAATGATTTGCAATAATGTCGGAAAATGGAAAGTATTACCATTTCTCAGCTGTTTTTCCCACAGGTGAATTTTGTTTTGAAATGTCCTGATATGATTGTACGACTGATGAACAAATTGGTCCTTTCCTTGTAGTTTTGAATTCAACTCATTCAGATATGAAGTAAAGTCAACAAGAAAAGCGAGATCCCGTACCCAGCCACCATCACTTAATTCAGGGATAGACTTGCCTTTCATTTCCATAAATGTGAAAATTTCACTCCTCAGTTCCTAAAATCGTTTTAACATTTTTCCTTTGCTCAACTATCCCACCTCACAGTAGTAAACCAGATCTCCATGTTCTGCCTCGATATCGTCAAGGAATTATTTAAACTGGCAGTGGTTTAATGCTCGAGATTTTATAAAATTGATACTCGACACTACTTTAGACATGACGTGCTCAAATTTGAGGGACTTGGCGCACAAATTCTCTTGGTGGATTATGCAGTGAAACACATTAAAATCTTTTGTGTCTATGTTCATAGAAGTTAACTCTGTCTTAATTTTAGAAGTTAAGCCAACTTTACTACCAACCATTGCTGGTGCACCATCTGTTGATATACCATGAAGTTTATCAAAATGAAGATTAAATTTAGCCATTAATATTTTCAGTTTTTGGAAAATATCCTCTCCAGTAGTAGTAATTTTCATTGCTTGAAGACCAAGCATATCTTCTGTGATATTGAAATCGGCATCATATTTCTATATTGGTAGCAAGTTCGTCAATCCGTCTTGTTACAGTTCTACGAGACAAACTAATATTATCAATTTTTTTTTACCTGGACACAAAATATCAACTACTGCTTGTAGACACTCTTGCAAAAATTCGCCATCGGAATAATTCGAATGTTTTGCGGTCTTCTCACTAACAATGTAACTAGCACGAATAACATTGTCGGCATCATCACGTTTCTTGATGAAAATTGTCTGCTGCTCTTTCAATTCTTTCATCAGTTTTTCGACTTTTTGTTTTCTACGTTCACCTTGAAAACTATCGTACAAAGATGAGTGTTTGGAAATGTAGTGTCTTTTCACATTATATTCTTTCATGACAGAAACTGACTCTGAACACAATAAACACATTGGTTTTTCTTTGATTTGTGTGAAAAAATAGTCATTGATCCACTTTTCCTTGAACACTCCCGATTCGTTATCCACTTTTCTTTTTTTTGATGACGACATTTTGGGTTAGATGCATTCAAGAAATTTTAAAAAAAATGTATCAGAAATATAGATTTGTTTCTTTGTGGAAAACTGGTAGAGATAATACTACATCAAACAACGAAGATGCTTAGGCCTCTCACCAGGGTGGTATCTTCAGAGCAACTGAATACACAAAAAAGGGGAGAAACAGTCTTTGGCGCTCTTTATTTTGAAAGCCAGCTGCTTATTTT
This sequence comes from Watersipora subatra, assembly GCF_963576615.1. Lineage (NCBI taxonomy): Eukaryota > Metazoa > Bryozoa > Gymnolaemata > Cheilostomatida > Watersiporidae > Watersipora > Watersipora subatra. Next base: position 53,213,939 of record NC_088716.1, read on the forward strand.
CATTTCCTGGCATCAGTCATCCTTTTACTCGACCCTTTGCGACAGATCCAGGAACTGTAACTCATCACTGAAGAATGTGATCTTGGTTAGAAGTGAACTTTTGTGCTAAATCGTCCTTGACTGCTGAAAATTACTTAACAAAACGTCATGTTTACGTCAGGATTTGGATGCTAAAAGATGATTTTTATTTATTTATGATTACTTCTCGTGAATGCCGAGGTTGATGAGATTCTCATAAAGGGAGTTTTATTGTCATTAAGAGAAATTGTATTTTTGAGATTCTTTTTTACTTTCTAAATTTAAGAATAAAAATTATATTTATCAAAGGTCTCCGCGGGCCGGATGAAAAGCCTTCGCGGGCCGGATTTGGCTCGCAGGCCATAGGCTGCCCATGCATGCTGTATAACTACAATGACTTGCGTGATTGTCCATCACAAGAATTATGGGATCATCTTTTGTGGGTCGGGCAAGTTTAATAATATGTTCTAGTACTTGGATAAATAAATCCTGTGTCATCCATGATGATCCTGTCTGGGGATTCACTAGTCTCAAAGATCCTTCAGATGTCCCTTCCATAAAAGCATCATTCCACCGTTTTCTTGGCAATATCATGACAGATGGCAGTTTGTTACCTATGGCGTTTACAATGCCAACGCAGGTTACCAGTTCACCACTTTCACGACTGGTCAGTTGACTCACTTGCTTTTGGCCATTTAGTGATATTATTTTTGGTACTGTCTGAACGATTGTGAATCCAGACTCATCAAGATTGTATATGCGACCTCCAGCCTCTTTTGTTGATTTCAGTGCTTTCTTGAGCTCATCAAAAAAGAAAGTAATGTTAGGTTGGTTGAATGCGCTAGCACATGCTATAGGCGTAGCCTCTGGTTGACGTAGCGATAACTCCTGGTTCCTTGGCTTGAATCTTGCCATCCATTTGTCACCAGCGGATTTGTTAAAGTGCCAATTTTCTAGTTCACTGACTGCGGTGTCGACTGATAGCTCATACACAAGGCGCATTGCGCCACTTCTGGTCATATCATAATAACGGTTGAAGCAGCTTATTAGGTAATCTTTAATTTCTTTTTCTTGCTCCACTGTAAAGACCATTCAATGTTGAAAAGTAGGAGCCATAGCAGCCTTATTGCTACTGTTGAATTTATCAAGGTATCTGAAATAAATATAATAAAAGTAGAGGGTTTTATTTAAAGATTATTGGTACCAGCTGGTGTTTTAACTAAGATGGCTCTGAAGAAAATCTACATACAGTTTTGCAAGAAACATTGAATCATATTTTATCAAGATAGGCTTAATACAATATTATATCATCATTCGACAAGGTTCTAACTTCTAACCTCTTAAGGGTTGATGTAGGTATTCCATTGCTTTTGGCCACACTTATAGTTTTCCCATCCTCTACTACTTCTTTGGCAGCTTTTCTTATCACATTCTCGGGTACCACTTCTCTGTCTGTTCTCTTTTTGTAAAATTGGGGCATGATTATCTGGAATAATAAAAAATAGGATAGATGGACCACCTTCCTAATCTTCCAGGCATATATCTGCATTCATGTAGGATACTTGAACCACTCGGTTCACCTATCCTACCATGGCATGGCCCATGTATCCTCAGTCAAAGCATTATTAATTTGATAATTTTTGGGATTGAACAATTTTAAATACTTGTCAAAATGCATTGATTGGTTTATTTGATGTTCAACTTTGATATAAAATCACAATCCATAACTTTTTTTTAATAATTACAAAGAGCCAACCAGCATTGACTTATTAGAAATAGTCAACGTTTGCAAGCATAAGGCACCGCACCTGCAACTCTTTGTATGGATGTTGAAAAATGTTAAAAATGGCAACCAGGGCCTCTTTGTTGATTGGCTAAAAAGACTATGGCAGTGGAAAACATTCACAGGTAACACAACTCCTACAATAAGGGGTGGCCTATACATCTTTTGTGACCATCTATCCTATTCCTCCCCTGCATGTTATCTGACTTTTCTACAGCCTTTTGTTGTGTGATTCGTGTTTATGGACCTATAAATTTCTTACCCGCATCTATTGCAAGCTGAATGTTTTACATCTTTTTCTCTAATTATTTTCTAAAAATTAATTTGTAACTTTATGATTATGTTACTATTATGTTCGTTAGGTACGCTATATGGTTGGAGCAATGCTGTCTGTTGGAAGTGGAACATTATCTCTTGAACGATTGAAAGAAATGTTAAACTATCCTGAATTTGGCATGTCCTCAGAAGAGATACGAATAGCCCAACCATACGGTCTGTATCTAACTAACCTAGAGTTCCCCGAGAACCATTGACCGCCACTTTTCGAGGACTTGTTTATGTGGACACAGCTGATGGGTTTATCAATTTATAGACTTTAAAGCTATATTCCAATAGCCAAGTTGTAAAATATCTGTCGTAATAGTTGAAGAATGAACATATTCTATGATTTCAATAACTTGACTGGATTTATCTTTCTGATTATATTTTATTATTGTTAAACTCTATCTTGGTCAGCTACACTTCCATTGTTAATACTGCGTAAGCCACCACAATGATGATACATTTCCAGTTTTTGCCTCGAGATCAAAGCATGGTTTGCATGTGCTGGCTGTTGTGATTCGATAGAGACCATTTCCTTTTATTTCTTGAGACTAAACTTCAAGTTGTGTTTTATATGACACTCATTAATAATAGTTCTGATGTTATCCCAGACAACTTATCTGCAATGTTTGGTTTAACACTCTAATACACCATGTTGAACCTAGCTGTCTGTAATCTCAACGCCCATTGCTATATCTTAAGCGCAGGTTTAGAACAAGGACTGTTGAAAAGAAACTACAATACTCTGGCATCACGTCTGCTCAATATTTCACCATTTTATGTAGGCAAATCATCAATACATGCACTCGAATACATATGCTGGAAGAAGTCGTTATGGATTAGATTGTGGGTACTTCATGGTTCATGTCCTGCATACCTTTTTTTGACTTTTACAAATGTACCAGCTTGTGAAAACAGTTTATACAAGGGTAAAAATTGTATCCTCCAAATTACTCATAGCCGCAGTACTATAATTCATCGATTGCCACACTCTTTATGCGCATAAGTTTATCAACGATGCGAGTGAGTTTTGTCTTTCAGATTCTCATCTAATTGCCAGAGAATTTAGTTTTTAAAATTATCCAAAGAGTGCTATTTAACACATGCGGATAGTAATATTTTTTAGGGAAATCTGGGTCGTATGTACAGCAGGATTTGTTATTCATGTTGGGAGTTATTGGTTAAACCATAACTGTCACGAACAACTTTTATCGTGTTTACTAAGTAAATCGAACACGCTGATTCCGATTTTGTACTCAAAATAAAAATTAGTCCACTAACCTTCAAAGTCATTTAGGCTTTTTTAAAGCGTTTCAATATCTGTTTCGAAAACAACACAATCGGCATTACAAGCTCCGCCCATAAGTATGTGACGAAACCTAGCTTTTTCAGAAACGGAAGTTAGGAATGTTTAGTCCGATTTAGAATAATAGAGATGGGTGTCTTAAAACCCATTATTATCTAAATCCAGCCTGTAAAATAATTTCAGTTTTTTATGAAAGGGATATTAACTATTTAAAATTGCTCGCAGCTTGTTACATGACGTTTAAATGGGCTGGACGCCGAGAAAAATGAGCTCAAAAAGCGCAGTTTTATCACAAACTAGCGTTGTTATCGCGCTTTTTAAATATGCAATGCTAAATAGCTTATCTACCTTTCAGAAAAGACTGATATTATTTTTAAAGCTGAATTTAGATATTAATGGATTTTAAAACACCCATCTCTATTATTCTAAATTGGTCTAAACATCCCAACGTAACTTCTGTTCCTAAAAAGCTAGGTTACGTCATGTATTTATGGGCGGAGCTTGTTATGCCGATCGTGTTGTTTTTGAGACCGATATTAAAACGCTATAAAAAGTCCTTCATTACTCTGAAAGTTAGTGGCCTAATCTTTATTTTGATTACAAAATCGGAATCAGCGTGTCTGATTTACCTAGTGAATACGATAAAAGTTGTTCGTGGCAGTTATGGTTTAAGCTTTTACAGTTTAGTTTGTGAAATGTTTGGAATGAGATTTAAGCTGGACAACTAAACTGCCATAAAATCATAGCACGCCACTATAGTGGAAGGGTTCAAAGATACACCACTAGCTTGTAATTGAATGCCACCTCTAATTGACCACCACTTTTGCATTCACTGTGTTTGATCTTTATAAACCCATTATAAAAAAACAGTAGAAAATTCTCTACAAAATGATACAAATAATGACTAAATTACATCAAATAACAATTTTTGCGCTGTTGCTGTCATGGTCGTTGTTTTTAGTGACGTCTGCTTGGAAAAATCGATCATCACAATTTTCAGAACTACATTCTGATTCAAAGTCACTAAGGTTTAAATCTGACCTGTTGTTTTCAAATTCGTTCATAATGTGGTTGACAACCTGTGTGAAGTTCTTAAAACCTCACTTATAAAAAGCGACAACAACTGTGCTGACTAGAAGGGAATAAGAGCTTCTACTGGTGATGCTTTAGTTGTCCAACTTTATTACTACATGTATATAACATCAGCATCTGCCATGAAGTCTGTAATAGACGATACTAAGAAAAAACAACAAGCTAACCTTGATAGAATTAAATGCAATTACATGATATAATGAGCACAATAGTAAAACATATGAATGAATGTATGATTCAAGACAAATAGTAACAATAATATTCAAGAAAATAAAGAAATATGCATACCATACGCATAGATATGTAGTTGACTGACCTTTTGCCTTCAATGTCAAGCACATTGTTGAAATAAGCTGATTATAAAGTAAGAAATATGATTGAAATCAACATATTGGTTATGTTGATTGCATGAAGGCAAACAGTAAACTAACTAAGAAAGAACAAAAGACTGCTGATCTGGTTGTACGGTGTTGTGACACGGTGTTTTCTCTAAATTCTATTGGTGTATGTTATATCCGGCCATATTTTTGGACCAATTGGTAGTGGACACGCCACAAAGGTCAGATGTTGGCTTGACCACCCACTGGCAGCCATAAAAAAGAAGTACAAAGGCAGGACGTCTGTGGAGCCATTTCAGGTCAAAAATGTTCTTCACAACCTGACCTGAAAACTTGTAAACGTTTTGATGAATGGTGAGCATGATCTTCAGGAATAATGTACAACGTAATAGCAGTCGTTGTCACGGTGTATCAAAATTGATTTTCTAACTCTAAAATACAGGTGGTACAAACAGGCCAATCCTATGACAGGATTGTAAACTTGATCTAGATTAATGAGTTCTCAAATAACCCTATTGGCCCTGCACAGTGTTGTTCATTATGATTACCAATGCAAACCTTTTTGCAGCGTTGGCCCACTAAGCAAATCGTTTTGTGTTTCACATAGTATTTCATTTGCGCTCACATGTATATTTTGTTTGCAATAAGACGAAAGGTAGAGGGAAGTGTGAAGGGCACTGGTTATACCTTAGCCTCACTCCCTAAGATTATTAATTACCAGTGAAATTAGTAAATTAGCTCTCAATCTTCATTGATATATTTTATGTTTATGGATTTAGATCACTTACCTTAAAACCTTTAATTGAACGCCACCTTTATTTGAATGCCATCTCTATTCGACTACCACTGTAGTAGAAGGGATGAAGAATAAAGCGTCACACTTTAATTGAATGCTACTTCCGTTTTACCACCACTTTGACATTCTTTCATTTTTATGAACCCATAATAGCGAGTGATCAGCGGACAAGTGTCTACATAATCGTACTAATAATGACTCAGTTACATCGATAACAATTAATGCTTTCACTGTTTCTGTTCGTATCAAAGCCTGTTTTTCAACTGCAAAGCTTTTCGATTGTTTTTTGTTGAAACTTTGAAAGCACCACCATGGAAGCAATTAATAACTGTATTAGGCTAATAGTAGTTCCTTGTGTAACACAGTCTTGATATTTCAACATATGAGAAAAATCGTTAACATTTACGATAATATATGAACAACTAGTTTTAGGATAAAAGTTGTGCTTATCTCTCCTAACGCTAAAATTTTATAATTATTTGGGCGAAATGCAATAGGCAAAAGTTTTGCTCTGCTAAAAAAATTGTTTGGACGCTAATATTGACGGGTTCAGCAGTGCAGAAGAAGAACTGAGGTCAGAAGACATTGGGGTAAGTGTTACAGCCAGAAAAAGATCAAATCATTTTAAACAAAAGCAACGATCAGAACACAACTGGCCAAGCAAATGATGCAAATATTTTTGTTTCAAAAATGTTAACTTGTGTTTCTGCGTGTATTGTCAGTATGGTTTGGTTATGTTATTAGTTCTTGAATATATATTTGTAGCATTTGATAGATCATTATTATATAATTTATAATTCTGCAGATTTATAGCACATTATTTGATAGCATCATAGCCATCCTTGCGGTTATCTTAACTCGACTTATTAACAAATGTTGCACATGCAACATTTGTTAATACTTCTATAATTACTGTATCTCCTGATTGTCCTTTGATATACCAGATTTTTTGTAATTTGCATTATTAAGTATATCTCCTGCGGTTTAGTAATTGCTCTCTTGTGGTATCTATTTTTGCTAACATCTCCATACAACATTGGCAAAAGCATCGCCAAAACCTTCACCAATGTTGGCATCGCTGGTTTTGATTGAGCAAAGCAAATCACTGAAGCATTCAAGAGGTTTTGTCATTCTTGGAACTTTAAGAGGCTGCTTGTAGATATTTAGGTCTCACTTGATGTTCCTTGTTTAGTAGAAAAATATGAGTTACATGACACACAATACAGCTTCCTTGTGTAAAACCTCTTGCCTTGTCACAATTCGCGCAGAGAGAAGCTTTTAGTGCATGAAGAACATTGACTAGACAGAGGAAACATGCCACTACCTACACCGAAATGCAGTCTAGTCCGAAATTGACTCAGAGCATCAAATACAATCATACATTGACATATGAATGTTCGACATACGAGATATTTAAAATATGCGGAAAATTTCGAGCCAAATTTTGTCTTGAGATACGAGACAAATTTGAGATACAAGTATATAAGAGGGTTCTTGATGCAATCGCTAGGTAGTCGAGTATGCTAGAGGCCACTTACTAAAACAGCATGGCTCAGGCATTCTCGTCGGATCAGTTGGAAAGTTTTAAAAAGTTTGGCTTAAAGTGAAGTCAAAAGCAAGGCAAAAAGAGCCAAGCAGGAAGAAGAGGAAACGTAAAAAACTGAAATTGAAATAGGGGGTAAGAAAGAGTGAGAGGGAGGGAGAGAGGGTCAGAAAGGGTGAGAGGGAGGGAGAGAGAGTAAGAAAAGTTGAGAGGCAGGGAGAAAGGGTGAAAAAAGGGGAGAGAAAGAGTAAGAAAAAGTGAAAGGCAGGGATAGAGGGTGAAAAAGGGTGAGAGGGTGAGAGGCAGGAAGAGGGTAAAAAAAGGCGAGAGAAAGAGTAAGAAAGGGTGAGAGGCAGGGATAGAGGGTGAAAAAGGGTGAGAGGCAGGAAGAGAGGGTGAGAAAAGATGAGAGGCAAGGAGAGAGGGTGAGAAAAGGTGAGAGGCAGGGAGAAAGGCAGGGATAAAGGGAGGGAGGAAAGGAGAGAGGGGGAGAAAGCAACCATGTTGATAGAAACTCTGATTTCCCTGGACTTTGAAGAGGGTAGGCAAAATCACTCGCTGCTCACCACCAGTGAAGAGAGTTTATATTGGCATGTTACTTTACTAAAAGCAAACTTAGCCTATGGCTCATGACTTAGGTCGACTGGCTATTGCTTTAAGAGAAAATTATGCCACCTTTAGGTCAGTTCAAATGGTACAACAAATGGCACAATGAAAGCCTGAAAAGCAAGATGGCAAGTGCACAGGGTGTCAGCAGTTATCCAAAACGAGATGACAACTCCAAGTCTCAAATAATAATTTAAAAATTGCCAAACCAAATATAACAATCATACTAATTCCTGATTGTCTCAGAGCGGATAATTATAATGTCCCAAAATATAACAAATGGTAATACTCGTATATGTTTATGTTACTAATTATGACATTAAAATGATGTGGCGTAAGGTACGAGGTTCTCTATAGGGCATGAGGGAGATATTTATCATAACTTGTAAAATGAAGATGAGATACTCCACATATGCAGATGTGACCACTGCATCAACTTACCTTTTATTTACTACTCTACCCCCTTTGGTTTCCTTAAATCAATCTAATAGACAATCATTTGATCCATCTTTAAAGTTTTCATTTGTTCATTGCACACAAGCTCAGTTATTACTATCCCGTTTAATTTTAATTATTAACCCTTTGGTACAAGATTAATAATGTGATTGGTTCTCTGGTACAAGATTAATAATGTGATTGGTTCTTTGATACAAGACAAATAATGTGATTGGTTCATTGGTACAAGATTAATAATGTGATTGGTTCTTTCGTACAAGGTTAGTAACGTGATTGGTTCTTTGGTACAAGTTTAATAATGTGATTGGTTCTTTGGTACAATATTAATAATGTGATTGGTTCTTTGGTCAAAGATTAATAATGTGATTGGCTCTTTGGTTGAATATGCCAACATTAATAATGTGATGTGCCGTTTGGTTCAAGGTCAGTAATGTAATTGTTTAATATCTCTTATCATAAAACTTTCTGAATGGTTAGATCTGTTTTTTTGGTGAAGCAACAATTAAGAACTACTTTGCTCCATCTGCTGTAAAGTCTGCAATTACCAGCAATAAATTAATTTCAAGCTTAACCATTTTGTGGCCACCTTCCCCAATATTACTTCGGTAAAGCTGGTAACCTGATGGGTTGCCGTTTTACAGATGCACTCATGGTACAAGCATAACATTCAGTGATAGATTTATTAATAATGGCAGTTATGAGAAGCCACAGCATTATTTGTTTGTCTCTATGCTTCATTATAAAAAAAAACAAGATATTTGTCATTGAGACTCTCAAAGTGTTGCATAAGTATTACATAAGCAATTGAAACACAAAAAGTGTTGTGGATGTGTTTAACTTTGCCCAGGGATATCTGCAATGCATAGTATACAGCAGTGCCCTAGTGACTAGCAATACCTAGTATAAGACAGTGCCCTAGTGACTAGCAATACCTACATGTAGTATAAGACAGTGCCCTAGTGACTAGCAATACCTAGCATACAGCAGTGCCCTAGTGACTAGCAATACCTAGCATACAGCAGTGCCCTAGTGACTAGCAATACCTAGTATACAGCAGTGCCCTAGTGACTAGCAATACCTAGTATAAGACAGTGCCCTAGTGACTAGCAATACCTAATATAAGACAATGGCCTAGTGACTAGCAGCTTTTGCTGTTACCAAGTAATGCTGAAGCCTTTGAAACGCGCAGATTGACAACCATAAAAGCCATAAGCCTGCAGTTGTTTTATGTATTAATTTGGATTTAATTATTACATAGCAACAATTTCTTCGTATCAGTCAGGTTTTTCCAAGAATTGCTCGGAGTAATTCATGTTTTTGTTAACATGGTTTTTCGCTTTATTTATTTTAAGTTAGCAAACTAATAACTTAAAATTCATTAGCTTTCCAAATACTTTGCTTGATTATTTGTTTTGTAAAATTTTCATTTTTTAAAAGTTTTGTTGTAATGAAGCAAAAATTAAAAAAAAATGTTCAAGGATATTTACTGAGACATTTTGTTTGCCTCCGCTGGTGAACATTTAACAAGAGGGACCAAATTTTCTTGAAGAATTATTCAGGTGTTTTATTTCATTTGTAGTTCCTTTATATTTTTTACATACTTTTATGTGTGTAGATATTTGTTGTTTACTTTTGTGTTTTTCCATTTCTGTGAGTATTGTATTGTACAGTAAAGATCACAAACATTACTACAGCATAATGTATAACACTATGATCCATGAGTTTTCCATTATTGCAACTTTAAAAGGTTCCTGATATACAGTTTTGATATGCATTATATGTCAAAAATGTTCTGTAAAATAAATAAAGGTGTCAAAACTGGGAGTTGTATACCCTTCAACCAATAAAGAAAAAGAGGAACAACTCACCAAAACGTCCACATTTTCTTGATCAGAAAATCATCAGGTATAAGCTTTACATGCATATTGTACACTTTGTTTTTTGATAGAATTTGCTAGAAAGCAAGTAACAAGAAAATCAACTGTTGACCAGATGCCACACAAATGCCTGTTAATTAGGTGCTACACAAATTCATCTCCAGGTGACACACATATTCTAACCGCTGACTGTTTCAACCTCCTAGAATAGTTGGCTATGGTATATTTCAGGTTTTATTATATAGCTGCATAGCTTTAGCCTTTCACACTTGAACACAAGTAAGTACAGTGGACCCTGTACTTACAAAAGTAATTTGTTCTAAAAGCCATTTCGAAAATCGAAAACTTCGTGAGCAAAAACCAACTGTACCATATAAATTCCCTAATGCATTCCAAGATTTTACAAAACTCGGAAATAACATATGCATAAGTTATAAATGTATGTAATGGTTAAAACACGTAACATATACATGTTGGAATTATATTACTACATAACAAATAGAAAAAGTACATAGCGAAAAAAATAGAAAAATAACAATTAAAAACTATGAACGGTTTGTTTGTTTACTTTTGGCATTGGTAATTTAGACAAGGCTAAGAAAAAAGTGTGAGAAGTTGGAGGATGTTGGTGAGAGGAAGTGAGTGTTGGGTTGTTTTCTAGGTATCATTTTTGCTTAAAATGAAAGTTTTTAAAAATGAAAGTAAAAAGATTTTGTGTACATACACTTGAACTGAAAAACTTTTATACAGAAAACAAAGAACATGAATTATTAGAAATGAAAGTTGTTCTACCATTTATGTGATATAGGATAATTCCAAATTATACAACAAATAAAAACGGAGCATTCGTTGTTGGTTGACCCACTAGCGAAAGGAACTTGGAGTGGGGTGTTTTAATTTGTACCCGCGAGAAGCAAACAGGCCAAGCTACAAAACTTACATGTGGTCCAAAAGTCCTTTCATATCTAGAAATATATTGCAGGATTCGAAGTAACATTTCTACAAAAAGATGTTTTCTAACATCAATATTTCATATAAAGAGTCTTTCATAAGTAGTTGTTTCGCAGCATTACCTTAATAATTAACTCAGTTGATGTTATTCATAGCTGAAGTTTTTATCATATACCCATAAGTATTCCGAAACTTCTAACTCTTGCTTCTTATCCATTGATTAAATTAGAGCAAACTCTTGTGAAAGTTTTTGGTTGCGAATAAACTTGAAAAGAGAGATAGCAATGTTGAAGAAGCCAGAGCAAGAAACGTAGAGTGGGGATTAGAGTGGTATAAGAAGGTTCAGTTTGATGTGCAGATGTTAAACAAAATGGAAACAAGAAATGTCTACCGAGCCCTTCATTACTGAGAGGTTCTTGAAAGCTGGATAGAAAGCACATTTGTATGATTAAGCATGTTACTATGAGCTACGATGGAGCCTAGCGATGACAGCTCTTAGTAAGGCTACTAGTCTCTACTGCAGCCTAATGTAGAGGCTCATCCGATAGGAGTTCTCTGTTCACTTCTAGCTATTGACACTGAAGCGGTCTCTCCTACACTCTCCTACACTTGCAGAGTTACTGCTTTGACGATTATACATGTAGAATTTTGTGCTGTTTGAAGGCAAGGAATCACAGGTTGCATAAAAGATTTCTACCATTTTGTTTGCACAAGTGCAAACAATATGGTAGAAATCACAAGAAAAAGCAGATTGAGGCTCAAGAATTAAGGCATGTCTTGCTCAAAATTTGTTTGGTATTTAGTGCTATGATGCCAAGCATTCAAATAAAGTAACTCAAATACAAAGTAAAACCCATTATAAAGGTCAAACTGGTTTCTGTTGTCATCTCTAATGCGACAGCAATTGCAGATGGTAGTTATTGCAGATTGTGGCCAGCTGGCTCTTGGCTATCCGCCAAGGTTAGGAAAAAACGCAGTCAAGGCTATTCACTTGGTTATATCAGTTTTATGCTTTTTTGGGTTGCTATGAACCCTCATTTTTATTTCAACCAATGTTGCCTAAAACATCATTTCTTCTGACCGGCAAGAGTCCTGGCTAATAAATACAGAGCATGATCAGATGCACTAACTTTTCTACATACCTGCAGCTATTTGTAAGGATCTAGCGTTTGTTCAACATAGCCTGAGTAAATAGCAGAGTTATTCGTAAACTGAAAGAGGCATTTACCTTTTTGAAGAAACTCGCGACAAGAGGTTTTGAGACAGTAAGGTGCAGGCGAAATTTGAAAAGATGACAGTGACATTATTTATGTTAATTCTTATGACCTTGATTGTACCCAGTCTGTCTTCATACTTTGATAGCTGGTGTAGGTGTATATATTAGAGAATGTGCTTCATTATGACAGCAAACTCATACAAATATTAATCGTACGCGCTTCCTTAGCATTAAAGCTTTACAGAAGTGTAACATGATTTAGTTATTATTACTTAAGATATACCTATGGCATTATTTCCTCACTTTTGTTAACCTGAGCATGTAGGAATGTCTACTCAAGCTTGGGTCTCCCATCTGGGACCTCGGAGTTTGAGCACAATCCTCGAGATCTTAGGCGTTTCCATTAGTGTACTTTTCTGCAACTGACTTGTAGTGGTTGTTGCCAGTATTTGGGCAAGCCCCATTTGAGGCCATTTGATGTTCATATGTTATTGCACCCAATTCTCTAATGATTGCTGGAATTATAGTTGTTCCTGTATGTCAGTATTTTTCAATCTCCTCTTGGCGTAAAATACATTTCTCATTTTTCTCCTTTTCTCTGCTGGCAAAGATGTAGTCACAAGGTGCATCTATTATAGTACCCCTTTTCCTCTCCTTGTCTACCAGTACGATATTTGGATATTATAACAAAAGATATATATATATATATATAGGGTATAGCTATATATATAAATTGTTTCCTCACCTCGGCGAACCCATATGGGTGGTAATTTCTGCTCTAACTCGGGTCTCCTACCAGAGACCTGGGGAGTTTGAGCACTCAACCATTTTTGAACCAGTAGCCATTTTCACTGCCTTGTCCTGGTTCAGCTACAGGCAGCGCGGCCCTGGTTGGACCGGACGACGCTCAAGCCGGCATGGCTTTGGTTATTGCACTCATCATAGAGGTTGTAGACAATATACAGGCAAAGGTCTTGTCCAATGACCTGCCAGAAAGGTGCAGTTGTTGTTGGGGTTTGAGCCTAGGACCCAATGATCACTGTCCCAACACCTTACCAACTGCACTATCTGTCCCGTATATATACATGTATATATATATATATATATATACGGGACAGATATATATGTATTGTGATCGTGGGGATTTGTGTTCCTTGCCTAAGCTCTGAGCTACACTGATGAGGCTTCAATAGCTAAAACAGTACTGTCTGTAGCATGAGTATATACATGTATATAGCCCAAACAGCACAGTCTGTAGCAAGAGTATATATATATATATATATACTTTTGCTACGGTATATATATATATATATATATATATATGCTTGTTTACAGTATAAAAATATATATATATAAATATATATATATATATGTACATGTATATATACCGCAAACCTCTAATTGAATGTCACCTCTATTTGAACACCACCTCTATTTAAACGCCACTTCTATTTGACTGCCACTGTGAGAGAAGAGTTGAAAAATAGAGCGCCACTCTCTATTTGAACGCCACCTCCATTTGATTGTCATTTTAACAATCTTTGATCTTTATGAACCCATAATGTCAAGTGATCAGTAGAAAAATGTTCACAAAATCATATTAATAATGAATCATTTACACCAATAACAATCAATTCTCTCATTGTTCAACTCCAGAATTTTTCGCTTTTCTTGCTAAAACTTTGGAAGCCACACCATGGAAATAATTAATAACTGTAATAATTACTTAATAGGCTAATTAGGCTAATAGTAGTTCTTCGTTTAACACTGTCTTGATACTTCGAAATACATACATGTATATAATAACGGTTTACACTGATGATGGTAGATGAATGATTAGTTTTAGGCCAAAGGCACATTTAGTGAGCAAAACATTTGCGTGTTACATTTGTGCTAAATGCCAAGCGTAAAAGCTTTGCTCTGCCAAAAAACTGTTTGAACACTAATATCAACTAGTTTAGTAGTGCAGAAGAAAAGTTGAGGTTTGAAGACATTGTTGAAGGTACTGGACAACCACAAGATGTTCGTTCCATCAAAAGCAACAATCAGAACGCAGCTATCCAAGCAAACAATGCAAATATTTTTGTTTTAAAAATGTAAATTTTTGTTTCTGCATGTCATATAAATATGAATCGTTTATGTCACTTGTTCATGAATAGATACATGTATTTTCAGCATTTGATAGACTATCATTATATAAGTTATAAATTTGCAGATTTATAGCATATTAATTGATGGCATCATTGCAATAATCTGATCTTACAATTGATCGATGTTCGTAACTCTTCTTCTGCTGCACATAAAAAGCTAGTTTTGGTTGCAAACTAGCAAAAATATCAATGAATGCAATGAGCTTTTATGCAGCATTGGTAAATAAAGATGTTAAATAAAAATGTCTTCAAATTGAGAGTAAAATAAAAATTGAAAGCTCCAAAACCTTGCAAAGCAGGACACAAGTTATAATATAATTGCAGGTTAATTGCAAACAATATAGATCAACTGGTAAAGATAATTTTCAGTTCCTCAATGCATATTTATTAAAATATCTTTGACAAGTTGGAGATAAGCTAGCAGATTTACTGCATCCACAAGGTTTAATATCGATCTACCGGAAAGCGAGGGCAGAATATATAGGCGACATTCACTTCGCCCGTAAAAAGGCTAAATTTATCTTCCCAGAATTCTGATAAGTCATTTGAAAAATACAACATCACCCTCTATTTGAACGGCCCCTCTAATTGACCGCCACTATAAAAGAAAGATTGAAAAATAGAGCGACACGGCGTTCAATTAGAGGTTTTACAGTTTTATATATTTATTTATATACAAACATACATATGTATATATATACATGTATATACTTATATATATATACATATATAAACATTATGAAGACATTACCACATACTGTTTTCTTTATGAATGTTCATTTATTGGGCCATCTTGACCATACATTATTCGCACATCAGGCCATTATTATAGCTTTTGTATCAATGGGTGTGGAGCTGGTGGGATTTGCTTTTAGTCAACCTTAAATCTTATTGGGTAATGAATGCTTTCTAAATAACATCGATAGGCCGAAGCAAAGAAGGGAAATTTGCATGTAGTAAAAGTGCATACTTCTGTAGAAAAAATAACTTGTGATCATACAGACATATGGTAATTATTACGTTGATTAGAAAGCATTGAGTGTGCATCACTATATGAGAACTAATAAAGCCTCCTTTTATCTGCGCTGACTGCTACTCTAAAAACACTCATCATCGAAGCACCCTAATGTTTAGATTGTTAGGAAATTCAAGAGCAAATCTACATGTATATAGCCTTACACCCTTACATCCTCCGCAAGCTGAATATATTTATGCAGCCATAGAAACAGCCATGCTTGTTATCATTGTTTTAAGATAACATTTCGGTCACGCTGTAGCCATACTTTTTTGGCCATGCATTCTTGCAGACATTGTATATATCAAATTCGTTATCTGTAGCTAGATTCAAGACACAAAGCATCGTATTTGGGCATACTCCCATTATTTCCGGTTAGTGTTATATCTGCTCAATATCATTATTACATAATCATGTCAATCAAAAGCATGACTCTTTATTCTATCTATAGGTCTGTCCTGTATATAATTCGTCTTTGATGCCTTGTTGGAAGATATATACAGTTAGTAACATGTATAATCTTTTTCAGATGGGAAACTGCCTATTCAAGCATTCTTTTAACAAGAATCTCCAGGTTTTTACGGACGCTAGCTCAACTTGTCACGATCCAATTTTTTGTGTAAATATTTATCTCAGTATAGCATATCTGGGAGTAAATGCAAGTTTCACAGCTGTATATATGAGCTCGTTTTATGTTTAGTTATGAGAATTGCTAGTAACTGTATTCAACTTTTTATGACACTTTGCTCTTAGCTATTAGGCAAATTTTTGTTATCAGAGTACACCTGTCTTAGCCATCATTCGTAAATAACTGTTTTGTCATTGCTTCATAGATTGCCTTTAAACATGGAACTGAACTTAATCCAACTATATATTAAAGACCTGTTGTCGAGTTGCTCATGTAATTTTTAAATTTTTGATATTTTAACCGCCTTTTTGCGTTCTTATTGATAAAACCAATGACCTTTGTTAGATCAATTGGTTTCAAGAATAATTTTATGGGTTGCTTAGTTTATTTAACGTTAGTTGAAAGATGTTTTAAAAAATTAGTTTGACTTTAAATATAAGCCTGATACTATTTACCTATAGCCTATACTTTATATGTCTTATCTTTGTCAAATAGCCACGCATAACTAAACATCAGACATATTTTAAATTGTTTCTTTTATGCATACATGTGACTTTAATCAATGATGCGCAGCTGTACGTAATGATCTCTAAAACTGTTAACCGGTAACTCAGAATGGCATAACAAACAGCTAAATCAGAAGTCAAAATTAAGTTTCATACTGCAGGGATATGTAAGTTTTGGTTCATATTGCCATTTATCACAAAATGTTATGCGCGGTCTTATTTATGGCAAAAACAACTAACATTCGCTATGAAAGTTGTTTTACAGTTTGGTATGGAAAGCCCAACAAACTAGCAAAGCTTCCATGCTTTCAAAGGGCTTTTTTAGTTGTTACTCCTGCTTGCTTCTAGTGCAGAAATCTCGTGTAACAAGACACATTTTGGTTAGGCTCATCTTTGTTTAATTGGAAAAGTAAACATTGAACGATAATGGCCTCCCCGCAAGATTAGCCCCATTAATATTCATTAAGGTTGAATGGGCGTGTCTTAGCGGCTCATTAAATAAATCATAAATCACGAAATGAAAGGTTTGCAGAACTGTATCGAGTAGCGAAGGTTCAAGTTATCTGCTCGCTAGCTCATCCCTTTGCAGATTTCTCTGCAAAAATGTCAACGACTAGGAAATGGTTCCTGGTCTTCGTAGCAATTTACTTCATCAGTCTCCTAGATAACATCTCTTCCGCACTACCCAATGTAAGTTATTTGTCATATAAGCATGCATTTTATTACAGTATTTAATTTATTTAAAAAATGTTTTGTAATTTTTTACACTGGCGAATTACCGAAAGTCTATTTTATGTTTTATTGTGAGAAAAATGTAACTTTGTCTGGTGGAAATGTTTAAACTCGCTTTTGAAATATTCAAGAGCTTGGGAGATAATTGAGGGATCAGATATCTTCTATTGCCAGACAAGAGACCCTATTGTTGACACTGGATACCGCTCCCTAATCATGTATTTTAAACAGAACTACGGTTTCACACACTGAATAGACAGCTTGCCACCTATTTGCCTAAGACTATTTTAGTGTCATCTTGTCTTTAAGGTTAAAAGCAGTTCAGCTACTTGCTTTTGCACTCCTGAGCTATTATATTATCTCTCTACTTCATCAATGTGTCTAAGAATTACCAAGGTCGATTAGGTTTCGTGCTAACCCTCATTTGTTACCGGTCCACCTAGCATATCATCAGCAATAGTTCAGCAGATAATCCTGTCAAATAGCTAATGTTCCCTCAAATCATCTTTGTCTACAATTCACAACCAGTTGATTCTCCGACGCGATGCAAGATCTAATTTCAAGCCTGCAGTTGTCGATTATGTGTAAATAATGTTACTCCCTTGATACTCATTGTCTTGTATGGCTGCCATGCGTAAGTTGTATGACAAACATATTCCGTGCAGCTAACGACATAGCTCATACATAACCATAACACGTATTGGTGTCATTCATGAAATAGCTCTCACAAGGGACTACTAATAACGCTCCATAATGTCCGATACCCATATGAGCTTTGATTTTAGCGTGTCTATCTTAAGGATGGTTCGCACTATATCACCGTAGGCTATCTCGGCGTTGATGCCACAATATTTTGGTGATCGTCGATGATAACGATGTTCACACTATCACAAACCTATCCCGTTTGCGTTAGAAAATACTCTGTGATGTAGTGTTCCCACTTCTCTTTTTAAATTTTTGCAAAAAAACCTCAATGTTTTTGCACGCTGGAATTAAATACTAGTCCCGCAGCGACTATCATAAATGGATATGAATAAATCACGCTATCCGCGACCGCGAATTACCATCGCCGAAAGGGTTCACAATTGAAAGGCAGTCATCGATGCTCGGCAAAATATCGGAAAAGTTTGACAGCTGCAAACGTTCCCGACATGTCCGTGTTGGTTCGTCGATGCCATCGATCTAAGGTTTACATAATCGATGATGAACGCGGAAAGGAAAACGCTGACAAACACAAATATAGTGTGAACCAGCCTTTACACTGTACATTATTAAAACCAGGCAGCAAGTCAGCAAGTAGATTGCCATATCTCATTAATCCCGCAAATCGGATAGCAGTAATATCTGATGTTATCTCTGTCAAATCCTATTCTCAAGCAAGCACAACAATAGTTTCTAAATTTACTGTAATATAACCTGCATAAGGCCATGTTACATGTTTGTATCTTTGAAATAGTATACTGCTGGTGCCTTGTTTATTAGTCTGTTGTTCCCTGACTCGATCTCAGCTTTGTCAAATCCTTTCTATTATAAACACGTTGCAATTTATTTACACAGTTTAAAAGATCTTTTATTGTTAGTTTAGTGTTACACTTTGTAAGTTATTCTTATTTCTACACTCCTTACAGCTATTTTCGTCCGTCCATGTCATATAAGGTCTGCATTCAAAATTCGGTTGTTGCTTAGCTAGATGATGATTGGTTAATTCAAACAATTGGTTTTGGTATTCCTTAAAATGTAACATAGAAATTGTGAACTACTATACAGTAACTTGACAGGAAATCAACAGTTACATCAGAGACGGGGAAAAAGCGTTTAGTTTATTCAGTTGCTGAAACATTCTCATCAGCTGCTTGAAATGCTACTGCTAGTCAATATTTAGTGTTGCCCATTGTATAGACCCGGCAGGGCTATAAAATCCTTGCAAATGGCTACTGAAGGTGCTTGTTATGCAATTTAGGTCATATAGACATATAGGATGAGTTGCATTGGTTATTTTGGACATCTAGCCAGTACAATGCAAGCGTTTTCTGAAAACTTGCTAAATAGCCTTGGAAAGCTTATTTTTACATCCATAGAGAGTTGGAATCATCTCCTAACACCTCTTTGGAATTTCATTATTGCCGACACATAGTTTATCATAGTTTGCTCTCTGCTGATGGTTTAACGTACTTCAATAACAGTCCGTTCATATGTTGGTCAATAAAATGTAAATGTGCATTCCTTTACAAGTCACAGAAAGTACCATAATCTTACTAAAACACGCTGCCACTGCTATTGATGTTCGCTTTATTTACCTATAAGTCCATCAATCACTATGTTTGCATTCTGCGGATGACACGGATTTGGAGTTGTGTGCCCACGTTGAGTTACCGCGCGATGAGTTTTTCAATGGACATTCGCATGTTGTGGATCAGCGTGAAAGCTTTGTTAAAAAAGATAAAGAATTCTATGCCAGAAGTCATAGCGGCGTACTCCGGTCTCGTCAAATTGAAATAGGAACTGCTGAAGTTGGGAAAATGTATTAAAATGGAATAGCTTGAGCAGAATATTCTTTCGAATCACAAGCAAGTAACATTTCTATCTTTTGCAAGCATAAAACATTCTATAAAAATTTGTGTATAACCAAATTCGCTCGCAGTTTTTTGCCGTTTCTATTTTACGCATGATGCAGACTTGGGGATTAACTTGGGGATTAACCACATTATGAAAATATAGAGAATCGTACAAATTCATTAAAGCCTGAGAAACAATTATAAAACTTCATTAACAGTTATGGTTATCAGTACCATAATTTTATTAAAATAAATTTCTGTTCCTGTTGTTTTATTGGATTTTAGGACTGATACAAATTGTTTCTCTATATATTTATCACTAACCTTCAGACCTCTAAAATGCGCATAGCTTTTTTGCTAAAATCAACCTTGCTCTACGCGATGCTCATCATCTACTCCGCGATGTTCATCATCTACTCCGCCTCATCATTAATAGGATTAATTACTCGCTCCTTAATCATCGTAATTGCATAATTACTAGTTACGCAATTCCTATATTAAAGACTGCCTGTCAGTCCACTACAGGGGTAGTCAACACTATACTTGTGTTCCAGTCATAACATGAAGTCAGATTTTGCAATGAGTTAACAACAGTTACAGTTTAGACAATTTTAAATCATATTCCGTTTTGTTGAAACCTTACTGAAGTGTGGCATCAGATTAGCTTAGCACCATCAGAGCATCAAAGCTCTCATCGTATAAGCATGGAATTTTAAGTTCAGTAATTATCTTATTAAGATTTTCAATGATACGCTCGAAAGAAAGGAAAACAAGTGTATGAAGCGAACTTGAGCAATACACTAACGAGTTAAGGTTTGTTGCGCAATCTTTAGATGATGTCCATTTTGACAAGTTGCCTAGCTGTCTTTTTTCGCAATGTCAGTCCTATGATATTCAATATGACGCCTCCTCAGCCCACCTTCACCTCTGAGTAAGCTGTTTAATTGAACCACTTGTTGAGGCTATCAATCAATTGTGACTACTGCATGTTCAGTGCAAACACATCCACCGACATACGCTAAGCTATAGAAATGTAGGCAAGTGGGTATCTTCTCGTATTGATATTTTACACACTGTAACTGCCACTGCTGCTACGGACCTTTGACATGGTCTAGCTAAACTAGTTGTATGTTTATAACTGTTGCAAAACAGAAAATTGTTTTAAGAAGCTAAATGGATGTCCTTTGGATGAAAATTAATTATCTTGCCAAAGTTCTGCCAACTAATTGATGCAATAAGTACGCTATCTTTGGCTGATTCTAAACTTTCACAGAAGCCAAATAAATCCCAATTGCTTGCTCCCTTTACTCGTCTACATATTATGGTACTTTACGGTATTATCAATAAAAAATAGCGCATAGTCGGCTTGTGTACACCAAATAAAAATCTGGCATTATATCTTTTGTAGCTGTGAAAACGTACAAAACCAAACGATCTATGAATTCATAAAATTATTGCGAAGCAAATTAAATAATTGTATCTGTAATTTTTTTTGGGATGAAACGCACATTAGTATATTATATATGTTATATTATAATTGGATTGGATAATATTATAATACTAATGGATATTAGCAAATATGAAACTGTGTTATAACAAGCTTTTAAGTAAACCAATAAATTCTTCATAAACACATTCTTTGCTGGTTGCTATAGTCCACTGTAGCTTCCATTACAACAATGGTAGGAGCTGGCTGGTACAATGTATGTTGGAATTGCAACAATCGTAGGAGCTGGATGGTACAATGTATGTTGGAATTACAACAATGGTAAGAGCTGGATGGTACAATGTATGTTGAAGTTACAATGGTAGGAGCGGGATGGTACAATGTATGTTGGAATTACAACAATGGTAAGAGCTGGATGGTACAATGTATGTTGGAATCACAACAATGGTAGGAGCTGAATGGTACAATGTATGTTGGAATTACAACAATGGTAGGAGCTGGATGGTACAATGTATGTTGGAATTACAACAATGGTAGGAGCTGGATAGTACAATGTATGTTGGAATTACAACAATGGTAGGAGCTGGCTGGTACAATGTATGTTGGAATGAAAGTTGAATAGATAATGGTGATATCAGCTGATGACAACTGCTACTGAGCATCATTCATTTATCAACTTGTGGTTTTAATGGTGACCACCTGTTTACACAAACCTTTAATTCTGATATTTTGGGCATACCGGTTTCACTAGTTTTTCTCAAGGATTACTCATAGGATAGCGGGTGTAGCGGGTACAGCCTATCCCCCATTCTTCACATAATTATGTATCTTTTTTCAAATTAGTTTTGCTCTATTTAATCTCGTCATAGTAATCTTTCTTCCTCTCAAATATCTCAGTTTAAAACAAGCGCTGGTATTTCTCTCAGCTCATTGCTCAGAGTGATATGCCGATAAGGCTTACATGAACTCATTGTCTTTAAATATAATTGGCTGTTGCTGACGATTTCTTTATGGTTTTATTAGCCCAAGCTGCGTTTGCTGAATATAAACTCTTTGTCTGATAGGTACAGAACACACTTGCTTTTTACAGCTCCATAATTTAACAGCAGACTTCCGAGTTTATTACCTCGGACAAATCTAAATAGCTATTCAAATATTGAGTTTCTTTGGACTACTCTTGTGCAGATGAGGTTTCTTAGTAACAAGTACTTGCCGTGTAGTTGCAATATTCATCTTTCTCGGCTGGTTATCATTCTGAGTAGACCAAATTTTTTTCGCTTGTAAATCTTTTTAACTTAGACTTAGTAGGTGTTTCAAATAGACGTCCGTTTTTACGTTATATCAGACAAGCCTACAAAAAACATACAAAAAGAGCTTACAAAATTCAACTATTGCAAATTTACTTTAACTCCATATTTTTGTAGCATTAGGTTTCAGGGACTGCAGTCATTTTGGTGATAATGTGTTCAGCTTCTTTTTACCGTAACTTGGTTAATCTGATTAATAATATATATAACTTTTTAATTACAAAAAATTACTTCAGTAATATTTAGTTAAAATAGCTAAAATAATCACTGATATTACTATTTAGAGAAAGTATAAGACTTCATCGCAAGCTAAGTGAATTACAAGTATATATGTATTTAATTGACAATTCAAACCAATGAGTACCGTTGAGTCCCAAAGTACCATTTCATTCTCAGAGTACCAAAAGTTTCATTTCGTTGTTTTAAGTATTGTATTCTTCACATAATTGTTGAAAAACTCTAGTAAAGTGGCTGCTATTAGTAATAAATAGCACCTATTTGTTGATTGCTTTATACGAGTAGTCAACCGTGGCTTATGGTCTAGAACGCCTGAGATGCAAACAACAGGTCGGGGTTCAATTGCCCAAAAGCTCTGCTGGTGGTGACAAGAATGACATCCAGCCTTCAATTGTTCTTTGCAACTTAGCATGCCTCCTGTCGTTTAGGGTTTGTTGCCATCAGACTCAGACATTTCCAGCCAAGATCGCAGAGCCATTGTTTGTGCAGCAAAGCTCTTGTAAAACAAGTACAGCCTCTGCTTGGAGTAAGCTAAACAGACATCTTGCTTGTCCTTTGAGGGATTGTTTGCACACTATTCTTACCTAAACAAGAGACTTAATGTTTCTTGTCAAATCAGCTGATCAATATAGTTAATGAATGATTAAAATAATATATATTGAATTAGAAGATCTTCTGAAAGTTTTTTGCTATAGATTTAATACATTTTTCCACTAATCTTCTATATTGTTCTAGACTTAATATTGTTAGGCTTCCAATCCCCGTGAATGCTTGTCCTGGCTTCTATCGACTGATTTAATAAAGACACACAAATTGGTCTGTTAAAATAACAGTCTGCGTAAACTAATCTGTTGAAATTTAAAAGATAACATCATCTTGACTTTTGACTCATCATCTCAACAAGCATGATGTTTCCGTAGTGCATAAAACCTGATAACTTTATCCACTTTTGGTGCTTTAAACTAAACACTTGAGCATCCAACTTCTTTGCCAATAAATTTTTGGTTGCATTAATCTGACAATTATGAGCCAATTCAAAGCATGATTATTACAGTTTTAACACGTAATGTGTAATTGTTAGTTTCTGCATTTTTACTCACATTTCTACAGTTGAACAGATAACATTACTCGAAATGAGGACTTCAAAGTCAGCAAGTTGGGTGTACTAACATTAACTTACATTCTGCTTATGGAAAGAATGGTGCCAGTTTTGGCACATAAAATTGTTTTGACGTTAGAGGTCATTCTGGTCAAAATATTCCATACTAGTGCTTTGAAGGTTTAATACTCGGTACAACTTGTGAACTCATAAAAAATTAATAGTAAGAGAGCTGTCTCATCTTAACATGAGCTTTCATAAATTGTTTAAACCAACCTGAATAAATACGAAAATGCCAGTTAGGCTGCTTACAACATCTGAAGGTACAAGTTTTTAGAAAAGCTGCATACTGTCAGCCACTAGAGTAATACAATTTTAGAATATAAAGCACCAGATTTAGATTCCTATAAAAAGAAAGAAAAATTGTTATTTGGATGAATTTTCAAAAGCATTTTTGGAAGAGGTACAGAATAATTTTTGTCCTCGACATCGTGAGACTGAACTACAACAGGAAGCAGCATTAGCCTGGCCCAGACTCACACCTGGATATACACTGAACATAAGCTATAGGTGACTGTAGCTGTACAAAAGCACGAAATGAATTTTACTTTCGTTCCCAATTTGTAGTCAATGTTATTTGTTAAAATAAGACAAAGCTTATTTGGACGAATTATTAAGGATTATAAACAATTATTAGACGAAAAGCAATATTTTTAGTTTTTAGCAAATATTTGTTCCTGCAGCAAATGATTGTTATTATTATTATTATTGTCATCAACATAAATTATGTTTAGGTCTACTACTTTTTAGAATTAAACTTTTTCTTCTCTCAATCCTAATGAAGTACACGTACTTAGAGTTTCCCTAAAATCAAAAATTAAAAATGTCGCTAAATTCAATTTCGATAAAGCCTAATATAACATCTGTGTGAATATCTAAGCAACATGAACCCACACTATTAAGGCGATGAAACCTACACCCTATTGCGGCTTATCTTCTCTTTCCCCTCGCATACCAGTAGCACATTAATCAACAAGCTTTCAAATCTTCTATCACTAGCGATTGACACTAGAGTCAGACGGCCTGCAGCGATGGTGTCAGTTACTCAAATATGTTTCTCGCACACATACTGGTCATAGTTTTGGTCCATAGCTTTTGTCAAAAGCAGAAGCGAGACTACATGTTACAGTAGATTTCTTAGACGTTATGGTGTGCTGTTTCATTGTTAAGCTTTGTGAGCAGCTTACATTTGCACAACCCACTGGCCCGATTGCAGACCATATGTGATCGTTCAAGATGGTAACTTAATCTATGTAGATTGCTAATAGTCAAAACTTAACTTTTGTTGATGTTATCTCACGTACTGGCATGTTATGAATGTCCGTGATTGACAAAACACTTGCCTATTCACTCGCTACTGCTTAGAACTGGCAAATGTCAGTGGCAGCCATAATGGCATGTTTTAATTTCTTGCCGGCTATCGGAAATTCTTTCCGGAAACATTTTGGCTAAGACTCATCACCAGGCGATAAAGCACTTTCCTAGATGTACAGTCATGTGTTGGGTTTTTAATATTTCATGGGAACGAGTCATCATTGGTACAAATCATGTGTTTTAGGATTTCTTATTTGAAGAGGATTTATCCTTAACAAGAGCAAAAAGGCAGTTTGATATATCAGATTCATCAGGAGAAAAAGAGAGCAAAAACACTAATGACGCGGCTTTGCTGACTTCAGATGGTAATTGTATTGTATACTCACCTGCTGTACACCCTACAGACACATGTTTTGTCTGTCAATGCTACCCTTGTCTACTGATGCTATTCAATATTGCGCAGACGGTTGATTGTGTTGTCAATTATCTGAAGAATTTGCTACACATTGGTTTCCTGTTTTATCAAATGTGAGGAAATCAATTGCTACTGTCAAAAAACGTATAAAATCAGTGCTTTTTGTTAGTAGTGACTTATCTTTGTAGTTGTGTTCTCATGTGGCATTATACTTTCTGGAAAAATCATAATAGTTTCAATAATGATTTTTCGAATATCCCAGAGGTCGACACAATGTAGAACTGTTTGGTTTAGCTGCTGTTTGATGGTTTGTGTGAGAGAGTTGAATTAAATATGGCGTATAGGTACCCATTTATTTGCTGACGAGAGTGTATTGAAACTCATTTTTTGTTTAAACTTTATTTTCTCAATGAAATAGGCCGGCATTTCTGTGGTGTCGCCTTCAACTGATAATTGCAATTTGGTTTAAGTTGTGCAGGTTCAAAATCTAAGCTAACACTGTTTTCCACCAACCTGGCCATTTTGTGATACACTAACCTGGTAAAAGTAATAAAACAAGTGAATTTGTGTAGCATGAAGGAGTTGTCTAGTCATAACATTAGCTTGTATGGTGTATCTTAGACCCGACCAACTTCTGATTGAACGTGAAAGTGTGGAACAACCCTGGTCAGTCTTTGCTTGCACTGTGGATATCAGGATGACAACAAGAAACAAAAAAATTTCTGGATTTATATTCTAACGTGGCTTTCTGTAGTTTTAATTTAAATTTGGCTAAATTTAGATCATTGTTTGCTTTTGGATAAATTTCTTTTGTGAAAGTTTTATTAAAGTAATATCCATTTTTATAATAAAATTGGAGCATGATGAGGTGTTGTTACAAGTAAACACCTCACTTACTTTTTATGTCTTTTGTGATATTATCAGTTTTTTACGGATTCTGAAGCAGCTGATAACGCAATAACGCAATAACGCAATAACAATAGCAAATAATCTAATAAACAAATGGTTAGCGTCGACAATATATGAAGTCTCCAACTGGTGTATGGAGGATGCAAAAAGTTGTATAATTAAAGATCATTGCTCCTTTCTTACATTTAACCGTTGGCTGACAATTGAGCTACTAATTTTAATCTGACAGCCATGTGGGGTTATACTCCATTGAGCTACTCACACTGTGTTCTTCGCTGGCCCTTCGCTTCTGTGGTTTCCCTGACAAACAAAGGTTTGCAAGGAACAAATTTTTTTTAGGCAAATTTGCCTGAATAAAAGTTCTACAGCAGTTGACTTATTTTTTATTAAAACTTTACTTTTTAAAAAGTAGCTGTTCGCCGCTGCTAAGGAAAATTAGCATGATAACGGTTGAAAGAACTTAAGGAACATAACTCTGGAATGCTCCTCTAGTTTATATGTGCAGAGAAGCAGGAATCAAATAGACTTGTTGAAGTTTACTAGTGTAAAATATGTGAAAAATGTGCAAAAATGGTGTTTAGCTCAATATAGCATCACGACTTTTGCAAACCTCTAGGTATTTGTACTCAAATCAGAAGTTATCATCTTACATCATTTTACTCTTATCTCATCCTCAGGCAAAGATGAGTCACCAGAGAAAGAAGACTCAAAGTCAATTATCCTTCCAGCAGCATCGGATGATGACATGGACCTAGATGATTGGAATGGTTTGTTCCGTGACAGCGGTTCTGGTCTTCCACCACCAAATCCAGAACCTCAACCTTCTAGTCCAAACCCACCTGCTAGCAGAGCAGGTCGGCCATCTTAATATTTTGATTGCTATCTATCACCAAAGTTTAAATATGAGTCATGATACGTCTGTAAATGGTCTGATTAATTGACAGCCAGATTATCTAAGATTACTGAGTTGAGCCATTTATAAATGTCCTTATGCATTCATAAGATGTCATGGTACTTTTGTAGGCTTATACATTTATTCCATGTTACAGTCTGAGAACACTTGCCTACACACGTAAATCTCATGTGAATTAATAGAGATGTGTACAAAAACAGAGTTATCTAATCCTACTATGATAAGGTTCATTTCCAAAATCATTGAGGTTTATTACAAATCTTTTTCTGTAAAAAGGATTTTCTGAAAGTCCATTTGGTTAAATTAAAATTCAAAATAATTAGTTTTACTATTGAGGCACAGAAATCAGCTCAAAGTTACCCATATATTACTTCTTACAGCCAAATGTAATTACAAAAAATCTTTGAATTGATATTTTAAAGCACTCAGTAAAAATGAATGAAATTTAAATCCACAATTACAAAATCTAGTACACTAATCCTTAAAGATAAATATGTTCTGTCTGTACTGCTAGAAAAAGACAAAGCTGCTTGTTTTATGCATACCAGCTGTTGGTTTTCAGCTTTTTGATTTTTAAAATCTGCAAATTCCGGAGTTTATCTGGCTCCCATTTAGTGGTTTATTTGAACGACACACCAATTTTCCTGCAGACAGGAAGACAAGCTTATAATTCAGAAATGCTTGCAAAATAGAAACAGTTGTTATACTTTTTCCGTTTCAAGCATGACATTACTTCAAAATTGTCAATTTTTAGTCTAGGCAAAAATCAGTTAGCGTGACACTCATGCCAGCTAAAGTTCACTAATAGCCCTAAGGGTCACAGGTCACACAAAATAACAGCAGCGTTCAACAGTTCGTGCAATTAAAAATAAAATCTAGCCAAAGCACTTAGTAGTTTTTTGAAGCAGACACTAAAGGTTGTCAAAGGAAGGAGTGTATTGTTCATCAAGATATTATGAGTAGGAGTATTTGCTGTCATATGAATAACTGAGTGATGCATAATACATTTGATGTGCCTTATGAAACTCCAAGTGCTTTGAGATTATTTGAGGAACGGGGTGCGGGTTGTGGGGTGCGGGGTGCGAGGTGCGGGGTGCGGGGTGCGGGGTGCGGGGTGCGGGGTGCGGGGTACGGGGTGCGGGGTGTGGGGTGCAGGGTTTCGGGGTGAGCAAGTAAGGGTACATGATTAGTAGGAGAACTACAGTGGTTTTTGCCTTGATTGTGGTAGATGAGGGTACATAATAACCAAATTGAGTGAGTCCAGTGACAGCAGATCAGCGCATGCATGCCGATGCATCATTAAAAGCTGTATCGAGATTTTTCCAAATAGTGTGATGTTTTCAGGTTATGATAACCTTATAACAAATGCTATAGATTTTTACACATATTCATTCGGTGTATACTATAAATCTTTTATTGGGTTGTTAGTTCCTGACCCTCGATAGAGCAATTACTGTGTCTGTAAGATAGCAATAAAAAGGCCTGTAGAAGATAACTCCATGTTTATGCATACACCTATGACTACAGGAATGCTTATCGCGTATCACATTCTGCAAAAGACATTTTTCGATATTTTGGGCATGCATAGGAGACCCAAAAGCACCGCAGCTATTGCCATGACTTAGCTTCTTTATTGGATACTGGTCATATAGACTGTGCTTCTAAGAGTACTTCTATGAAACTTCATGTACTTTTACATATGGATTGTGGTTCTTAGAGTATTTCTATGGAATTTCATGTACTTTTACATATGGATTGTGCTTCTTAGAGTACTTCTATGGAACTGCATGTACTTTTACATATGGATTGTGCTTTTTAGAGTACTTCCGAGTGACGATGAATATCACCTCCATGCTTTGCACGAGTAGCCTGATTTCTCGTGAATCAGAAGAATTTAAAGATTTTGAGGCTAGATGGTCTTTGTCAGTCATCTCTCTGTTGTCTGGCATATCTGATCGAACGGATATAACTATACTCGTCATACGGTAAGATCTGAAAAAATATGTCAGGTTTCATACACTGCCTTTTAATGAATGGGTACTACCAAAATGTTACAAATTATATAACAATTTTCTGGACTTCTTTGGTTCTATTTCAATAATAAGAAAGGTAGTTGATTAGAATCTTGAATCTGGGTTGCCAACTCGAGCAACAACAACATCCCTGAGCAGTTTCCTTTTAAAATCGGCTTAATCAAAATATTTTGTTTTATGTAAATTATTGAGTATTAAAGATCATGTGCTGACAACATCCCAACAACTCCAGCTCATAAAAGTCAAAGTTTCAGCCCCCGAATGACCTTATTTTTATTATCAGCAGTCTCAAAGGCGACTAGTCTTACGTGTATTCAAAACTGTGAATGCACACTGAACTTTTAAGATATATGATGTCTATAAACAGTTTAATTACTTTAATTGTTAACTCTAAACTTTCTGTGCAAAGACTTTTTGATTACCCGGGCAACACCGGGCATTCAGCTAGTCTTTACTATAATAAGAGTCACGTCCGTCTGTTCGAAGCCACGGTAAGAGTGTTAGGAAAAAAGGTTGTCACACACAGGAATCAAACAGGGGCATCATATTCAAAGCCTGCTCGCTACCGCTACACCCCTAGGTCACCATACTGTTTCATGGAATAATTATGCACATACTAATTACTCATGACACTCTCTCACAATGCACAGCACTGGCAAGCGTACTCGTGAATATAGTAATCCGGTATTAGATGCCAACTCAAAAATAAATATAAATATATAAATACATATATGGCGAATAAATATTTTTGGCAGAATCTCATCACTAATAAGTGGCTATTACAAATACATGTGAGTTTCTCCAACTATATGGTTGGAGGTGTTGCTTATGACCAAAGACAACTTCAGTTTAGGATTAAATTCATAGTTGCCATGGTTACCATGTAACTCGACTTGCAAACGCACTGACTGAATGTGCAAGGGCAGTGTGAGCTGAGTGAAGTGGGTAACCAAACAAGCGTTTGACAGATTTCTCTTGGTTGAATTGGTCTGATTACCAAACAGCTTTTTTCAGTGATAGTTGGGATATGTCTGTTTGACTTGTCAGTCATCTTCGTATGGTGATTGGTCAGTCATCTCCGTATGGTGATTGGTAAGTCATCTCTGTATGGTCAGCATTAAATATAATATATGATAATATTATAATAATATATATAATATAGCATGTGAATTTTTATATTGGCACTAGCTCATTGATTTATTGTTTTTGTCTTATGCGCACTTCTCACTTTTCTTAATTTTCTCTGAAGAGAGAATATTTCAAGTTTAACAAAATTAAAAAAGGCTCGATGAAAATGATTGGCTACTAAATAATTAGTGCAACTATTACTGGGGTTTAGTGATTTTACAGATATATGTGCACTCGATCTTTTTGAGTATTAACTTGGGAGATATTGTTTGCTTGAGCTTCATTCGAACTTGAGTATCACAAGTTATTTTGTGTAAATGGCAACTTGGTATCACCCTTCTCGCATCGCAAGTTGCAATCAAACCTCTGACATTTTGCACGTCTCCACTTTCTGCCATACCGTCAGAGACTACGTAAAATGTGGAGTTGCTAGCATGACCATAACTATGAGTGTGGCAGTAAAAAATACCTCTACCAGCATCAACATGGTTAAGCTATCCGTTACAGCGAACGAAATTAAGAAATCTTCTAACCTACCATACCCAGAAAAAAGTTAGTTTCTGTTGATAAATTGCTGTTAGTCTCAAATGACCTTATTGCATTGGTCTGACCTATAAACCTCCAGATAAAAATCGCAAATGTCGAACCCAGCTCAGTTAGTCACTCTCACTGCTCATTGCATTGATCAGATCCGTATATCCTCTCACAGCATTTTACTTCAATAGGTTGGACATTTTTGTAATGAATTTCAACTTATGTTAATAACTATTTAATTTTTAAAATAGAAACAAGCAACAAGGATTTAATACTTTAAAATATTGAGCCATGCTTTTAACTGAAGTCAAACATTGGCATATGGAGTTAGTCTAGCCTGGGCATGGCTCTCTTGGGGGGGGGGGAGAAAGAAATTGTGATATTAGCGACTACAGAAGTCGACTTTTACAGTTGTCTTCCCCGAGTGTTGCTATGTGCCCCAGGCTCTCTTTCTCCCCCACCTCCAAGAGAACCATGCCCAGGCTAGAGTTAATCCATTCTGATATCTTTTTCATGAATCAAAACAGTCGTAAAGTAAAGCAATTATTTTTATAAGAATATATTATATTCAGTTTGATTCATTTCAGAACAAACTATAAAAACTACAAAATAAGAAAAGCTAAGAAAACAAAAAATATGAAAAAGACTTCAAATAATCTTTTAGAGCCTCAGAACAGATCCATTATTTGGAACAATTAGAAAATATATGTAAAAATCTCATTTATGTGTAGAAACCAAACTATTAAAGTAAAAATCAGTAAAAAAATGTGTGTTTTGATTGTTACCTTTTTCTGGAGACACGTGAAAAAAATGTTGGCTTGGCAAGGCTTGAGTAACAGAATAAGGTATATCAATCAGGGCATAACTTGCTTCAATTTGTTAACTCGCTCTAGATATAGTTTCAATTAACTTAGCTTTTAAATATGTTATCATTTTATCTTTTTTGTTTGTTTTATACCAACTGTTTTGCTTTGTCTAAAACAAAACTATAATATTTTTATGAATTTTAGGTGAATGTTTTTTCAACTGATTTAGTAGGTCAAGACTAATATTTGGTCTATTTTTATGTCATGTGACACAATTTGTATATCGAGGTGATCATGAGTCAAAGTTTGACTGTACTGAAGAATTTCTGCAAAATCTAAACAAAACAAGGGATGATGAGCTATCTGATTCTTTTGCCGTTTGTGAACAAAAGCTAGACATTAGTGTCTTTCCTTTATCCACATGCACTTACGAAATTTTGTAGATGTGACCCACTGACAGTTGAATTTGATATCAGCAGCCTAGGCTTTGGTAATGGTGTGATTTTCAACACTCGACTAATGCAAGCTGTTAAGAGCGGCTATATTGGCGAATTTAAAGTGTCTCCTATAGGCTATGACTTTACTCCTCTGGATGGATGTAAGTCTTCATTGTTATTAAATGTCTACCTTTCATTGTGTTCTTATTGAGGGTCATTTCCTCATTACTTATACATGAACAGACAACTCTCATAAAATGTTTTATCGCAACAACAGTCTCAAACAGTAATACGTTTTAGTTTAGCTGGCTAAAAAGGTCACCACATATTCAAAGTGTATTTCTAGTCATGGCATCTGGTTAGCAAATGTAGAGAGGTTGTTATCCGTTCTTATAAGGAGCCAAAAACTTGAATAAGCTGTGCGTTTGCTAGGCTACGATAAAACAAATTCTCCCTAGACTCTCATTTCTATATTATTAGTTATTGATATTGTTAGGTAATTAGGTATGTAGGTTTTCTATTTAGTGACCAACTATGAGACTTGATATTGATTTACATGCACCTTAAACTATCGTTTCTCGTCTGCTTGTTTTGTTCTGGCTGTACTAGACTCTGATCCTGGGGCATATTGATCACTGTTTACGCATAAAAGAAGTAAAGAGATGCAAACAGAAATGTTTTATTTAGTAAAATGCTTCTGTCTATGTCATACATATTTTACACGTTAACAGTGGCTGATGCAGTCAATACTTTTTCAGGTGCAGCTTCAGTCGTGTAGATGCTCCGAAAGCGCTTAATGGCCACTCGTAGACTGCTATAACGACATGTAGTAATTATTAAATAGTTTCAGTATCTTCTGCTGATTACAAATTGTAAATAAAACAATGCAAGAGTCAGTAACTCTATGTAGTCATCTGCAGGTAGTCTTTTCTTTATAAATGCCGTAATAACTTCATAACACTGTTCGTTTGACACGCGGTATAGAATAAGCTCTCCTTGCTTCTCTTTGTCAGATACTGGTGATTGTTCCATGAAATTAAACCTTTATGCCATATAATGAGCTGTATAAGTGGTATATGCTTACTTATGTATTCTCACCCGCATATCTCACCCACAAATTTGCTTATTGTTCTGATCAAAACTTAAAGATTACCTTCACAGGGTGTCACAAGGTGTCACAAGGTGTCACAAGGTGTCACAAGGTGTCACAAGGTGTCACAAGGTGTCACAGTTCTATAGATACATTGTGAAGTCTACCACACTACGCCTTTAAAAAGAGGTAATATATGCTGGTTAAATATGGCAGCAGTTAGCCCGAGATCATTTAGTAAGGGAGGGGCTATTTGATGGTTGCACCAATGATAGGCAGCACTGACCCGTGATAATTTCACAGCTTCATATTTGCAAACTTAAAAATGCTTGGCCCGCTTGTCAATGTCAAACAGCCTGAATGATTAAAACAACAAACACTGGGTTCTGTGTCAACAGTTCGTTCAATTCAAACAAGAACAAATAGCTAGCTTTGTTGGTGACTTTAATAACTAGCATTAGCATTAGAACCTCACGGTGGAAGGGTGGGTGTATAATAAATCCCCTATGAATACAATCTTAGTCCAAAATTTCTCTTACGTAACAACAGCAGTGGTGGAACAGTGTTATTGCTTTATTTCATAGCACTTGTTTGAAGGTTACATACTTACCAGTTGTACTTGCAATGTATTTCCAGACAGAATAAAATAAACAATAGAATTTATTGCTTTTTACAGAAACACAGAAGTTCTGTCGGAGAGTCTGCTGTTTATTGAACTAGTTTGAATAGTTAGCATTGAGCAGCATTCAAATCAAGAGATGTATCTTAATCATTGCTCCTTATTATAGCATATGATTTTAGTTTTGAGCTATAGCTTATGTACACTATTCAATTGGCATTCGGTCATCATTGTAACCACACGCTACTCCTGAATGCTGTGATGAGATGCATCAAGTTGACAAGCTTAACTTTTTTTACTTTCGAAAATCTTATTCATAAAAAACTAGCACCAGTCAGTTAAGCTCGATGTTAGTTGTCAGCTCCACGCTGCCTCTCATCTCTACGCTGCTGACAATAAATCACTAATCAGATAATTGGTGAATGCAGATGTATTGGCATCAACCGGCCATGTCTATGCCAAAATTAGTCTTCATGCTGTATTCATAGCAAAAGAATGAATACATACAATCAATACTAGACACAGAATTCCTCACAAAACTTGTCTAGCGAAGCACGGCATAACTCCAGGTTCTAAACTAAGCAGAAGGAGGTGTTTTGTTACCTAAACTCAAACATTTCTAACAACTTGAAAGATAACAAATTATCACTATTTGATAGCCTTTTTCCTGTCTCTTTGCAATGTTAGTTTTTTTCCATTCGCTAATAAATTTTCCCCCTTCGCATCCTTAGCCCCATGACCAGCCAATCAGTGAGAAGTGTTTATCAATAGCCATGCGGTCGCTCCTATCTTACGTGATTGCGGGTTGTGCTGTCTGGGTGATAAGGAAGCACTCCAGTGTCCTCTACTACCTAAACATCAGTTTCATAACTGGGAGCCGCAAGACCAAGCTTTTGGTTCCCATCATCTGCAGAGTGTTTGCCATTATAAACAAACCAGTGCAGACACGAAGGCTAACTGGGAAGTTTATCTTCGGAAATCTATCGCTATTTTGCGAGAAGCTCTTTGGAGAAAAGCATCAGATGCATAGCGGCTCAAGCCCAGGCATAGTTTGTTAGTCTACAGCGTACAAACGTGTGTCAAGATGAGACTCACAGCTATTCCTCTTTTTATACTTCTAGCCAACAGCCGGGTGGAGGTGATACAGGGGCAAACTTGTCGATCCAGTGAGTTCAGATGTGGCTCTGGCGAATGCATTCGAAGTGAGGAGCAGTGTAACAGGGTAGTCAACTGCAGAGATGCTTCAGATGAGCGAAACTGTGGTGAGTTTAGCTTACTGAATCTAAAGTTTTAAATAGGCTGGTTTAACTAGAAAGTTATCTATTTCAGTTCCTAGTTAGTAATTATTGTGAGATTTTGTGATTGAACAACTTTAGTACACAGTAAGAGATTTTATTTAAAAAATGAGCCAAAATTCTGAAAAACCGAAGTTTTACCAATTTTTCAGGCAGAGTGTTTGATTGTTGTGAGAAAAATCATGTTTGCAATAATCGCTTTGTACAATTTAAAAGAATATAACTGAATGCGTCTATGAATAGAGGAAAAATAGTGTTTTAAAGATGAGAGCAGGATTGTAGATTTTTAACTTGGATAAGTTTCAGAACAAAGTCTTAAATAGCTCCTTACAATAAAGTACAACCGTTTCTAATCTTGATCATAAACGTTCATAGAATTATGCGCAACTACAAGACTTGTCTACTGTGTATAGAAGGTATTTTTGACTACCAATTTATTGTTGTGTTTCATAAACGATCTCAGAGAAAATACAAAGCTCAAATTCATTAGACAGGAAGAAATAAATCTATCAGTTGCCAATTAGTATATAAGATATTCTTATATCAGCAGTTATAGTTTAAAATATTCGCAACTGCACAGTAACTATAAATAGTACAATAAAATTAAATAATCAAATAATATTCAAGGGATGATCTATGGTATGTCATATGTTTATGCACAGCTCACATTATATTTTCTCGGCAGACATTAACGTGGCTTCTATCAAGTAAAGATCAGAACATTGTACCGATCATGCTATATAGCGATCATGCTATATAGCGATCATGCTATATAGCGATCATGCTATATAGCGATCATGCTATATAGCGATCATGCTATATAGCGATCGTACTATATAGCGATCATGCTATATAGCGATCATGCTATATAGCGATCATGCTATATAGCGATCATGCTATATAGCGATCACGCTATGTAGCGATCATGCTATATAGCATGGATTTGTTCAATAAGGAATTGTAAACAAACTTTATTGGAGTGCAGTCAGCCATAGCTTTGCTGAAGTGTAAACTTTTGATATATTTGCTGTTATAAAATGGCACTAAGATTGCTAGAAAAGAAGAAAGAGCATTGTCATCCTCCGTAGTGCTGGTGTCATGAAGGGCCAGCCAGTTAATGTAATAGCATTACCTGAACTTTTACACTGAGCTTTTATCTTGAGCATATTTGGTCACTAGGAGTGTTTTGGTTGGCGAAGAGCTCTAAAGAACTGTAAAGGCAACAGTGTGTTAGTTATCTCTCATATCTTTTTACGTTATTCCTAGTCATTTGAATATAAGATTGCCAAAACTAGCTATGGTATGAGTCGTATTATACACTAATGTTTACAGGGTCTGTACAAGTATTCACTACTTTTATTAATACCTTGACTCTAGTTGTAAAATTTCTTGCCTATAAAATATAAAGCTGCTTTACTTGAACATTTTTTCAAATTTTCTAATTTTTGCTCCATGAAGTTTGTCCTAACCTTGCTGATAAGCTTTATTCTGATTGAAATGAAATTCCTTACCATACAGCCCAGCTTTAAAGGCGCTATGTCTGTTAATACGCTCTGAAGACACTTTCAGCATAGCATATACCGGTACTCGCCAAAACCGCATACATATGTTATGAAATAATAACAGCTTTAATGACTCTAGAACTCTGGCAGCGTGCTTTGTTACACCGGCAATAAAAATCAGAGTATTGGGTTAAACTGATTAGTCTTGGAGGAGGGAGTGTGGTAATCCTGTTTGCTATTCTCAGGACAGTCATTTTAATTTTAGCTGTTTTCAGAAAAGGCAGCATCATGCCATTTTTACTGGCTACTGCCGTTTGAGAAAAGGCTTAATCAAAGAACCGCTATTGCTTAACTCCAACTAAGCTAATCAACAGTCACCTTACATCCTACATCAAAAGAAAAATTGAGCGCCGGGTCCCCGAACTTTAATATTTTGAAGTTATAATAAATTCCCTGAATAGTTGCTAATACTTCATTTGGAGGTGCCTTTGGCCATCCTAAGGCTCTTAGGTAAGATATTTGAAGAGGTAAACCTCAGGCCAAACACAAAGCATTGCACTATTTACACTAAATACGCTAAATGCGATTGTGCAATATCATATAATGTATCTGTCTAACATTAACATATTGCGTAGTACTTAGACATCAGCTGTTGAAATAGCTGAAATGCAAACAGTCTTATTCATGTGGTGCAGTCACCTGGGACTCCATGAGATTTAGGCCTCTCCAGCCCCATACCTCTTATATTACAGCATATGTCAACAGAAATGGTCATGTGATATGGCGTGGTACACACTGGACTGATAAGATACGCTTTTGGGGCTCTATGTCTACGCTACGCATAGTCCGTTAGTTTTAGTCAATGCTGTCATTCCTTTGTTTTACATATGGACACCCTTCAATTTAGCCAGCGTGTATGCTGGGAAGTTTATAGATTTTTATTTCTGACAGCCAAAAGCGAGTGAATTACGGACATCGCATACAATTAGAATTAGTTAAGGCTACTGTTTAAAATCTCTTGTGGCAAAGTGACTGCATGTAGCTTTTAGACTAGTATTAAACTAATATGACAGTGGTCAGGTACTACTGCAGGTTTCAAATTGGGCATAAGCGTTTCAACTATCTCACTGCATGTAGTGTAACTACATGTATTCCAGTGAGTTATTGTCACTATAGGCATCAAAGTAGGTATACTGCAACGGCAGACATCGCAGTGAGTTACTGTAACTATAGGTATCACAGTGAGTTATTGTCACTATAGGTATCACTTAGAGTTTACACTACCTGTATAAATAAAACTGAGTTCCAAATATTTTTCAAAACCAGCATCCGATCTTCAAAGGACAACTAAAATGTCACAGACAGACCAGACCTTTAGTTGCCCTCTGACTAGCCGCTGGCTATGAATGTCCCTACCCTAACTGTAAACGCCTCCCTCTTGGGGAGTTCTATCTGTATAGCTTACGCTTCTAGTTTAACGCTTAACGGAAACTGCTTCATTGTTAGCCTTGTAGTCAGTTTCCTTTAGTCTCCTTTAGCTGCCTGTCATGCCTCTGGTGTGCTCAAGTTGAATTTCATGCAGGTCACCTGCTGTCGCATTGTGCGAAATTTGCTGACACCTATTGATACGCTATCGCCAATGCTTCAGTATTGGCTTGAGCTTAGTATGTCATCACTTATGCATTGTTGTACAACAGTTATGTTGTGTCATCACTTATGCATTGTTGTACAACAGTTATGTTGTGTCATCATTTATGCATTGTTGTACAACAGTTATGTTGTGTCATCACTTATGCATTGTTGTACAACAGTTATGTTGTGTCATCACTTATGCATTGTTGTACAACAGTTATGTTGTGTCATCACTTATGCATTGTTGTACAACAGTTATGTTGTGTCATCACTTATGCATTGTTGTACAACAGTTATGTTGTGTCATCACTTATGCATTGTTGTACAACAGTTATGTTGTGTCATCACTTATGCATTGTTGTACAACAGTTATGTTGTGTCATCACTTATGCATTGTTGTACAACAGTTATGTTGTGTCATCACTTATGCATTGTTGTACAACAGTTATGTTGTGTCATCACTTATGCATTGTTGTACAACAGTTATGTTGTGTCATCACTTATGCATTGTTGTACAACAGTTATGTTGTGTCATCACTTATGCATTGTTGTACAACAGTTATGTTGTGTCATCACTTATGCATTGTTGTACAACAGTTATGTTGTGTCATCACTTATGCATTGTTGTACAACAGTTATGTTTGCAGATTTGGCTCACGCGAAATGCATAAAATTTAATCTACATTTTGCTGAAATTAATAATTTAAAAACTGCCATAAATGAGTTCTTGTCTAATAGCAGCGATACTAACTCGAAAAAATCTATGCCTTTTCAAAAAAATTCCTTTTGTGTTCTGACCAGAACAACATTTTTAAAACAGCTCGCTGCAAATGGTAAATTCGTAATAATAAGTTTGGTATTTCCAAATAATTAATGAAATGTGTATATTACATGTAAATATACATATATGTATA
The DNA here is from genome assembly GCF_963576615.1 of Watersipora subatra. Lineage (NCBI taxonomy): Eukaryota > Metazoa > Bryozoa > Gymnolaemata > Cheilostomatida > Watersiporidae > Watersipora > Watersipora subatra. Next base: position 53,253,519 of record NC_088716.1, read on the forward strand.
CGCATACAAATATACATATACTATATTCTTGCTAGTTTCTTTAAGTTGTCTTAGGTAGCTCAAGCGTACTCTTCTTGTAAGTGTCTAGCCAGGGTCGATAAATAATTGCATTTCAAGGAATTCTTTTTCCGATTCATCTCAATCAGAATCATATGCTGCCAGTCGCGAGCCTGTTTTGATCATGTACCTTGTACAGCTGTTACTTGTACTCTTTGCTAATGCACCTCCATGTCTCTTTCATCATTTCATCAGTTCACATTATGGGCATGTGCAAACCTGACATTCGTTGCTCTACCTTGTACACACCTTGCCTCTAAGGCCTTTGTAGCTTCGGCTCAGCTTGGCTATTGTGACAGAGGCGACAACCGATATAATTTCTGCTTGCTGACATTTTATCTTGCGAGTGTTGACCCACGAGCCATTGTTTCGATCGTGAGGAAATTTGTACACAAAAAGAATGACTTAGCGCCGTCACAAAGGTGTTACATTTTTCATTACATATGTCTCCTTTGAAATTAGCTTGCTAATGTTTTTTGGGAAAATATGATTTTTGTAAGACTCGATACAGTTGAATCTCGCTGTGGATGACACTTGCATTAAAACAAACGTATTGGAAGACTGTCAAACATCTTCAAATTGAGTCTTTTTCCCGCTTGCTTGAGTTGTGTATTTGATAAACAGCGGGAATTGATAAACAGCGGGAATTGATAAACAGCGGGAATTGATAAACCGGTTGCCAATAATTTTCATCTATTTACTAGTTATAATGAGTGCAAAAAATTCTTTCATTGGCCAAATTTTAAAAATAAAAAATTAAATTGGTTATTTGATAGTACGTGTCTGGTTTTATGCAAACTTTTATATATTTTATCAATATGCGTTTCATAACAAAGAGAGGTTTTCTTGAGAACATTAGTGTAGCCAAGCGTCCATCACCCTGTTAGCCATTCCTTTTAAAACCTTTTTAATAGTTGTGCGCCTTTTGCAGCAATTTGTATTTTTTTAAATAATGAATGATTGTAATTATTAATATCAACGCTATATGACGAGTGTTATCAAAAAGCAATTGGTTTTTGCGCTTCAAACAATACGTTTTTAGAGGTTTTTTAAAGGCCGCATGATGCCAGCTTAGATTGGCCCACTAAGCTAATTTATGCAGTAAGTGGCTTATAGAGCCATCGAATGTCTGTTCAACAAGCTATGTCCCTCTCTATAGTTGCTAGCGGAGTGTATTCCTGCAATCACTGTCACCAATCATCCGTTAAGCAATTCCTATGTAACGTCTGCTCTCCTTTAGGTCACGCTTCTCTTAACCTGAATGCTTACTTCACAAAGCCAAAGATGAAATGATAACCTAATTATTTGTTCCTGTCCCACCAGTTTCTCTCAATTGTAGACAACAGCAGTTGTCTCAACTAATTTTTGTTTGACACTGCCCTAACAGCTGTTTGATTGCATTTTAACCGACATTTAGACCTGCTCGGAACGAAATAAGTCCACAGCTTTTCCTATGTAATAGTACAATTAACAAATAGCCAAAGTACCCGATTCGTTTAATATTTCAAATTCCACCACAAAAGAATTTAGTCTGCAAACTCTGTATCAACATTTTTTGAACAGATCAGCATCTGCTGCCCACATTGTCATTCCTATTTGCTTGTTACAATCAAAGTTTATACGACCTCTCCTTTTATCTTCCACGCCTACATTCATTCCGACACCTGCACAGTGTTATCAAATCATGGCAGGCCTTCTCAACGCCTCAATAATCTCAATTGTACAGTGTCATCTACTTATTTATAAATGTTAATAAATGCTGATATTACTATGTAATGCAGAGGCAATACCTAGTGTCTGTTATAAAAGTTGTCACCAGTTCTTTAAAAATTATTTAGTTCACACAGAGATTGAATTTCAAAGAAACTTTTAAATTTATCAAAGATTTACTATTCCAGTGATATAAAACAGTTTGCGATACTGAAAGTGTTGAGAATTATTTTATGGTACTTGATGACCAGAGCTATTTAAAATTTAGCTGTCTGATAAGCAATATTCTTGTTAAAAAAAGTATCATTGATAATTTTCAAGTTTACTCGGCAAGGGTCATCAAGTTTATATCTCATATTGCAGTCCGATGAAATTAGCTGCTATTATTTGTTCCAAGTGTAGGAACCAGAAAGTGCCGTAAGTTATGTTGCCCGTGGCAATCATGGCGTGTTTATATGACAGTTATGTCTGCATGGTGTTGATTTTTATAACTTCAATTGGAGTCCATTCAACTAACAAGGAGCCAGTAACCTCTTATGGTGTCAAATGCAAGCACCTACATAAAGCGTTATTTGGATAAGAGACGCTTTGTTCTACTTTCCTCCCCACGCCTTCAACTACGCTATAATCAACGGCATGCTAATTAGTCTTCAAAAGACCGCTGTTCAATATAGATTGTTAAATCATAAACATACTGGCCACTGCCATTTTCCTTAGGAAGATCTAAGTTTTAAAGGAACTAAATTTATACTGGTTTAAATGATAAAACAACATTTTATTGCAATTTTTTGTTGGGAAAAGTGATTAACAATGTAACAAAATAGTAACCTGGTGAACAACATTTTGAATTTGCAAAATTCATTAAAGAAAAAGATTAATATTAATTTTTCAAATAAAATACTGCATATATTAGTTTCACTAAAAGTGGTGATACCACCTGATACCATATCCTTTTGTCAAAAGAGCAAATTTGTTTTAGCAAAAGTCAGAAATCGTTTCAACAATTGCATGCAGCTCTATGGAATAATTGAAAAATTGGCAATCTCTTCAGCCGATTTCAGGCTGGTTCTCTGGCCAATTCTCTCACTGACCAAAAAATTGCATCGTGTGAACATAGCAAATGAGCCTGAGACCAATTTTCTGCAGAAAAAAATTTGAAATTTGAATGAAATCACTTTCATAGCGGGTCACGCATTGTCAGTTAAAGTGAACGTCATACTAGTCTTCACATTTGAGCATATTTTTATCATAGCTTCACTCACGAATAATAATTCTGTTGATAACACCTCTGAAAGGTGTTATCAACAGAATTATTGCTCAGGTTCAATTATTATAGCAACAGTGCAACAATAGAAGCATCTGCTTCAACTATTAAGCTGTGGCTATAAAAGTTGAAGCATATTATGTTAGCAAAAGATCATCTTCTCTATGGTTATGCATTATAAGTGATAAGTTGGGCAGTGCGAAGTAATTTGTAAACTTGCCAAAAAATGTCCAAAAGGAACATTGTAGGAAACAGTCAACAAAATGCAAAGCATGGCTCTCTAAAAATGTATCAACTAAAGTTATCTGACCCTGCAAATAAAAACTGGCAACATAGACCTCTCTCGGTCCAAACTCGGCTTAGTGTGAGCGAAAAAATCTGCTCGATAGCTTCTTTAAAATCGTTCAGAGATCGGCCACAAAAACTCGGTTTTGCATTCGGCTGGTGTGAATGCAGCTTAAATTTGACAAGCACTTAACCAACCAAAGAGAACATATTATATCATATCACTTGATTTCAACACTAGTTGAAGCCAAAATATACGTATGTAGGCTACTCTATAGCTATGCCCACATAGAGCTGAACAGTTGATGAAATCCTGTTCTATGTGACTTGTAAAAAATTATCACTAATCTCAGTATACTATCCGACATATGACATAACCTTAGCCTTGCAGCGTTACAATATTATTCATGCATGTCTATATCTGTGCATATCGGTGAATCTAGCAAACTAGACAGTATTTGCTAGAAAAGTTGACTACAAATAACCTATAGTGTTCTTTCTGAATAAGGTTTAACATACATGTACATCGGCTTGAATATAATCGATGGTTGAGTTTTCTGTAAGAGGTAATTTTCTTTAATCTGAGTAATTGCTGGGCACCATTCATAAACTTACTGCCCTCGTAGTCTTACGCTGGTCAGCAAATCAAAGCAAATCTGTCTGAAACCGGCTTCCTCATGTAGATATTTGGAATGCTTTTCTTATGTAATGTTAGTAAAGACTCATTAATGACCAACAGCTGTTAGCCGTTCACTAATAACACGTATTTCCTCTAGTGAAGACTGTCTGTTCTTCTCATAGCAACAGCTAGCCTCATTTCAGTTTGTGCCAGTTAAAATTTGAACCTGTCATCTTTGCCAATCAAAGAGATAATACTGATAAAGTAAACTGATGATTAAAGTTTACTGGCAAGAACATGTGTTGTAGTTAAGTATATAATCAGCCATAAAGGAGCCTCTATTAATCGATGTCATACGACTACCTTAACAGGTGCTTGAATAACATTTGAAACAGAAAAATTAATTTTCACAGAAGTGGCGTATAACACGTTTATGTCCTACTCTGCAGCATGGGTATTACACATCATTAATAGCATACATATTACAAATAAATTTTGTATTGAGATATATCATGTATATTTCATGATAGTTTGGATAAATTAAAGGCCAATCTATCAAGCGAATTACATGTACATAGCCTTAGTGCTTTTTCGTGTCATTACAGAATCTGTCTATTATATATAGTGAATGTGTTGGTTATTATATAGTACACACATTGCAAAACTTGAAGAGTGCTGTTTTACTGTATACTGTGTATATTCAAGCCCTAAGTTATCCATGTATTGCATACATACTGACTTTATACAAGACGTTTGACATTCCATTAAGATTTAAAAGCTTCAAGATGTTGGAGCTCTTTAAGATAATCATGAACATATAACTGAATTATGGCATGTATTTCATGCTGATGAGTTGTTTTGAGCTCCCAGACAAACTCTCACACTGCCAAACTGACAGTACTAACTTTACCTAAACATGCCAGGGCATGTGAAAAGAAGTATTTTGACAGATAATGGCAGAATAAAATATTAAAAGTATTTCTATAGTATCTTTATGATGAAGTCATTCTTAGCATGTCTTGTTTGAATGATCGATAGAACAAGCTTTCCCTTTAAACTTGTAGGCAAAGCCACCTTTGACAGTTCAAATGATGAGTTATTTTATTGAATACTCTCAATAGATAAATCACAGAATTGATGCAGTTATCTGCCCTTGTAGTATCCTGCAGTTAGAGGCTTATTTCCATTATAACTTTGCACAAATCTTATTGTTGAAAAATATAAAAAGTCCTAGATTGGTAACTTGATTACAATAAAATTTAAACCGCCCCTATTAAGTTCTGTTACAATCTGGTAAAACCTACAAGCGTGATTTTTGCATTGGCTCTTAAAAAAAACATCGCATGCCAATGGAAGATTCTTTGAACAGAGCAACTAGAGATTTCTGAACGAATTTAGAGTATTCCGGAAAAAGAACGTCTGTAAAAAGGAATACAATCTTGGAATGGATAACAGTAGTTCAATTCGATACTGTAATAGTACCAGCACATCCTTTTATGGTAAATAATAGCAAAGTCTATCATGGTGCTTCAATTTTCAAACGTAATCATAGATGTGACCAGTGCGTAATCATAAATGTGACCAGTGCGTTCATATCAGAATGACACGATGGAGTATCAAATAATCTGCAAACTAGCCTAGGCTGTCATTGTGTAATGGCGCATAGCTGTGGTCTAATATTACACCAAATGCAAACCGTAATCGGAGATTGAGGTTCCCTGTGCACCAAGTATTACCTTTGACTACTTTTCCCTTTGTTAACTCATCTAGCGTGTAGATACTGTTACACGCAATCTTATCTTCAGCACGGCTCTCCAGTCAGTTCAGTCAGTGCGCTTGAATTCGGGCTCACTTTCCAATATTTACATTTGCTTATTGTAGCCTCCTTGCTTACACAATGTCTCGCTCGCGAAGATGCGCGAAAAGTCTGCACTGCATAACCGACGATTACGTCGAAAGAACGCGGAAGCGTTTTATTGTAAGGTGCTCTTGTTGATTAAAGCTTCGACGCGCAGTTAGGAGACACGCTGGCATACGGCACGCGACAAGTTCAGTGCGCACGCTTTTATCTTCATACTTTACACTAGTTGCAGCTTAGTTGCGTAAGAAGATAACTCCCAAATTGGAGACCATTCGGTACACATGAAGTAGCTCTTATTGCAGCAATGGAATAATTGTGAACAATGCTACGCTCAAACGTCTCACATTCATCTGAATGCTTCCATAAGTGTTCAACGGAACCACATTGATCTTTTCTATTTGACTCCAATAGAAAGAAATTGCTAAATCGTTGATATGCCGTGTAAATAGACAGTACTGATCGACCCGCAGTTATTGTCTCTCAATAATCCGATAAACGAAACAATGAAATGAAGGCTTAAGCTAACAAGCTGAGCCGGCAGACTCATACTAAAAGTCATCCAGTTATTCCAGTTCCTCAACCATAGCTCGCTGCCTCTATTACTTCACCACAGCGAGTAGCTCATCTGATGCCCAACTTGATTTGGTACCGCCTGATGCTGTTTATTGATCATTTATTGTGGCATACCAAAACATCATATTTATTCTCCAATGCTAACAGCAAAGTTTTGTTTGCTTCTAAAAAAACTATATTTGTAAACAAAAGCCTAAATATTAATAATCAACTGCTATATTGATGTGCACATTTGGGTGATGGGTTAGATACATTCCTTTAAGCATGAGCCATACCGACATGGTCTGTTGTCAATTTTTTACATGGGAAGACAACTCATCACGTTAGACCAAAGACCACATAAGTACTTTATATATTTTTTCTCAACTCACTCAACTAGTCATATTATGTCGCTTGTATTTGAGTTAACATATATAGTTGGTTTGTAACGTTTTGGGTAACTTTAATCAGAATATACTGCTTTATACATCATTAAACTCATACTGACAATGTAATATACTCATAATTTAGTGTAGAGATGCTGAGTTTAGGTAGAGAAGGAAATTTATCTTACTTATATCTCAGAAGTTGGTGTTATTCCAAGTCAAAGAACTTCAAGCTCAAGGCCGCCCATTAAAAGTTTTAAACAAGTTATTAATTTTAATTATGATAATAAATAGGATTCAATTTAATAAGATTTCTATGAATAGATCACAAATAGTTGATCTAATATATGTAAATATTGATGCAAACTTCAACTTTTTTATATATTTTTATAGCATTTCCATTTCCTTTTTATAAGTTTCCAAATGTAATTTTAAAATTATATAGCCTATACAGTAATTGACTTGAGTAGTTGATTGCCTTCAATATAAGTTGAGTTTTGAGCTTCTGATTTTTTAATATGCTTTAATTACGCATTCAAAGAACAATTTTATTGTTTCAAGGTTTTGTATATGCAAAGCGGAAGAACCATGCAGTAAAACAAGTTTGTAGCATCTTTAAGAGTAACATGCAGAATGAGCCGGACAGACATTTCAGCTCAATTGCTATGAATTAGACAAGGCTGACTATATATGAAATTTATTATATATGAAAGGTTCTATCAATTAAAATACTATAATAATAATGATAGTTTTTGTGTGTAAAACATTAATTTGTACATGATTATTAATGCTAATAAGAAGTTATACATGCCATATACATGCATACATACGTACGTATATACATACATATGCACATACGTATGTGTATACATACGTATGTACATATATATGTATATACATGCGTATGTACATGCATACGTCTATACATACATAAGTACATAGGTACGTATATACATACATATGTACATGCGCATGTATATAAATACATATGTACATGTACATACGTAAATACGTATGTACATATGTGCGTACGTATTTACATACATATGTACATACGTAGTAACAATAATAATTCTAATGCTGATATTATTAAAACAAAATATCGAGCATAAAAATAAATGATATTTTAAATCTATTAATTTATTTGGGTCACTGTAAATTAGTTGATTTAGCTAATAAAATGTTGAAGTCATCATAATATTGAAAGGGAGGGGATGCTGTGAAAAGTGCTTAGTCTAGTTCTTTTTTTACAGCTAGACAAAAATCGTGTTCCATACTCATTGCCCGTTAAACACAAAACCTTTTGTTCACATAAAAAACTGCCTTACTCTAGAGTCTGCTAGAATCAACTGCTCATCAATGCAAAGTACCAACTGGCCAGAGTAGGCAATCACTAGCTATCTATCTATTGTACTTATGTTTCCATAGCGAGTGGTCACAGTTTTAGTTGATGTTTGTAGATCAAAATGATTATACTCTCTCTGTAGAACTCTTTGTTTCGGATGCAAAAGAAAGTTCCGTTTTATAATTAGTTTCATACATAGAAATTCTTAATGGCAAATATTTTTGAACACCTGATTGTTGAAAGTACTACTGTCATTAAAATGACACTCACGATGGTTTAAAAGAAGGTCATCAGCCAGGCCTTGAGATGTGACACGACAGCAGTTATAATACACCGAGTTTATGCTAAACTATTTGACTTATAAACTCACAATAGTTTTATCTATTAGTATAAGTTGCATCATCAATGAAAATCGATCAAATTTTATCTAATTAGTTGGCCTTACATTTGCTATGGTCAAAAGCGCCGATATGTTTAGAACACACAGGCAACAAAAGTTGATAGAATATCAAGGTCAAGTCTTAATGACCCATCTAATTGAGAGGTAATTAGATTCTTGTCGTCAGAGGATCACTCGGGCAAGAGTAGTGACTCCTTCCGCTAAGATTGTTATAGTCTCAGGTGTATGTGGGAACAAGAATAAACGGATATCCATTGAATAGCGCAGCCTTATCATGTTCTCTTACTGTTGCTGTCTGCGACAATTCATGCATTTAGCATACAGGCTTTTTGCTTTCTTTCGCACATGAATTTTTGTGAAACGGAATGGCCAGCTTAATACCCAACTGGGTCTACAGCAAATATTTGCTGTTGTAATGAAAATTCATTGCCAGCAGAATTTTCTCACAAGAGGCATTAATAAACAACTTGAACAAGAAGTACGTACAACAGTCATCTTAACATGTGTGTCAACAAGCGTCTCACTGGAGGAACTTTCTGTACTGGTGTTTTTTAAATGAAACTGTTTTTAATGTCAACTACTGTGATCAAATAAAAAATTTTTTGTTAGCAAATTTTAATTAAATTTTACATCGAGCTTTACCACAATTTATCATTCATTGCCTGATTATTCATATGGTGCTTTTTTGAATTGCCTCGTAATTTTATTTGTCCCCCCTTCTCCCTCTTTGTCCCCCCCCCTTCTCCCTCTTTGTCCCCCCCCTTCTCCCTCTTTGTCCCCCCCTTCTCCCTCTTTGTCCCCCCCTTCTCCCTCTTTGCCATCCCTTGAAGCTACGTGTCTAAATGCAGCCTGAAACAGCATAAACGTAGTAATACAGTATTATTCATAAAATTTATAGAATTTTTTCTGCTTTTTTATTTTTGTGGAATAAATACGAAATAGAAGAAAAGAGTAGCGTCATTTTTGTCATGAGTGCGAATTTCCAACGCTTTATGTCTTAGTAGATCGAGTTTCGATGGTAGGGCTAACAGAAACTATTTGCAAATCATGAGCTTTTCTAAACGTGATTATGTTATAATGACTGCTACAACGAAAATGCGAAACCACAACTATTGCCTGAAATGATGTTGCTTTTTTCTTCATAGTTTAAACTTGTCTTGCATTTTGAAAGCTAAAAGCAATGAAATATCCTAATAAAATTAAACTCCAATTAGCTATGTGCTCTATACAGCAATATTCTTGTTGTTTAATAGCTCACGTCATGTGCTATTATGTAAGAGTTGTTCTCTCTCTTGAAGATATTTTGTGAGAATACAACTTTAAAAATATTAAATGTCATTTCTATTAATAACTCCCATTTTGTCATTGTGTGCGCGCGTGAGTGTGTTTGTTTGTGTGTATGTCTGTTAGCTTGCACAAATTCTATGCATGTCTACATTTTTAGCTGATTTCATCCAAACTTCACAAGCTCAATGCCTTCTGCCAGTTCACTAAAATACTTCGTTTCAAAAATTTGCTTTGTTCCTGAGAACAGGCTCTTAAACATCAACCTGCAGACTATCTCAGTGAAAATGATAAAATGCTCAGGCCTTACTGGGCTCACTGCTAGTTCCTTATAAAACAAGGTCATCGATGAATTGTAAACACTTGTACAACTATTCAACAACCTGACATAGATAACCGACAAAATGTAATTTTAACACTCATAGACCATTTCTAAAAGGATTTTAGACAGCCAGCTGATAATATAAAGTGTAAGAGGGAAACCTTTACGTTAGCAAAGTCTTAAAAGAAAATCAATTCGCTATTGTATCAATTAAACTTGGAGGAAAGGATTTCTGTTGTGTAATTGTCTCTTCACGCATCTGCTTCCTGTTGGCTGTTATTAAAAATAACATGAAAAGGTTGTTTACTGTTGGCACTCATACATGCACACTTATCTGCCCTTTAAAGTATTGAATGTTATTTTACTTTGAGTGATGTTGATTCGGTCTTGTTGTAGGCTCATTTAGGCGCTGCTCGCCAGATTCTGAGATTGATTGTGGTAATGGACTCTGTGTTGACATACGAAGACGATGTGATGGAGTCTTGGATTGTCCAAATAGAATTGATGAAGCCAACTGCGGTCAGTATGAGCACTTGTAAAAACATTCAACTACAATTCATTGTGTACACTACAGTCTGAGTGTATAGTTCCTGTAGTTTAAATTAACTTTTTGCTCTATGAAGCTTAGTCTGAATGATGCACAAAAATTGAATGATGCAGCCGCACGCTATTATATTTTATGAGTCTCTTAGCCCAAATTTTATAAATTCACTCTATTTTGCACTATATTAGGACTTTGCAGACCGCAAAATGATTTTCATTACTGAATCAATGAAAACTTATTAATGAATACTGCAGCTTATTGTGTACTATGCTAGGTCGGCTGTATAAATTATATGCATATACTCAAAAACTATATAAAGCAAGGAACCTTTTATTGTTTAGTCTGAGTTCTACCGGGCCATCTAGCATCTAGAACAAACTATTTTCTGTTATATTTTTATACTTACATAACAAAAGAGATATTTTAGGTGTCTGCTGCTGATAGTATTATTGAACTTGTACACTTGTACACTTGTACACTTATACACTTGTACACTTACTGTCCTGGAACCTTGTAAACAGATGCCATGGAAGGCTGAAGCTTGGCATTTCACTCAACCTATATAGAAAAACCTCTTCTGGTGTGGCTCAACGGTGTTTCCTTCTCTACATTGGTGGTTTACAGTAGGCTAAACTAAATCCCAATAGTAAAAGTACATTATTTTGAACACTTCAAAGCCTACGGGAAAAAGTAAAGCATTCTACACACATGTATGTTCGCATAGGAGTCGAGGAAAATTAGCCGCTTCAAAGAATATGACTGCAAGATTTAGGACTACTCTCTCTCTCTCTCTCTCTCTCTCTCTCTCTGTTAAGCAACTCTTGTGGTTTCAGGCATATTAAAGGACAGTATGGCGACAAAGGGTGCGACAAAGGGTGCGTCTAAGTCGCTCTGCCCTATTGGCTACTTTACTTGCAGTAGTGGCAAGTGTATTTTATCTACCAGCCGGTGCAACGGGGTCGCCGACTGCTATGACAGCTCAGATGAATGGCTGTGCCCTAGTGAGTCAATCTGCGTTTTGACCGCTTTTTTCACTCGCCTCAAAAGTGTTGTTTATTTTTTAGAAATTACCTCCACATGATCCCACCACTATGTTTGATTTGCACAAGCTCTGGAACCCATCTGTGTTTGTTCCTCACCTACCCTGTTTTTGCCTACATAATTATCCTCTCATCACAACAGCCTTACTGGTTGTATTTATGCTTGTCGTTCTATATTCAGTTACTTTTATTATGTTTTGACACGTCATCAAATCGCTTGATATTTTCTTCTAGAGATCTCTAAAACCACTAGAACAGGCAGCATGGGTTTTTGCTTCACTTCTCCTCCTTACAATGATACGTTGAATGCCTTTAGCTACAGATATGCCCTGTTCCTCTAACCAGCACTTGTGCGATAAGGATGCTGATGGACCAGGCTCTGTTCGGTGTATAGGTATCTTGCATTTATGTGATGGGTACAAGGACTGCTATGACTCTAGCGATGAGACCGGATGCCAAGTTAGATGTAAGCTGTGATTCGGAGTTGTTGACTCTTTAAGTGTTCTCGCAATGGCTCAGTGGAATGGCACAATAGTTTGAAGTCTGTTGCAATGAACAAGCAATGTATAGCATTAAAGAAATATTTTTCAGTATTTTCAGTAAATAAAATTGCATTGCTGTCACATCACGGATTAAACTTCCTCTCATCCAATTACTTATCATCCTAATGTTTTAAAAATTACGGTATGTACTGTGAGTTTCTAAATTCTATAAATACTTATTGCTGATATATATATTTTATGAAAATCCATTTTACAAGATCGCTTCATAAATTTTGAACTTTATCTTACTTCATTAACTTCTCTAAGATTTGAGAAGATTTGCTTGCGTGTATCTCTTTTTTCTTTATTGAGGCAATTGTGCACTGGTTTTAGCACTCTCTCATCGCTGTCGGGAAGATGACTTCCTGTGCGACAATGGTCGTTGTTTGCCTAGTCAGCAGCATTGTGATGGAATTATTCATTGCCAAGATGGCTTGGACGAACGCGACTGTTGTATGTATTGAGTGTGCAGCAAAGGGTCGCATTTGTCCGGTGGTCTCTCCATGCCTCTGCTTCCTGTTGTGTCAAGTATTGTTGAAAACAACGGTAACCCTTGTTTGTCTACTGACTAACAGCCGTCAGCTTTGCCATGATTATCAGCAACTGCAGAAGATGACATGTTGATTTTAATTGTTTCAAGATATATGTTCTTCCCTAAAATTTCTCCTCAATCACACATCAGCCCGAGGTGAATGTGCCATTTTTATGTACTTTACATTCTAACATCTCTGACAAACTGTGTTGTAGGGCCGCAGGAGCAGTGTCCGCCAGAAAGCAAGCTATGCGACGATGGAAGTCGTTGCTTTGATTTGCGCGGACACTGCGATGGAAGGCGTGATTGTCGTGATAATTCAGATGAGCGGGGATGTGGTTAGTGCACTCGGTGCTGTCTCCACCCAATTTTTTATTTCCTTTAGCCCTCCCCTAGATGTTCACTTAGCATCTTCATGTTTAACAGATATGTTCTCCCTTTTTCTTGGTGTATTAAAAATAAACAATAGCTGTAGTTCGCGTAATGTGAACTACGTCAGCCCTATCTCTCCACTGGATAGTGTTGTCTGTTTCTAGACAAGAAGCACTTTAACAAAGTGTGCTTAACATGTTTCCATTATATGTTGCTTTATTAGTTTTTTGCCTCCCGTAATATTGCATCTGCTAACATTTAAAAAAAAAAGTTTTCTGTTTGCAAATGCTTGGAAGATTCCATGCATTGTTCAAAGGTAATGTAGCACTTACTATTTAAAAAACTATTTGTACTTGTAATTGACAGAATTTTATTATGAGTGTCTGTTGAATATTTTGCAGAATCACTCCTTGCAGTGTTTATCGAGAATCCCAGACAAAGAGTGAATGAAGGTTCTGTGGCTTCTTTTACCTGCACGGCTACCTGTCCTCGGTCTCTCAGTCCCTGCGTTGTAAGATTTTAATTTTTTACTTTCTTTCTCTGTTTGCATTTAAAAAGCACATTTCCGTTTCAACCTGTCCGTCAGGTAACGAAACTTCCGATATGTAATCTTCAAATGATACGTCTCACTACATACAATAAAAACGGATCTTAACTTTTTGAAGTGTTTACATACACTGTAAATTTACATTTACATTATGTACACAGTGGCACACAAGAGTACAACTATATATTTAGCCAAGTTGTTGAGACTATATGTTTCAAGGTGCAGCAAAACCTGTAGACGCATTTTATTGAGTTACAAAAGGTAGTTACGCTTCAACTTGCCAGAAAGTTGATAATTATAAAAGACGAACTTTGCACATAACATCTTATTAACAGATTGATTCACATCATAATAGTTCAATAACATCATTAAGCTTTATTTATTTATTTACGCTATTTATACTACTGCCTAAAAAATGTTTTTAGTTTCTCAAAAAAAATTAAAGAGATATTGATGCTGTTTTGGACTGTCACTGCACAATAATTTTATTCATTTATAAGTCTTTCACTGCGAGAGGGGAGGGAGGGGGCAAGTTGAATCAATTTTATACAAAGGGAAACGAATATGGACATGGACTGTAGGCTTTATCGTATGGTCAAGTTTTAAACCAATCTGTCAATTGTTTCCTGAGACGGGCAACAGGAGAAGTCTTATTGCAGGTTCAATGGAGCTATGGCTCACCCACAGGTGTTTTACCCTACGATGTAGGGAACAGAGGAGCTACTATCACGTTTGGTCCGGTATCTACATCTCAAGCGGGCTACTATTACTGCTTTGTCAGTGGCTATCCTCAATATGCTGAGACTGCAGAACTTGTCGTAGATAAGCCTGCAAGCTGTACTGTCCTTGAGTTTCGATGTGGCAATGGTAACTGTGTGTTCCGTGGAGATCTCTGCAATGGTCAAAATGACTGTGGCGATAACTCAGATGAGAACAACTGTCAATCGTGTAAGTGCTCATTGATGTCATAGTTTGGTTACATAGCGTGCTAGTTTTGAAACTTGTAGTTGTCTTACCACTTCCTTTGCCCTTACATTCCTATCAAAACAAGCATAGAGATCTTGGTAAATGTTTAATATAGCATTGACCAATTTAGCTTAGAGTTGTAATGATGCTTTCCTTTGTACTATTAGTCTTTTTCTGAAGAACCGTGTAAGTTTAACACGATATTATTACTATAGATGGTCATTGGAACTATTGATATTATTACTATAGATGGTCATTGGAACTATTGATATTATTACTATAGATGGTCATTGGGACTATTGATATTATTACTATAGATGGTCATTGGAACTATTGATATTATTACTATAGATGGTCATTGGAACTATTGATATTATTACTATAGATAGTCATTGGAACTATTGATATTATTACTATAGATGGTCATTGGAACTATTGATATTATTACTATAGATGGTCATTGGAACTATTGATATTATTACTATAGATGGTCATTGGAACTATTGATATTATTACTATAGATGGTCATTGGGACTATTGATATTATTACTATAGATGGTCATTGGAACTATTGATATTATTACTATAGATGGTCATTGGAACTATTGATATTATTACTATAGATGGTCATTGGAACTATTGATATTATTACTATAGATGGTCATTGGAACTATTGATATTATTACTATAGATAGTCATTGGAACTATTGATATTATTACTATAGATGGTCATTGGAACTATTGATATTATTACTATAGATGGTCATTGGAACTATTGATATTATTACTATAGATGGTCATTGGAACTATTGATATTATTACTATAGATGGTCATTGGAACTATTGATATTATTACTATAGATGGTCATTGGAACTATTGATATTATTACTATAGATGGTCATTGGAACTATTGATATTATTACTATAGATGGTCATTGGAACTATTGATATTATTACTATAGATGGTCATTGGAACTATTGATATTATTACTATAGATGGTCATTGGAACTATTGATATTATTACTATAGATGGTCATTGGAACTATTGATATTATTACTATAGATGGTCATTGGAACTATTGATATTATTACTATAGATGGTCATTGGAACTATTGATATTATTACTATAGATAGTCATTGGAACTATTGATATTATTACTATAGATGGTCATTGGAACTATTGATATTATTACCATAGATGGTCATTGGAACTATTGATATTATTACTATAGATGGTCATTGAAACTATTGATATTATT
The DNA here is from genome assembly GCF_963576615.1 of Watersipora subatra. Classification (NCBI taxonomy): domain Eukaryota; kingdom Metazoa; phylum Bryozoa; class Gymnolaemata; order Cheilostomatida; family Watersiporidae; genus Watersipora; species Watersipora subatra. Next base: position 53,269,409 of record NC_088716.1, read on the forward strand.
ACTATAGATAGTCATTGGAACTATTGATATTATTACTATAGATGGTCATTGGAACTATTGATATTATTACTATAGATGGTCATTGGAACTATTGATATTATTACTATAGATGGTCATTGGAACTATTGATATTATTACTATAGATGGTCATTGGAACTATTGATATTATTACTATAGATAGTCATTGGAACTATTGATATTATTACTATAGATGGTCATTGGAACTATTGATATCTATCTATAATCATGGAGGAGGCAATTTTGTTTATTAATCTTGAAAAATTATTTATTATCAGGTTTGTCAGCATAATGCCGCAGATGTTTTTTGAGAACTCTGCCTGCGTTTGCTAAACATAACAAATTGAGTATTTTGACTGTATTTTAATGTCAGTTTATGAAATAGTTCAGAGCTATTAGCATATGTCATGGCAGTTCCAAATCATATTATGCCACTATTTTAGCTATTCGGTAATCAGACAATCTAACATTGATCAAATCCAATTTCTTTTATGAAAGCTGCTGAAATATTTAATGAACAAAGAATTTAGAGTTTCCTATTAACAGTGGATCTCTAAATATAGAAACAATACAATATTTGAGTTTGTAAGTTGTAACATGTATAATGAAGATAGCTTTACAAGTGCATCCTCAAAAATGCTTAAACCTACGGCTGCACAAAAGGCTAGCTAAGGTAGTAAATCTAAAATTAGTTTTAGCATCAATAGAAAAGACCATTTTTTCAAAAAATTTGCAGTTTATTAATTAAATAATTATCCCATGAAAATGCTTAGCGAGTCTTCAGATTTTCATGAGGTGTAGGCACTTTATCACCATGTGCAACTCATGCCCTTGATAAATAACTATATTATATAATAATTAATAATATATATATATTATTAATTATTATAAACAGCTATTTATAAATTTAATAAATGCCTTTTTAGACTGCAGACACCAGCAGAAACACAGAAGTTTATTCGATGTTATTTTTATTTTTTATTTATATTACCCGTTATTTTTAAAAAGAAGAAAGTTTTAATTTTGGTCTTTTTGAGCTTTGATTTGTTCATCCGATTAGACTTTTGAAATACTTGGAGCATAAAAAATAATTTGATGAATATGAAATCCATCTAACTTTTGAGCAAGCCGACTAAATCTGAACAGGTTACTCCTATTGATTTGCCATCTCTAAACATGTATTTCTGCATTATGTATACAAAGATCTTACATTAGGACTGGTGATGCAGTGTGTCTGCTATCCAATTTCTTTAGAAAATTGCAATGCAGGTTTATGTGTTCTATAGATTACTGGTTGTTAATCCATAAATTACCGGTTTTTAATCCATAGAACTCAATATGATACAGTCACTGGTGAAAAGAAAAGATAAGTACACTGGTTTTTGAAATTAACTATTAGTGAGACAAAATATGTGAAAGAAAAAATTCTTTCATTGTAATGAGCAATAAAGTTATTATTAGTAACAATTGTTGGTTTTGGTTTAAGAGATTCTTGTTGCCACTAAATACAATTTTCTAGCGTTGATAATTGTTATAAAAACTTTATAAACTAAATTCACTAATTTTAGCAGGTGCAGTCTATGCAGCACATGAATTGTTTATTATGAATGATTGTAAACTTCAAAAATGTTCACAAAATAACTTAGCTTAGCCTTATTGCTTGTTGAGTGCTGATTTGCCACGAGCTTTACTAGCGTTTTCTGTGCTAACATTCAGTTGATCAGCGGATGTTGATGATGAGCAAGTGATCTTGACATATGAATTAGCTTCTTATATGGGACATGTGCGCCCTTACAACAGGTAGCATTCCCTTTTAGCACCAGACCAATGTGAACCTCCAGAGATGAAGTGCAACAATGGTAGATGCGTGCAAAAGATATGGAGGTGTGATGGAGATGACGATTGCAAAGATGGTACTGATGAGCAGAGACAGTACTGTACCGCGAAACCCTTTGGTGACCCGTGTGAGCTTCACGAACACCAGTGAGTTTGTGTTAGTCTCGTGCTCTACTTATCTTCATCATGGTCGATGCTTTTTGGTTCATGATCCTTGTAATTGTATTTGAGAAGTCAACTGCATAAAAATTTGGGTATAATTTTCAAAGCTTCAGGAATTTTTCCAACTGACATTTTAATATTGCTTTATAACAGTTTAACAAACAGTAAACTAATTTATTGTTTAGAAGCATGGGGCAATGCTGCAGAGTGTCATTTGAATAAAATATTCCTGATCCAAAAGCGTCTAATGCGAATAATCTTCCATACAAACACCGTTTAGGTATTCTCGCTCATTCATCATTCTACTCTGACACTCATGTTCAACAACACTCTTATGCTAATCGTTATTCTTCTTATGCCTTATCTTACCCTAAGTCTACATCTACAGCTGGACATCGACAGGTAACTTACCAGTTGTCCAGTATTTGGAATGATTTTCCAATATCGATCAAGTACATTGAAAATTCAAATAGCTTTAGGATTGCTTTAAGAGGCATCTACTTGACTCATTGGGATGGCTTTAGGTTTTAATATGTGAAAATTATTATATTAAGAAAAATGTCAACTCGGGCCCTGCACCTTGATTAGCCCTGCTACTGTGCACGTGAGCCTTCATCACTCCCTATTGTATTGTGATTGCTCATTCATATATGTATATTTATTTAGTTTTTATCTCTGTGTGCATCTGTTTTTATGATGAAAATAAACTCAAATCAAATCAAAAATTGTTTGCGGGTGTGTTTTGGGAAGAACCTACACACTCAGTGGTTATCAAACGTTAAGAATATGCCATATCCTATTTGTAAAATAATTTCTTCTAGAGTATATCAACCATCCCTACTTCACATACAACCTTCAGGAAGGTACACTAGAATGATTTTATTGCATTTTTTGTATTTAACTATTTACCCTATGCGTCATTTCATCTATTTTATGTTTCATGGTACTGAGTGATATCAATATATATCATCAGCCCTCACACATTGATCATCTAAAAAGATTGGTTAGATAAACTTACCTCTCACTTGGATCTCTTCATGATTTTTTGACAAGACTCATGCTAGGAACTGAGAAAAGCGCTTTTACTGCATTTGTTATAAAACTCATCAAATGAGCTTATTTCCTTTATGCTCTTTTCATCTATTAGACTGTTTATAACATGCTGTGGTGAATTGCAGTTTTGCCTAAGCTTTACAATACTAAATATGGCTACGATTAGAATTATTAGTTGGTATGAAAATATAAAAAGCGTGGGGTACAGAGTGGTCTGAAGTAAAAAATGTATATTTTGAGGAACATAGTAAACAGCTAATCAGAACAAGAGTAAATCTACTTCTCAGATGCTCTAGCCGAGATCAGTGCGTACCCAAGTCATACATCTGCGATGGTCAAACCGACTGCCTTGACAACAGTGATGAGATTGGCTGCTCCATGCCAACAGTCACTATTCCTTTAAGGCCAACGCTGACAGTAACAGTGGGTGATACCTTCACTCTAACTTGCACTGCTATTGGCTACCCGGTTCCACTCATCAGCTGGAGGCTTAATTGGGGCAACATTCCTACTGGAAGTCGGGTGACTGTGAGTTTACGTATTAATGTTGTTTGTCTTGGTCTTGTTTGTCTTGTATATACATTTGGCTTAATTCCAAATTCTTGTGGTTACTACCTTAAAGCCAAGCTATTCTTTGTGGTTGCTACCTTAAGGTCCAGACATTCTTTGTGGTAGCTACCTTAAGGCCCAGATATTTCTTGTGGTTGCTACCTTAAGGTCCAGATATTTTTTGTGGATGCTACCTTAAGGCCCAGATACTTTTTGTGGTTGCAACCTTAAGGCCTCGATATTTCTTGTGGTTGCTACCTTGAAGCCCAAATATTCTTTGTAGTTGCTACCTTAAGGCCCAGATATTTCTTGTGGTTGCTACGTTAAGGCCCAGATATTCTTTGTGGCTGCAACCTTAAGGCCCAGATATATCTTGTGGTTGCTACCTTAAGGCCCAGATATATCTTGTGGTTGCTACCTTAAGGCCCAGATATTTCTTGTGGTTGCTATCTCAAGGCCCAAATACATGGGTACAAAATTTGGGGTGGTGGTATTTCGTGCTGTAGTAAAAAATCATGCGTTGGCAAAATCATAGTTCATTACAGCTTTTTTGAAGTCCTAGCTGACCAATAGGGTGCATCAGAGTTAAAAATGCGAGCCTACTTTCTAAACTTGTTAATGGCCAATGCATATCCTATAAAAACCAATCAAACTACTTATATCTATACAAATGCATACATGTACATCTATATATCATGGGCTGAGCGCAAAATTGTAACTTCATATAGAACATAAGGGAAGTTTGGCGCTCAACCCAATTTGGGTTGAGCGCCAAACTTCCCTTATGTGAGCGCAAACTCAACCCAAATTTTGGGTTGAGTTTGCGCTCAACAACAATTCGGCGCTCAACCCACGATATGTAAGTTGTATATATTTTGTATATATAGTTAAATAGAAAGATTTTCATGGAAAGTCAAATGTGTCTTCACTACAAATCTATTTCGTCATGTCATTCGTCAAGTGTCTCTGTTTAAAAATTAAGATAATGCCAGATAAGTTTTAGTCTAGAAAATGACTCCACTTATTACTAGTAGTATAGAGTTATTTTGTAGCTTTGAATTTTACTTATCTTATTTATGTTTAGTTGTAGAATGACTTTTAAACTTAAACAAAGGATCTTCAACTCTATATGTATATGTACATATGTATATCAAGTTGTCAGCAAATGTTTATAACACTTGGCATTACTTTGGAATGTTCATATCTTTGACATCAACTCGAGCCAGAGTTTTTATCCATCTTAAGACCTCTTAATGAGACTAGAAATAACTCAAATATCTGAGCCAAGATTATGAAATATCTATTTTATAACATACCTAATTTTAGTAGCATTATCTTGTAAAAGATTGAAGTTCATGATTGGCATGCAAGAGAATTTGTCATTTACAGGAAACGAGTGTGAATGGTAAAGGCGTCCTGATAATAAGAAATGTTCAAGAATCGGATGCGGGCGCTTACACTTGTGAGGCCATCAACAATCAGAACAGCATATTTGGTACACCTGACACAATCGTGACAGTTGATCCAGGCGAAAGTAAGCTACATGACCGTAAAACTGTGAGCTTGTGCAGAAGTTAGCATTTGTGAGCAAGTAGTAATGACACAGTTCATGATACTCACTTCAACTCACATACAAGCGATCTTTTCCTTGCAGTCAGTTGTTTCGACAATGACTGTTTTAAGCCTTGTTCCCATATACGCCACAAGCACCGGCGACAGCACCGCAGGCCTATCAGCGGTAAAATGTGAACCTACGCGCCGGATACCACCGGTCAACGCAAGAGTTCAGCTCTGTTCAACTTTCGCGAAAAGCTGCAGGCAAAATCTCCCTAAAATGCATTGTACAGGTGAAGGTCAGCACTTTTGAGATGGCATAGCTAGCACCAATTTTTATGCAATCACCAGCGACGCAGCTTTATGTGAACATAAGCCACCAAGCCTAGCGTCCGCAAGTGTTTTGCTGCGCGAGATTACCGCCAGGGTCTCGCATTCGATGTGGGAACCAGGCTTTATGGTTTAAACTTTATCACTGTCTTTCTCACAGCTTTGGTTTTTGCCTTCTCTTGCCATCCGTTTGTGTCTAGTTCCATCAACTTTATGTTATGTAACACACAAGAATTAGCTACATGTATACTGCATATTTGCTGTCAAATCCTATCTATTTTCTTGTGACCTGTGTAGGAATTTATGAACTGATTCGACAATTTATGAATTCAATCGGCAACCAATTTTTGCAAGATTACAAATAATGACTAGCCGTCTGCTACTTTGACCAGCATTCTATTATGAACGTGTGATTACAGTAATAGATGATTATTGCTCAAGGGGAACGTTTAACAAAGCTGCTACAAGGCAAGAGGATTGTCTCACTTGCTACTGCTCAGGTGTAGGAACTGGTTGCGACAGCACTGATATGAACATGTACAGGGTGAGGAACACTTAAAAATATTGTTTTATTTGGTAGCTGTACTGTTGATGTTTTTGATTAAATTGAAAATTCCAAAAACATTCAAAAGTCACATAAATGAGCGCATGCAATTGAGGTCTATCTACTATCATGACTATTTAACAAGATTTATGTGCTTCAAACAGTGCTACCCTTGAGGCTTATTGATACATCATATCAGAGGTAAGACCTGATAGTTTGCATAGCAAAGTGAAGACGATTCTGAAGTGTCAATGAATTTATAACATGAGGCTTAGTGAGTCACTTTCTTGTGAAAAGTCCAACAGCTGAAGAAAATATTTTCTGTCTAAAATGCATTCCTCTTATGTCAGCTTCTGCAACTGTAACAATACTTTATATAGAGTTGATAGTAGTTTTTCAACCAATCATTTTTGCATATATATTTGGGTATATATATGTGTATATATATGTGTATATATGTATGTGTATATATGTATGTGTATATATATATGTGTATATATATGTATATATATGTGTATATATATGTGTATATATATGTGTATATATATGTGTATATATATATGTGTATATATATGTGTATATATATGTGTATATATATATGTATACAGACGGTTCCCAACCTACGAACGAGTTACGTTCCGAGCGATTGTTCGTAAGGTGAATTTGTTCGTAAGTTGCTTCAGTGCTATATTTTGTATTATAATTTATGTTTAAGGCCTATATAAGTATATTGAAGGTTTATATAAGTATGTTTAAGGCTTGTATAAGTAACCTGTATTGGTTTGTACTGAAAATTTTTTTCAATAAAATGGAGATAATACTTTGGTGGATGCCGGGCCATGACACTGCATTTTTTATAATTATGTCTTGTTCTTTTTATTATATTGTTGTTTAATCATTATGCTATCACTTATTGTTGTTGTCTTATTTTTTGTATGTGTTGTCCTTTATTATATCGTTGTTTCACTCGTTATGCTATTGTTATATCTGATATAACGTCATAACACTATCACTTATCGCCACTTATATTGTTGTCATACCAACGTGCTATCGGTCCTATTTATTCACCTTGTTAGCCCGTGTTCTTATCGTTTGCCGTTAGCCCGAACGGTTGATATTATTGTATATAACTGAGTGCGCTCATTTAGTTGAGCAGAGCAGATAGCCGTACGCTACTCGGCTAGTGAAATTTCCTTCGCTAATTAAAAGCTGAATGAAACTACACAGACTCTCTTCTCTTTATTTATTAGTAGAGATCGTGCCATGTAAAGGCCGGCAAACCCCTTTACAATACGTATGTAAAGTTCAAACAAAGTTCAAACAAATAACTCGAAAGTTATTCGAGTTACGAACAACATACATTGTACATACGTTTGTATGTATCGTTGTTCGTAACTTGAATGTTCGTAAGTAGGGAACTGTCTGTATATATATACATATATATAATATATACATATATGCATATTAAAGCTGCACGACGATTATAAAAATTAATTGCGATTAATAACTGGTCTGAACCAGTTAATTTTTGACTAATCTTAGAATTAATCTAGCAAAAACCTGCATATTCAAAAACAAATAATACAGCTACATATAGATTAATTATATTTTAGACAATTGTTAGCAGTAGTACATGTTATGTACAATGTACATAAGTTACAATGTAATAATTATTATGAGTATGAAAACTGCCTATGAAAGTTTTTAAGCCAGCCAAGAGTTGAGGCAGCACAGTTTATTCACATTATCTGAATAAAGAGATGCCCTCTTCCTACATACAATATTGCCAGCTTAATAAAATAGCCGCTCACAGGGGACAGTAGTGACGGTAGTCAGTAGTATTAGTTGTTGTCTGCGACAGCTGGTTATGATTTCTGCACGGTAGGAGGAGAATTAGTTAAAATACACTATATCCTAATGATGATGTGTTGTGGTGGTAAGCAAATTTTTTCTGGCATATATTGCACTTGGCTTTCTTGTTTACGCTTCCAACAACTTATAGAAATGTGCTACTTAGGGTGGAAGACATTTTTCTGCTTTTGTGTTCCAATAAAGTGTCAACCTTATATTACTAATATTCTGAAGCTGAAATATGATTGTGATTTTTTTGAAAAATGAAAAACCATGTATAATTTATTTTTAAGAAAGTTTTTAAAAATAAACAAAAATAAACTGTAAAATACGTATTAAATAATACTGAAATCACTTTTGTTGCTATTACATAAAAACATGTTCAAACAACTAACAACATGTCTGCTTACAGCTAGATCTGCACGGCGTTTGCGCATTGTATTGTATAAACAAGATTAATGTTAGCGACTCAATGTGTTTTCATAGTTGAGTGCAAAATAATTGTGGTTTAATTTATTGGTAAGAAAGGGTTGCTTGTCATAATATTTATTTGTTAGTAAATTAAATGCTAGTAACCTGCTATGTTAATGGTATGGTACTAAATAGTACAAAGGAAAGGAACCACATCAAGATCATCATCTCGGTTGCATTTTAGTTGAAAATTAATTAGCCCAACTCCGTTAATCGTTTATTTGTATAGACCACGTTAATCGTTTAATTAACGCGATCATTGTGCCGCTCTAATATATATATATATATATATATATATATATATATATATATACCTATCCATATAGCTCCTCGTCAGCCAGTAAAACATCTAAAAGACGAGTCAGTCGCTCCACTCAGCCTTTAGACTTTGTTATCGTCTGTGAAGATGTGCTCTGGTGGCGTCATCACTCTGGCCATCCTTTTTCTGAGCATGGAGTCGTGTGCTCCCTGTCGTGTTGGGCTCGATAGAGCCGTGCTGCTGCGCAGCCTGCGAGATGCTTCCGGTTGATGCTCCTCCATCTTCCGGTTAGTAGTAGACCCAGCCACCGACTCTCTAGAGGGCCGGTCAGCTATGGTAAGTGTTACGTTAGCAGGGCAGCATCTTCAGTTCGACCCGCCACCCTTTGGCAAAAAAGGGTCGTTAGCTGTTTTGCTGTTTTTTGCTGTTTTAGTCATTGCTCCAGTCATTGCTCTATGTACCATGAGTCGGTCTTAATGCCTTTAAGGTAGGCTTCCGATGGCGTACCAAGCTGTTTTGCTGGCTTAGTGCTTGTGCCCAGATGGGCTACATGCTACTGCTGCTAAGCCAAGCAAGCCTATCCTCTCCAAGCACTACTGAGGCTGCCGGGCGGCATTCTGAAATGCCTTCAAAGCCCAACCGGTCTATGTACCATGGGTCGGTCTTAATGCCTTTAAGGTAGGCTTCCGATGGCGTACCGAGCTGTTTTGCTGTTTTAGTGCTTGTGCCCAGATGAGCTCAATGCTACTGCTGCTAAACCAAACAAGCCTATCCTCTCCTAGCACTACTGAGGCTGCCGGGCGGCATTCTGAGATGCCTTCAAAGCCCAGCCGGTTTATGTACCATGGGTCGGTCTTAATGCCTTTAAGGTAGGCTTCCGATGGCGTACCGAGCTGTTGTCCTTTTTATCGCCTCTATGGCATAGCCCAGAGGCCCACACTTTTGAAGCGAGCTCATGAAGTGCCGCATTATTATGGTTAAATGACAGGAAACACGTCGGTCCGTCCGTATAGGCAGGTTTCCGACTCTGTATCGGCCAGTTTCTTTCCCATTGATTCTTGAGCATGCTCTTGGCTGGGCAGTTTAGTGCAGCTTGACTTGAGCATGCCGACATGTTGGGTTCATCCTCGTGAGATCAAGGCTTTAGATTTTCGTGGGTCTAGTAATAGTTTTGAAGAGCCTTGAGGAACATGTCTCCTACTGTCAACCTGGTAGGGGAACTTCTTCTTTTTTGGCTTCCCGCCTTGGCATCAGCGCTTTTGGGCGTGAGTCTCCCTTGGTTGGATCTCGTCAGTCGTGACTTGGTCAGGTCGATCGTTATGATGTGCCTTTGACACAAAATTTACTAGTTTACTTTTGCCGGGGAATATGAGTTTGGGGGCTTAAGGCAACCAGCGGTTGCCACTACTGTTGCAGTCGTTACGGTCAAGCAGTGCAGAGGCTTCAGCTCTTTTCTGTTGAGGCCGATTCATTCTTAGTTGCAGCTGCTGCACTTGTGTCAGTTGCTGCACAAGCCGGTTCAGCTGACCAACTGCCTTGTCTTGCATCACAGCTGTGTGTTCCTTCGGGGTTTCCTTCAAGGTTCAGACATCGGTTGACCTTTTATCTTCGAACTTAATCTGCAGGAACTCCATCTCAGGGCACACTGCCTTCATTAGAGTGGCTGTGGGCACGGCCAGTAGGTGTCATTGCAGGCCGGCATGATTGACCAAGCTACAAAACAGCTCCTTGGCCATACCGGTCCAGTAGTGGCCCAGCAAGTCACCGTCATCTACTTGAACTAGCTTTTTACTCGGGAGGTTGCTGCGGCCCGCCTCAGGGTGCTCAGCGTATTGCGAGTCTGTTTGGGCGAGAGACCAAATCGGGTGCGAAGCACATGAAAGACGACTTTTATGCGGTTTGCCTGTTCGCAGTTGTCGGCCTCTTCCTTCAGAGCCTCCCTGAGATGCAGTACGCTAGCTTCCTCGGTCTAAGCGTTTGCTCCTGCTATTGCTTGAAATCAGCTGATAAAGTACTCCACATCTCCAGTTTATGAGTACCGATGTACCTTGAACTGATAGACCAGGGCCTGAGCCTGCGTGCTATTGCCAGTCATTTAAGGACCTCTGTCAGCTGGTCCATCTCTCGGTCAACACTCTTTGACGGTCGGCCATCTATATTTTGTTTAATCAGAAAAACTCACTGAACTCCATGCTTTCTTCCTACTGGGAAAAACTTACTAAACTCTGGAGCGGCCCTGCTCTTGCAACACGGCCTACTGAGTTCAGAGAAATCTCTTTCCGCTTTTCACCTAAGCAGTGCTCACCAATCGCTAGGGGAAAGTGATACTATCTCCAGCACACGGCTCAAAAGAGATCAGGGATGCTCCTGCTTTTTGACTCTGTCTTGTGAAGTTCTCAAATTCTACTGCTGCAGCCAGTATAAAGGAAACTTTACAGTTCCCTTTACTTTCCACAAAACAGTCAAACAACAACACCGAGTGTTAAGTAGCAATGAAACATATATTTAATAGATAAATATATAAGTTTGCATGCATGACAGGCAGTAAACCACATTCAAAGCATGCAGAGAGGGTGTGCATACCGCTCTGCCAAAACAACCAAATCTTTTTCGTGCTATACTTTTACTTTCATTTTAGGTTCCATTCCTTTTCTTTTGTTCTACTCTCAGTTTCTCTTTTACGGTCTCTCGGTTTTTTCTCGGTCTTTCGGTTTTTTCTCGGTTACTTAAGCGCTCTGACAGTGTCCAGGCCCTCTTCGGTGTTTTGAAAGCTTGCCCTTACAACAGTGGTGACCAGGAGGCCTATCGCCATGGCCCTAGTCACACCACTCTACCGTAACAATAGTGTAAATACTTTTGATAAATACTTGTTTTTGCTAATAAAATGTTTCGGTTAACTCGATCAGCTTGCACATGTGTGAATGCTTTCATGCATAGCCTATAAAAACTATAGTGTTATAAAACAATAACTTATAATACAGTTGCCTGTGAACAGTATTTATTTGTATATTTGGTGTCAGAGCTCTTAGTTTCATTATGTATATGTCCAGTACACAATAGATGAAGGCGTGACCCTCGCAGATGAGAGAGCGTCAGAATTGCCGAGCAACCTTTACTCATATGATCCCAGATACAGGCAATACACTATTCCGAATTACAGAGATACTCCGCCTAATAACCTTTACTGGAGGCTTCCAGATGCTGTCAGGGGCAACCAGGTGGGACTCAGTGGTTCACTAAATTTCTTTTTTGAAAGCTTTTTAAAAGAAATCTTTACTATAATAGCCTGTCTGTTATTTCATTTGTCTAAACTCTAAAGCCATTGCTGGAGGTTGAGATAGAAAAACATTGCTATAAGCGAGATTCGAACTCATGACATCTGGCGTGGTAGATTGACACACTAACAACGGCACCAGTAAACGAGTTTCTAGTGTTTCAGAGTAATTGTGCAGATACGTAGCCTCAGTGCTCATCGGCACACTTGATAATCTCCCTGAGCACACTAGACTGCCAGGGTACTAGTATGTATAGGGTACTAGACTGCCAGGGTACTAGTATGTATAGGGTACTAGACTGCCAGAGTACTAGTATGTATAGGGTACTAGACTGCCAGGGTACTAGTATGTATAATTCAACTACTCTATTACCACTTTGAGCTTTAATGTACTTACGATTAGCACTAGTACATATTGCTTTGATTTACCCATGTTCGTGACATTCTTCCTTATTCTCAATAGTGTCTGCCAATATACAATCCGTGTTACTTTCAAACCTCTTCTTTAAACATGTGCAACTTGAGTTTTATTTAGAAGAAAAAGGGAAGATCAACAACTCATCTTTGAGCCTTGCTTAAGATAGCAATTGTTACTATAGTCTGTATTTGTCTGTCTGTTCAAATCCGCGGTTAGAGGTTGGGAAAAAAGAATTGCATCATACGAGAATTGAACTCGAGCCCTGCGCGCTGCTACCTACATGCAGGGCTCGGGTTCTTTATTCTTCAACTGCATTAGCATTATTGTGCATATACTTATTGTTTGTGTTTTTAACACTCATGACAATCTCTCACAGCGCACTAGACTGTCAGAGTACTAGACCGTCAGAGTACTAGACCGTCAGAGTACTAGACCGTCAGAGTACTAGACCGTCAGAGTACTAGACCGTCAGAGTACTAGACCGTCAGAGTACTAGACCGTCAGAGTACTAGACCGTCAGAGTACTAGACCGTCAGAGTACTAGACCGTCAGAGTACTAGACCGTCAGAGTACTAGACCGTCAGAGTACTAGACCGTCAGAGTACTAGACCGTCAGAGTACTAGACCGTCAGAGTACTAGACCGTCAGAGTACTAGTGTGGAATAATATATCAAGTTTAAGTTGAACTACTTGTGCTTACCAAATTGGAGTGAATATATTTAACTCGTTAACTGAAGTTTTTCTAGCATTAATAGAAAAACAGTAAATTTGGTGTAATTAGCTGACATAGTCTTATGCTGCTTAAGCTATCAGAATACTCTTGCAAAATTTGTTACAAAGAGTAACAGTGGGTTGTATTATATCGGAAAACTTGAACTTTTGAAATAATTACAAAGACTACGGAATAAGCTGCTAGTGGTAGTATCATATACCGCTACACGCATTTTTCATTGTTGAAACCGTCTAATGAAATACTGGATTTCTTAGCGTGACAATTTTTGGTACACTACAAATCATGAAGTTTTTATTCATTTTTTTATTCTTCATACTCCATATGCAAAGAATGGTTACTTTTACTACCCTTAGTAGACTGCCCACAGAGAATTACATTTTCTAAGCTACCTACCCTATAAAAATCACTTAGATTATTGCACATAAACTCAGTTTGTATATAGGCTTATTTTGAAATTACAGTATTTAAAACATCTATATTTCACATGTTTTAGCTCATGTCTTATGGTGGAACACTGCGCTACAGCATAGAGTACAATGCACCCGATGGTCGGCTCAACTCGGCGTATGATGTGATCATCTTTGGAAGCTCCCTGGTTGTGTATTGTCGCTCTGCCGCCAGATATATTCCTAACAGAGTCATGCTGGTGCAAGTGCAACTGATGGAGAGGGACTGTGAATCCATGAGAATTTCATCTAATTCTGATTTTCCGGTAGGTTCTTTTTTCTACTTTTGCTCAAGATATACACTTAAATCTACACTTACATGTATATACATCATGACTCAACGTCGTCTATATTTATATTTCTCAAAGTTTGTCGTCGTCTGTTTGGATGTTTATAGGTCGGTCCGGCTATAACTATTAAAATCTTGGATATTAAAATTTCCCATTCAGATGGACTCGAACTCACGTAGATTGCAACTGCAGGTTTGCAATCCAATTCTACATCCACGAGACGATGAAAGCTCATACGATTCCTAGCTTTTTATATATACTCTATACACCATTTCTTGATTGTACAAGCTAAATGACATATTAATTGAAAATCTATCAACTCTATGAAACACAATGCTTTTTTGTGTTTTCGTGAACTTCCATTTCCGGTTTTTCGTAAGGTTCAATTGCTACATCGCAGTTAAGATCAATAATTTTTATGCAGACAATCATTTTATCTCGAGTAGTAAAATGATTGTCTGCATTTGATAGTATCTCGAGCCTTCACATTCTCTCTCTGTTCAGTGAGTCAAAGACACTCCGATATCCCATTTTTACATGTGTACCAGTATCAAGAGGTACCAGTATTGTTGCATTCAAAGTTTGATGGCTAGCTTCTGGTGCAACAGTAACCTTTTTTATACACAAACACTTCTATGATCGGATTGTTATTATTAATTCAACATATTCAGAATTTTTATTTTGTTTTCTCAGTTCGGATTAATTGTATCATTACCGAATCATCTTTTATTGTAATCAAAGTAAAGCCGATTTAATTTAGCTGTTACTTGCTAATTATTTCACATTTACATCCAAACACTTTTATATTTGTTTTATTTTGTTTCTTGATTTGTTTGACCTGCTCAAAACATTTTCTTCTTGATGGTAAGTTTGAAAGTTACAGCTGTTTGACAATGTTTAAAAGCCTACACAGTTGTTTTATTTTCTCTCTTAATAAATTTAAATTGCACAAAACACTTTTCTCATGATATGAAGTTGAAAGGTTAACATGGTAACTGTTGTCATATGTTAAATAAAAGTACGTTTTCTGTGCAAAGACCTTTGTTACTCGTACCATGCCAGGAATTCATCTAGTATACTTATATAGCCATTTACGATACACAACTCATTGTCATGAAGACATTTGGTCTTTTGCTGTGTCACTATATGTTTTGCTCTTTTATCACCATTTATATAGCCTATAATATTGAGCCATAACAACCTTAATACAGTTATTGTTTCAGATTGCCAAAACATGACGAATCTTTGTTGCTAGGTAGAAATTTTATAATGTCACAATGTATATTCTTTGTCATGTTATTGTGGTAGTCACGTCTACTTAAGAAATAAACTATCCAATGATACCCCTTTTCCTCAAGTGCAGTCGTTTTTTACCTTCTGGTCAGATCAAAGGTAATGCTGAGATCTTTCAAGTTATCTTTTATAATTTGGAAAATTCCCATGATTCTGAAGGTTTCTAGAATATCAAACAAACCTACTTTTTTCGAGTTATAAATTATAGTTCTAGTGCATGTGGCTTGAGGCCTTTTAAGGTTTCTGTACATGACAAATAACATAAATGTCTACAGATACCCGAGACAGTTACACGAGCCGAGTTTATGGAAGTACTCATAGATGTGCAAGATATGCTTATCAGAGCCACATACAATAGTGATCAGTACTCGACATCTATTAGAGAAATAAGTATAGAGAAGGCAACTCCTCAAGTTTCAGGATCACAGGCAGTTATGGTAGAACATTGTGACTGTCAAAGAGGATATGTCGGTGAGTTGGTTTGCAATTGCTGACATTTTCAGAGCTGTATTATTTCATTTTCTTTTTAAAATTGCACTGAGATTTAAAATACATTTATATTCGAATTCCTTAAATTTAGTCAAAAGCTCATTTGCTATACATAAGCAGACAGACATCACTCTTGCAGAATATCACACATTCGTACCACGTTGCTGTTAAGTCAAGTTGTCAACTCTATTTTTCAATCTCAACTTAATAAAAACTAAAAGTCAGCTTGCAGGTTGCTAGTAATGATCAAAAATGGTTTCTTCATTCTTGATAAGCTCTGCTTCCCTCTTTGTGTTTAAGATGATAATAATACAGGTATAGCTGTGGGTCAGTAAACGTTAGTAACCGTATAATTTGATGACCTTTGATGACCTCACATTTACTGATTATAGTTTCACAGCCAGTGTTTTGCTGAAATAACTGTTAAAGTTCTCTATTCCTTGCTTGTAGGGAAGGGAATATGCGCATTGAATTTCAATTCCATTTACCAAATTCTTAAAAAATGGTGGTTTGTGTGCCAAATTAGTTAACGATGGTTCGCAAGAAAATTTCCTAGAGGGCTTGTTGACAGGGGCTACGCTTATGTTCTGCAGTAAATTATTAATACCTGTGGCTGAGATCATCAGCAGCACCCGATGTCTGTAGGCTATAATAAAAATGTGTTTAGTGAGTGTTAAAGGTTTGGTTATTGAATTCATCTGTGGGTATTCATTGAGTTGATACAGTATTTGCTACATCTATTGTTGAAAGTGACATGCAAGTGATAACTGCATGCTTATGGATACACATAGGCTGTAATGCTTACTCATCACACACTATTTGTCAATGAGAGGTATTTTTCACGTGTACTTGAGTCGAATACTCGAAAAGAGTTCAAAGGCGAACTGAGCCAAATAATAAAACTTAATTTCAACAAAATTATAAACTTACCTGCAAAAATTTAAATGTTTGTATTAAAGCCCAATTACAGTTCATTCTTATCAGATATTATACCATTGTATCTTATCAGACTTTCAAAAAAGCTAAATTTTCATGATCAGAATAGGAGTGACTAGAAGTGGAATACAATTTGACTTTGAATTTAACTGGTTGATCATTCACTATTTATCACTCTCTGACTCTAAATCAAGATTATTTGGCTTTTTCCATTTTTTTGCGTTTCTCAAAACATATTCAAATTATCTTTGGACAGGTATGTCATGCGAAGATTGTGATAATGGGTTTGAAAGAAGAGGTCCAACTAGTCAATATCCACGAGGAGAATGTGTGCCCATAATCACGACGCCGCCGCCATGCAATTCCTATGGCACCCTGAGAATAGATAATGGCCGATGCGTTTGTAAGCTCTTCGCTAATGGCACGTACTGTGACCAGTGTTTAGGTAATGACCATCTATATGTATATAATGGTACAATGGAGATAGAAATCTTCTCTCGAGCATATTTGTAAACTTATAACATCTATCCCACTTGGTTATTATTTTGTTTTTTGTTCTTGGCGCACATGTTTGTAGTAACTCAATTCTCCTTTTTATTAAATAATTGACCAAAAGAGTTGGAACACTTGTAACAGAATGTCTCCCTGGTGAAGCCACTCATCACCAGTAAAATAGTCAGCAGATTTATGGCATTCTGTCAGCTTTGAGCTAGCTCGTAATATCATATGAGCTGGGTATGAGCTAACACAAGCTATGGGTTGGTTAAGGATTTCACCGATTGCACCTGTAAGAGGCTGCGATACCAGTCCTTGTTTGTTGGATCTTGAAGACATTGAACCCTACTAGATGTTAGAGTATTCCTTTATAGTGGCAGCTTTAGCGATCATACTAGCTTAAGTGATTTATAATTTGTTCTTTGCTCATCGAATTCAATAGCATCACGTTTCTCCCATGAACTAATTATGTAAACTGTGATATTGCTATAGAGTTGCCTGCTCATTCAACCTTTGAGCATTTCAGAATCAGGCTGATAGTAAAAGGTTATTTTATGATTATTTTATTGTAAGTATGTGAATTTGTGAGCGTTTTTTAGAGTCAGTAGCATTCTAAATAGGAGCTATAATGTCTTCTTGTTATAAAGGTGTTCTAGAATCTTCTATCACGTAAAGCCTAGTTTGCTGTTTGCTACCGGTTAGCTGCTTCTGAGCATCATGTCCAGTGAGGTGATGATGCCATAACCAGTTAAGGTGTAAACTATGCAGTGCACAGACATGGCGTTACACCATATGCAATACGCTTTACCCTCTTTATGACTCCTTTCTGTTACTTATATCTTAGCCAACACATTTCACCTCAATCGCTTAACTGAAGGCGGCTGCATAGAATGCTTTTGCATGGGTGTGACGAAAGATTGTACAAGCACATCGAGACGACGAGAAGTGGTGAGTGTCTCATCATATTATTCATCCAACGACTGGAGCCTCGCCGAAGATGATGGTCAAACTCTTTCTTCACCCAACGCCGGTATGTTTTAGAGTTTTGATGGCTTGTGTTGATCCGCTATATATTTCTGTATTTTAGCTGGACATTTGGGTATCACACGAGATTGCCCGACTCAATGCTTCTGTATGGGGGTGACAGAAGATTGCGATGCATCCTCAATGAAATATGATCCAGTAATGGGGCTTGTCAGTGAACTCACTGTTATCTCAAACGAGGCCAACTATGGCAGTGGTAACTGGTTTCTGGGCTATGCTTAAAAATGGCTGCTCATGCCTCTCAAAATGGCTTCAGACTTGCTTCCCAAAGCTTTTGGCGCAAGTTTTAGTGTTTAACCCTGAATCATTTACTGCAGTTTAGTTTGATCGGTTGCTGTTGAAGCTTATGCTCATCAGTAGTTAAAGAAACGAGCTCTTGTGGTAAATGTGAAACAATTTCAATCAACAGCAATGCTACTGTGAGGGTTGCAAATATTTGTCAATAGCCTGTGTAACAGCCAGCTAACAGCCCACACAACAGTGAGGTAAAAGGAATTTCCTTAACGCAGCGCAACACCTAACATAAATTTATTATATACTCATAGATCTACTCATGGCTTCCTAATTACTTAATGTAATATAACCTAGTTACCTAATTTAATATTCTAATTACTTAGTGTAACATAACTGTGTTATTTGGAGGTAAAAACTGCCGTAACTTTTACATTCTTTTTAAAAAAAAATTAGTCATCCGATATCCGCTGCTTAATTTTTGCTGTATTTTGGTTTTTCAACAGTTCCCAAGTATCAATGCATTGTCCTTTTGTACAGATACCAAAGGTGACCGTCTAAAGCAACAAATATATATTCACCAGCTTCACCTGTAAACCTCTTAGTTTCATTGCATAAGAAAACTTACAGATTTATTCTTGAATACTCCACTTTTAAAATGTTCTTAAGCCTTGAAGCTTAGGCTTTTGTATAATAGATCTTATCACAACCAACCAGATATTTTGCAGCTGTACAGCCATGCTGTCAATTTCACACTTTTCTCTAATTGCTTTGAATAGTAAATCGGCAGAGATGCAGGAACGTAGGAGCTAGCACTAAGGAGCTAGGAGCATATAGTAGTGTAGCAATAACATGCTAACACAAAAGTAACCCACTATCAACGCATAACATAGCATTTATAGCAAATAATATTATTGTATTTATAGTTTACTCCTGTATGTAACCAAAAAATGGCAAAACCTTTTGTGCCTTTTTGAAAAAAAATATGTACTTGCTTTGCCCTGTCATAGCATGAACGAACTGAGTCCTTGTCAAGTTGTCATTACCATAACTTCTGTATTAGCCCATTAGTGATTCCTGCTTTATAAATTAGAACTCTGAACACTTCGTCAGCTGTCTCATGTGACAGAAAACTGTAACATTGAGAGCATTTAGCTAATATCCGGTTATCTTAGACTCGATCATTTTTCTAGTCTTTAAAAACATTGTTGAAATTGATGAATGCCACTATGCCCTTGCGCTTACACAACTTTGTGGGCCTTTTTACAGTGATCTCTGCTTCTGGCAACGAGATGATTGCTGACCTAAGGTCAATGGGCAGCGAGACATACTTTTGGAAGCTCCCCAGCCAATTTAACGGCAACAAGCTGGGTGCATATGGAGGGTGAGTGAGTGTTTGCACTTACACAAACACCTATACATGTATACACATAATTAAGAATGGTGTGTTTTATTGTGCGCCAGATGGTACTAGGGGGTCAGGTCAACCCTTTTCTAAACTAAAAGCCTAATTGCAAGTTGTGTACAATGAACTTTTTCGATGGTTGGAGGTGCTTGAGAAATCACTAAGAGTAAACATACATAAGATCCTGGTAACAATCACTATGTTTCCATGGTGCGCAGTACTGCGAAGCAGCCCCCTCCAAAGCAGCCCCCTCCGAAGCAGCCCCCTCCGAAGTCGAGGGGATTGAACGTTTCCATGCTGCGCAGTGGTTTTCAGCAAATTAGCCAGAGAAGAGAAATTGTATAAATCAAATCGCCTGATGGAGAAATAGAATCGATCACGGATACCGAACGTCATAAACGGTCTTTTTATGATTCTGTCGTCATTATTCTTTTATTTACAATACACATTCACAAGGTTTTACAAACCTTAACACACTTTTTACAAAGTAATATATTTTTAATAAGTATTTGTAAGTAATATATTATTTATACGTTAATTTAGGACTTGCCACCTATTTTTTGAAAAGTGTTGGCATCGATATCAAAGTCCAGGAAAGTAATCACCTCATCATCCTCGTGAATGCAGACCATAATAAAATTTAGGTGAAAGAAGATCGGAAGAATAGAAAAAAAACAAGATTAGCTGGACAACCTTTGTACTAGTTTATGGCCCTCGAAGAATCCGTCTCCACGGCATGAGAGTTATGCGCAGCCATTGCGCAGTTGCTGTTTCCTTGCTGCGAATTTGCACTGGCTTCGCACTGATCAGTGCGCAGTGATTTCAGTGTGAAGACGCTGTTTCCATGATTCGGAGATAGCGCAACTCCGAAGCACTGCGCATCATGGAAACATAGAAACATACAAACAAAAATGTTTGTATTTTACACAGAATATGAAGATTGATTTTGATTAATTATGCATGAAAAGTGATTAGGTTGGAGAATATTTATAACCTAAGTAGCTATAAACTTATGGTTATAGATTGGTAGGTGTACAAATTTAATTTTATGACAATTTATGTTGCAAATAGATTATTGTCAATTATTTGTACTGACAACCTCTTTGACTCATATATTTGACAAGTACAAGGATTTTACCTCAGTATTTATGTCTATTGATATGCACTCCAATAGACTTGGTCACTGTAATGTAACTGTTTATTATAATAGCATTTCAGTATAGTTTAATTAAGTCAGCTACTATTAAGTTGCTGAATTTAGTTTAATCGCACGGCAGAGTTTGCATTTGTTGATGGAGAAGTAACTTTCACTGTCTTATGAATATACAGTCTGACGCTCTTTAGCATCGTTTAACTGTTTGCAATGACATTGCTGATCAGAAGTTTCGACAATACTAACGTGACCCTTAATCTCTGCAGGACCCTGAGGTTCACAATCAAGTTTATCTCTCCCTATGTCGACCGACCGACTAGTGAACCAGACATCATTATCATCGGAGGTTATGGAATTCGGATGTATTCACCATTTGTAGGCATTAATCTGGATACAAGAGAGTACAGTGCTGAGGTAGGTAGTAAAGCACACTCTTTCAGCTTTGTATTATTTGAATCTATTTGAATCTATTTGAATGTTTATTTATATTTTAATATAAATATAATTTACAATTATACATATTATTAGATATGTATAATATATTATAATATATAATACATACATATCTTAAAATTTGTAATTATAATATAATATATTATAAATCATAATATTTGGAGCTTATATATATATATATAAGCTCCAAATAATTTTTAGTACAATCACGTCTGATGTGTGCTCCGCACGAAACAAATTTGTAACGCAAATACTAAAAGTTTACTTTTTTCGCAATAATTTTTCAAATATATATATATATATATATATATATATATATATATATATATATACACTCTACTATATAACAACCACTAGCAAGCAATCTGATTAAAAAAATACCGGGCAACGGTGAGCTTGCTACTAGTGTTTATATACATAGTGAGCCTGGCCATGCCCAAGAGTTATTTCATATACATGTAAATTTATCTATATATTTCTCAAAGTATGTCCGTATGTCGTATATCTGTCTGTAATTCCGGCTATAGCTATTATTACAATAGCGTAGCTTGGCAACAATGCTGACGCAATGTAATTGCCTACCAGCATTAGAAGCTTACTAACTAGCTTAGTGGAATTTTCCATTGGCAATGTGCCTGGCTAACAGCTTGAAAAGTACAGTTGTTTGACAAAGTTTTAAAAACCTTTACAGTTGTTTTTATTTTTCTTTTAATTTATTTCAACTACACAAAATACTTCCTTCATGATATGTAGTTAGAAAGTTAGAATGGGAAATGTTGTTATATGTTAAATACAAATCAATTTTCTGTCTGAAGACTTTTTTATTACCCGGGCAACGCCGAGTAGTACAGCTAGTCTATATATAAATCTTAAAGTTTGTGTGTCCTTTAGTATGTCAAGTAATAACTATTAAAATCTTGAAATTAAAAGCTTCATGCATGCTGGATTCGAACTCCCAGAGATTACAACTGCGAGTTTCTAACCACATATTTAACCACTGAGCTATACAGTCTTTATCATTCTATTGCTCTTATCATATACCGTATACCTTATGCACATGCTAAATGTGCACTTTTGATTATTAACTAATGGTAACTTTTGCATTTGTTATTTTTTGAAATTATTTAAAAAAATTTTTGCTACCATTACCTAGTTTTTAATTTGTAATTTTTGAATGTGCCGTTTCAATTTCAAATGTGCCGTTACACTTCTATTTCCGGTTTTTGTAAGGTTCGATTGCTAAATCAGTGAAGGATAATACTTTTCACGCGGACAATTGTATTATCTCGAGTAGGAATAGCCTCTACATTCTCTCTCCGTTCGGTCAGACAATGTACCAGACAAAGATAGTCCGATATCTCGTTTTTACATTTGTACCAGTGTTGAGAGGTACCAGTATCATCGTATTCAAGCTTAGATGGATAGATTATTGTGGAACGGTAACCTTTTTTATACACAAACACTTCTATGCATGAATTGTTATTATTAATTCAACATATTCAGGATTTTTATTTTGTTTTATCAGTTCAGATTAATTGTATCATTACAAATCAGCTTTTATTGTAATCGTAGCAAAACAGACTTGATTTAGCTGTTACTTGCTAAGTCTTTCACATTTACATTTTAATGCTTTTGTAGTTTTTTATTTTGTTTCTTAATTTATTTGACCTGCACGACCTCCCTCATGATATGAAGTTTGAGAGTTGCAGTTGTTCAACAAAGTTTGAAAACCTTTACAGTTGTTTTATTTTTTCTCTTTATTTATTTAAACTGCACAGAACACTTTTTTATAATATGAAGTTCAAAAGCTAGAATGGTAACTGTTGTTATATGTTAAATAAAAATGAGTTTTCTGTGCAAAGACTTTTATTACCGGGGCAATACGGAGCATTCATCTAGTATCTATATATACATCTCATTGTTTGTCCGTTCGTCTGTCTGTCTGTCCAGCTAATGTGATAAAGTTTCAAGAATGAGAAATCTGCTGAAAACTAGATTTGAACTTAGAACCTTCAGTTTTGCAGACAGCCATTTATCCAATTCATACACTGTTCAACGGGCTATACCATGGAATAAATTTGTCACATACTTATCATACATGCCAGGCTTTCATGGCTTCACTGCATCTGCACGCTGCAGCTAAAAATACACGAAGCCATACCAGAAGAAAAATGCCTACCAATACAAAAAAAATTGAAATCACCTGGCCAACAAGACGATTGCAATCAATTTAAAGATGTTGTAGGCACAGAGCCGGTACAGTATAAATTACACAAAAATAAACACAGTACACAGAAACGAACTCAACCCTTTCATTTAAAAATTATAATGGCTCATTTGTTGAGTAAAAATAAATTTTTTTGCAAAAAACATTTTATTACCCGTGCAATGCTGGGCATTCAGCTAGTATATATACCAAAGCTATTAGTTGGCCTTTTCATGCCTGCGTTGACCATCATTATGATTTTTACTGTTGTTAAGTCTTCATCATTTCTTTGCTTTTTAAAATATTACTTCTTAAAACAATAATTATTTGTTTGACAATATTGCGCGTGTCATAAATTCCAGTCATTGCTTTTTAGTTATGGTTTTTAATATGTTCAGCCAGCAGCTCATATGCTACAGAACCTTTTTCACCGAAACACTTATGTTACATTACAGATCCCCATGCTTGCAAATAACTGGCGCAGATCAGACAATGCCCCATTCACTAGGGAGCATTTGCTCATGGCCCTTGCTGATGTTCAAGCAATACTCATCAAAGCCACCGTCACTGTTGACACTGAGGAGGCATGGATACTAGACGTTTCATTGGATGTGGCCTCAGAGAGAGCAGCCTTTGGTAACCCAATAGCTTATGAGGTCGAAGAGGTAAAGGCTTGTTGACTACTTCCTTATTTCACACAGCATTTTTAGCTCATTGAATGTATAATACTAATGCCGCAAGTTACTCAGCTCCCCAGGATTTGTAGCAAAATTATGTTACGTAAATGAGTACGAAAGTTAATTAATATATTCAAATCAATGGTTGTCTGAAAATTGGAATGAATGTAGCAATAACAGTTGTATTAGCTCCAAAAGCTTAAAATAAAAAACACTGTTTCAGTTTCTTGTAAACCACCTTTTGACTGGACATATAGGCCTTTGAGTGGCTGTACAAGTACTGTCAGAGTATCAGAATAGGGTAGAAGGCTTCGCTGATTTTGTCACCAAATTTTGTTCTCGTTCATGTTCCAATTTTTTTTTTAATATTTCATTGACAAGGACATCCTAAAAATATTTGCACATATATTATTTTTATTCTGAGCCCTTGGCTTTAGTTATATTGAAAATGCTTTGATTTTATTGGTTAGCAAAATTATTCTACCCAATTTCCTTTGTTTATATTTTTGGCCAAGTTATTGGTCACAAGTAGAGCAACCCGATGCTAAAAAGTCAAAATATTTTTGGTACTAATTATTGTTTGAGACCCTTATTTGACCATTCTTTTGAAAGCTTGATGATAAAAATGGCTGTTCAAGTAAATATAGTCAGAAATAAACTTTTTGGATCAATAATATCAAAATTCTGTTTCTTTAAATTTTAATTTTCAGAAGAACAAAATTTAAGTCATCAATAGTTTTTTTATTCTTAGGTAATTATAAAGAGATTTCCAATTACTCTGCTCATTGTGGTTTTGCCTTCAGCTTGATACTCTCATATTTTTTACTGAGTGCTTAGAACTACAATGATCCCTGACAACAGGATTTTTCAGATTACAAAGTTGATAAGTGTGTGTAAAATATAACCCATTTTTATTATGAATTTTGATGGATATTGCTTTTGCATATCTATTTGTTAGTGTTTTTTAGGCCAAAATACCATTAAGATAAGCTATTTTTAGGTCCAAGAGTTAAATTTTTGGTTCAGAATCAACAAGTTGTTAGGTCAAAACTTGGGTTGCCATAGGATTCTTAGATTTAGAGGAGAACAAGAAAAGCTAACGACTGTTTATTTGTTGAATGTGAATGGTGGAATGGTGAAATGTGAATGGTAGAATGGCTGCGAATTAGTACTCATAAAGATACACAGTGATACAGTGATACAGTAATACAGTGATTCAGGGATACAGTGATACAGTGATACAGTGGTACAGTGATTCAGTGATACAGGGATACGGTGATATAGTGATACAGTGGTACAGTGGTACAGTGATACAGTGGTACAGTGATACAGTGGTACAGTGGTACAGTGGTATAGTGGTACAGTGGTACAGTGGTACAGTGATACAGTGATATAGTGATACAGTGATACAGTGATACAGTGATACAGTGATACAGTGATACAGTGATATAGAGATCCAGTCATACAGTGATACAGTGATACAGTGATACAATTTACTTGAGAGAATAGTAAGTTTGATCAATATAGAGAATAACACCCGGTGCTGGGACATGAAAAGGCTGCTACGCTCAATAATTTTTCGTGGTTTATCGGCTGCTTGGTGGCTGTTGCATTATCAAAGACTTGTTGGTCAATAAAAAAATCAATTAATTAACTTTAGATTATGTAATATATGATGACAGACAACAATAAATAAAAAATAACCCTGTTAGGGCATGATATGTGAATGACAGTAGTCAGCATTCTCAACTAAGCTATGTAATTAATAATTATAAACCAGATAAATCTATTCTGATATGTTTGCTTGGGATGATAAATATTAGTTGTTGAAGAGTCATAGATTACCATAGATCATAGAGAGTTCATAAAGATGTCTGGCATTTTTAGTGCAACTGCCCAGCAGGCTACGAGGGGATGTCATGCGAGACTTGTTCGCCAGGCTACACCAAAAGCGCTGGAGTTTATCTTGATATCTGCACCAGATGTGATTGCAATGGACACGCTGATGAGTGTGACAGTGATACTGGCGCCTGCATTGCTTGCGCTCATGGCACTGCAGGTAACTTAGATGTTTAGTAGTGTTAGTAAACAAATGGTAGTATAAACAAAGCATTTGTGCAAAGCTACTTGAGTTTTTAAGTTATTAGCAATATATGTATTAAAATATTTACTCTACGTGAGCTACATATATCCACGTTAAGATTGTGACAAGCATTGAAAGTGAGAATATTGAGCTTGCAATATGCAATATTGATATATTGTAATATATGATAATAAAGTAATATGTTTAAGTTTTAAGTTAAACTGGTCTCAATATAGTGTTTTGTACAACCTCATAATATTAATTCGATATTCATAGGTGATTCTTGCCAAGTTTGTGACACTGGATATGTCAGGAATGCGAATGACAATTCTCCTTATGACTGTATAAATCCTCGCACTATGGTGACCATATCTGAACCAACAATCACCGTGACGATAGGCGGCAGGGCTGAGCTTATTTGTAGTCCTTATTCTTCAGGTATGGTTTTAGGAAGTCTCGAAAGGGTTATCAATGCAAAATGATTGATTTTCACCAGCACTGCTTAGCCTTGCGGTCTTATAATTGTTTTTGCTTGCTGATGTTGTTTTTATATTAAGCGTTCATTCTTAGAGCGGTAAGGCGCAAGCATAAATCTCATGAATGCTCTTAAGTTATTTATAAATATGTAAATACATTGTTTAATTAATTTAGGTATAATGATTCCTACCAGATTGTTGAGCCAAACCATATACATATATATATTATCAGTATTTGCTATATGACCATTTGCTTTCTTACTTCGGCTTGGTTGAGCTCTCTGTGAAGGGTGCGACACTATTAGCCTTCTGGCATAGCTTATTACTTTCATGATTTGACCAGGTTTGTGTCAGGGCACTGACTTTCTTAAAGCCTGTGAGGTAATTTAGTTGTTTCATGGCAGGGAGTCAAATCTCAACAGGACTGTCTGTAACATGAATATATATATAGACTATTTCTTAAAATGTGTGTATGTGTGTCCCTCCAGCTGAAGCTATTATTTGAATAGCTTAGCAGGACAATGCTTACACAACGTCATGGCTTACCGTCATTAGAAGCCTAGCGCTTATTAACTAGCTTACTGGAATTGTGCATCGGTAATGTGCCAGGCTAATGGTGGTAGGTGGGCAAGTGGTAGGCAACTCTCATCACTTTTCGTTGTTTTTAGGCTAATTTTTAATACAATTTTCTATTGGCATTTTGCCAGGTTAATAGCAAGGGGTAGGCAACTCTCACTACTTCTCATTATTTATAAACTGATTTTTTATACCCGGGCAACGCCGGAAGGCACAGCTAGTATATATATATTTCTCAAAGTATACATATATAGCATATATGTAGCATGAGTATATATATTGTTATATATACCGTATTCATATAAATCTCAAAGTCGTGTATCTGTGTGTAATACAGTCTGTCCAGTTATTACTAATAAAATATTGGAATGAAGAATCCATATCGCAGAAGATTTGATCTCGGAGCCTCCTATTCACCAGCCAAACGTCTTACCAATTTAGTTACACGAAATTGATATCGATTGATATTGATTGAAATTGGGCGGTATATGTCGCTAAGTGGGTGAAAATAGGCTACCATTCTTTGTTACGTAATTTTATACTTACTCTCTCGTGAGAGCAAGTAGTTAGCTCTTATTAATAAGCATACTCAATTTAGCCATTGGCAATATGCTAGACTAATAGTAAGTGGCAGGCAACTACATTACCTCTCATTGTTTGCAAGCTGATTATTAATACTCGTGCAACGCTGGGCATTTCGCTAGTATATGTATATATATGTAGCTAAACTGTTAATTATATATGCTGGATGGTGTTATATACATGTATATGTTACTTTATTGACAATAATTTAATTTCTAACATAAATTTTTTTCAGTGTATGCCATACAAAAATCATAAAACAAAAACATAATAAAAGCATTGTTGTTGTTTTTATGCAATTAACAGAAATACTGTCGAATTATTTTTACATGTGGTTCATTTGAAAGCGCTCATAATTAGATGTAAATGTTACAGAGTTTGGTTTGCATTAATATACCATGTGTTTTATAGATCTTCCTTACAGTGAGATTATCTGGAGACGAACGGATGGTCGGCCAATTCCTAGTACAGCCACCTATATTTCACCAGGACGGTTAATGTTTAGTCGAGTACAAGTGAATGACGAAGGGCAATACGAGTGTTCAATCACGACTGTAGGTGGTGTTGTGGGCACTGGCATAGCTTCCATAGTGATTATCAATCCTCAGCCATGTCCCACAGGCTACACTAACTATCCTGTGTGCAATGTGTGCGCCGATGGCTATTACTTCAATTCAGCTAGAGTCTGTGTGGAAAGAAGTGAGTTTGTACTTTTACTTGAGAGAATACAGGAATACAGTGATGCAGTGATGAATTTTACTTGAGAGAATAGTAAGTTTGATCAATATAGAGAATAACACCCGGTGCTGGGACATGACAAGGCTGCTACACTCAATAACTTTTCATGATTTATCGGCTGCTTGGTGGCTGTTGCATTATCAAAGATTTTTTAGTCAATAAAAAAATCAATTAAATAACTTTAGATTGTGTAATATATGATGACAGACAAAAATAAATGGCAAATAACCCTGTTAGGGCATGATATGTGAATGAGAGTAGTCAGGGTTCACAACTAAGCTGTGTAATTAATAATTATAAACCAGATAAATCTATTCTGATATGTTTGCTTGGGATGATAAATACTAGTTGCTGCAGAGTCGTAGATTTGCTATTTAAGTTTAGAAATATGCATTGAGGTATGACTATTCCTTTCTTTCCATTACATAAAATTCTAACACAAATTGCTAAAATTGTATTGGCAAACTATTATTTGCTAAATTAACTTTTTTTGTGAAAATTTATAATACTGTAGCAAAGAGATGAAGCAATACTTATTTGTATAAATAAACACATATATATATATAAATATATATAAATATATATATAAATATATATGTATATATATATACATATACACACTAGCATTAAACTGTGTAATTTATTAATGTAGCTAAGTAATGTTGTAGCTACTTACATGTATATCTCTATTAATAAAGTCAACTTTGTCATTATGTGTAGGCGTGTGTCTGACTGTCTGTCTGTTAGTCTGTCTAAACACTGCGTTTTTACATTTTTTGGCTGATTTTATTCAAACTTGACGCATGCTCCGTGTCTTCCATCTGGTCGCCAAAAATATTTGGTTTCAAAACTCCGCCTAGTTCCTGAGAACCAGCCTCTTAAGCACCCGTCTCATAAAAATTCAAGAGTACGATTTTGCATGCATTAAGAGCAACTGCCCTCTATGAACATATTCATAGATTGTTGTTGTGAAAGCAGTGTAACAATTTGCGTTAGAAATCTGAATTGAATTCCTGCTGATTGAATTAAAAATATGATTATATGATTATGATATGTGCGATATGATTGAAAACGAAAGAACTCCTGGGCAGCACCGCCAAGGAAATCATCGTCTACGCACACATTTCTCAGCTTGCTTTACTTTATATGTTTAGATATATAAGTATGGCTTATGTAAGTAGGTATTATGAAGTTATGAGTTTTCGTAAAACTGCTGCAATTATCAAAAAAAAACTATCTTCGATTAGTTTGGGAGCTTTTCCTTTCTAATTACTGCTCAGTTGTTTATTGTTAGTATTATTGTTTAGTTGTTGTTAGCACTCTAAAACTTCATATAAACTATTGCGCAACTGTGCAGACACGCAGCGCACGTCTAGTTTTATGGTATTTAATATCATACAGTAGTACCCAAGTCCGTATGTCTAGTTAGATGTTTCATGAGAAAGAAATTAGTAGATCATGTTTGTTTGCTTACGTCGCTACAGGTCAAATCCTGGTCACAGTGAGCCCTACTTCGCTGACAGTAAATGAAGGAGAGGACATTAGACTCTACTGTACTGCCAGGAGTCAGGTAGATAATGTAAGTGCTGCTATATCTCCTCTTTTATAATACTGATTTGCTCATACTTCTGTGTTATGGTGAGGTTTACGATAACGGCGTGTTGATAATTGTATACACAGCATGTCTTCTATGAGACCACAAAGTAACCCTGTATATATAGACTCCTGGAAATTTCAGTCTGGTGCTCCTGACTCTACCCTTAATAGCTTTACTTTCCCGTGTGAGGGGCAGCATATCAGATCTGTCATTATAGATTTTTATAGTATCATATATATTATATTATATATTATGTACATATAATATAAGTCGTTATAAGCTTTTAGGACCATTTTTAATTGGTCTATTGATCTGATGGGTAGTTTTGGAATTG